>NC_137033.1:20414895-20442395 GCF_032717465.1 Coenobita brevimanus
TACATCTATTCCTCATAGTTGCTCATCGCATTCTGTCTCTTTCCCACGATTACTGCAACGTTCACCTCCTCATATTTTTACACCTACATATATTTCTCAAGTTTGCTTCGTAACACCTTGTCTTTTTGCATACATTTACTCGTACGTTTATCCAGTAGTTATGTTCAGTGTCACATACATTTATTCCTTTTATCCACGTTTATTTTCATCTATGTTTCTTTTCCATATCTTACCCCTACGTCTGTCTTTATTCACACCTGCGTCTACTTTCCACACCATTTTTTTTTTTTTTTTACTCTTTCCTCTTCTCGTTTCTTTTCTCCTTCGTTTTATCGTTCCAAATGGTACTCCTCATATCTGCTGTTCACACTTTGTCTTTTTCATGTGCTTGCTTATCCCGTCCCTTTCCTTTTTTTTTTTCCTCCATAGACATGTTCTTTTCTGTGTTTACTTATTCCTCTGTCTCTTCCTTTCTGTCCCTCGTTTTCTACTTCCTTTACTCACTTCATTTCTCTCTCCTATTATCTCTCTTTTCCCCCTGCGGGGAGTGGGCAAGGCAGGGTTATTTCTCCAGGTTGGACAGTTGCGCCGCTAGTTGTGTTTCGGTCAGTTAATCAATCAGTCGGTCAATCTCCAAGAGGCAGGAGGAGGAGGAGGAAAAGGCGGACGAGGAGGCCGGAGACGAGGACGAGAACGAGGAGGAGCAGAAGGAGGAGAAGGAGGAGGAGGAGGACTAGAACGAGTAGGAGGAGCAGAAGGAGGAGGAGGAGGAGGAAGAAGAAGAAAAAGAAAATGGAGAAATGGAGCTTAGAGATTTTTTTTTTCTTTTTTGGCAACCTGGAACGTCCGGAAGTTCCCGGGAAAATGAAGTTTTGCATAGTGTTAGACCTCCATAAGGGTCAGGTTTTAATCAAGATGGGGCGGCCCCTTAGGGTTCCATCAGTGCCCGTGTGGATGGGCATTGTTTTTACGTAGGAACACAAAATTTTGCGCAGTGGTATACCTCCACCTGAACCAGATTCTTTGCAGGGTGGGACCCACAGGATTTGCCCCCAGGGGTCTTCTGTCGTGATGTCGGGCCGCACAGTCTTGCTGTGCATGTTCTCTATCTTTGAATCATTCATTTTCTGTGTCCTACAGTACCCCTCCACATCTGTTCTCCATTCTCTTGAACGATTTGAGACTGACAGAGCTCAGTAATAACTTCTACAATGTTCAGGTTCGCCCGCACTACATTAAAATAGCGCCTGTGTATTGGGGATTTCGTAACACCTTCTTCTTAGTGATTTGGTCTACACTTAACTCCTGAGTACCCTCTTGTATTCCACTGATGCAAACTGTGTCAAAATTAGAGCTACATAACTAACAAACAAGAGAATGCTATGGTGCAGTATAAAAGAAAATTGCTAAGGAAGAGATGCTACGAAGCCTCCCGTGTGACGTAGAATACAGCACAGGACTGACGCCAGTGTTTGGGAGGCCCAGCGGAGCTGTCAGAGCAACCATTACTCTATGCTTTTAGCTGACGGAACTGGGCCACACCTACAGTTTAAATACTGATTCTTCGTTGCATAATGTTCTATGACCTTCAGTTATGAGATAGAATTAAGTTTCCTATATTATTAGACAAGTCGAGACTCCTGTCTGACAACACCTTGTCTTCAGCTAAGCTGAAAGCTGTTTGGGATCTTTGTCAGGTTATAACAAACACATTTTATGAACTCTGAATAACCCAATGTTGGGAATAACTACAGGTGGGGTTTGGGGGGGTGGATTGCGTCATGGGGTCTGACTGAGGGTAGGATGGCAGCAGTTAAGTCTTGACGTTCCCTTCCTGACCCCCCCATACCCCCACCCTAACCCCCTCCCCACCACCCATCCCCTACCCACCCAAAACCCTTCCCTCACCGCCCATTCCCCTAGCCCAATAGCTCTAACCCCAGCTGACTCAATTTCCACCCCTTCAAATCTATTACAGTGTAATATATATATATATATATATATATATATATATATATATATATATATATATATATATATATATACCGTATACAATTTAGTTTAAAAAATCAAGCTGTACCTCAATGCCAAGGTTACGTTTTCGTTTTTTTTTTTTTTTTTGTTTTGTTTTTTTTTTTGTCGGCCGTCGCCCACAAATAAAATCACTTTGAGATGAAGTAATGAAGTAAAGAGGTATACTAGTGAAAAGTGTGTGAATTAGAGATAAGGAAGCCTGATGGCGAAGGACTGGGTGACATGGAGGCAATTTGTTTGTGACCATCCGAAATGGCACAGAGCTACGGATAGACTGATCATTAACGCCAAGAAGAGGGAATTAGAAACTGATACTAGGTAATAGGATATTATATTGATTAAGCAAATAATTAGGAAATTATCTTGAACACCGACGCAAAATTATGGCAATTATTTTCATTCGACATCAGACAAAGAATTTACATAATCTTGTATGTCAACGTAAGTTTACAGAAATTATTTAGCTCATAATTTTGAAGACTACAAATTAATTTTGGAAACCATAGCCAAAATTAGAGAGCTGTTTTGAACACCGACATCAGAACAGGGATAGTATTTTGAAGACTGGTGCCTGTAGTGGAAAATTACATCGTACACCGAACACAATAGAAGGAAATTATTGTTCGTTTACGCAAACTGAATACTACTGGTGTCCACCGATGTCCAAGAAAAGGAAAATGTATTGTGAACCAACACTAGAAGAAATTTTATATTGTTCAGTGTCCTCTAAAATAAGTAGATAAATAAATACATAGGAAATAAACATTTTAACACGAATACCAAAATCAGGAAACTGTACCTTGCACCCACCACCAAAAGAGAGACAGACAGACAGACAGACAGACAGAAAGTCAGACAAACAGACAGACAGACAAACAGACAGACAGACAGACAGAAAGTCAGACAAACAGACAGACAGACAGACAGAAAGTCAGACAAACAGACAGACAGACAGACAGAGCGTAAAAAGAATAAAACAATAAAAGCTGCAACGCACACTATTAAAGAATTATCAGAAATCTTCCAAACTCACTCTACTGAACGGCATTGCATTGCCCCTGAGTCCCTTGATTAATTTAGGTCCTGTCACAAACACAGATTACGCCCCATTTCCCGAACAGAGTGATGACCTTGTTCGATGGAGAGTGGATTATGGTCAAACTAAACTCTGCCTATTTTAGTCCCTTCCATCCGATACACTTCGCTACTTGGTGACGATTTAAAGCAGCTTCGGAGAGCCCCCTACACTCTTTTCACTCTTACCTGGTCCAGATTATCGTCCTTTTCCTGCAAGTCTCACGCAGGTCAATGATATAAGAAAAATACTTCAGCTCTACATCTTTTTCATAGCGCTTTTTTGTTACTCGCATCAATTCTAATGTTAATCTCTTGTTACCACTCAGCATTCAAGATGGAAGGATACCAATTTTAGAACAAAGTGTCTAAAAGCTCTAGTAATGAATGGACTGGTTACAAGATGAAGAAAATATCCGACAGGCTGAGATGGATAAGTCTTCTTTTTTTTTTATGTGACGAAACTGGCCACTCTCACAACTTAAATACTAAATCGTGGTTGCGTGGAATTTAAGGAATCTATCTTATGAGGACGGAGCGAGTCTTCTTCGTTGTTAGTCAAACTGGCCCTCCAGTCTGACTATATCTGACCATCAACTGACGTGAAAGGGGACAGGTATCTTCGTCAGTTTGGAACAAACTCACTATAGTTCCAGTCACCAACACAAATTATGTCCCCATTTCTCATAGTGATAACCTTGCTCAAGAGAGAGTAGATTAATGCCAAACGAGACCCCTTATAGCGCGTTTCTTTCTTTCTTTTTTTTTTCCAACTCTGGGCATGGGCTTAACATTCTCTTCCTTGAGGCCCGACAGTCCTCCTGCTTACCAGACACCTCTGCAAGTCACCACTTTGGTCTAACTTTGAAGAAACCTCTCTCACCCCTCCCCATCCCCTGCTGGGAAGGATGGTGGACTGCTGGCTCGGCACAAAACTGGGATCCCAGAGATACGGGGAAATAAGTTACAAAAGACGAAAATCTGGGGCAAGTTAAGCTCAAATATATTTAGCAAGAACTTAATACAAACTACAACCCCGTACTGAATGGAATAATATGTAAAACGTGTTGCTCCGCAGGTCGTCATAGAAATAAGTACACCAGCGCGGGATCCCTTCAGTGCCGCCACGTCAAGGCATCCCCCCAGCACCAAACGCAATTGAAAAAATGGGAAGCACGCATCTGAGGCCCAGTCGCGATGAGTTGCAAAAAGTTTCATTATTGCAGTGTTCTAAGTGTTCATGCCCGTAATTACCACACGTATTTTACCAACTGTTGCAACTGTCCACGCAAAATCGCACCCATGCTTCCGAGCACACCCACACACCTACACCCACACACCCACACCCACACCCACCCACCCATACACACACACAAACACATATATATACAGTATATATATATATATATATATATATATATATATATATATATATATATATATATATATATATATATAAACGCGCGCGGGCTCATAAAGAGAGAGAGAGAGAGAGAACAGACCCAATTCAGTCACACGGAACACACCTCACGCGGCTGAGCACACGATCCAGCTTTTTTCCAAGGTCCAGCACACACACACAGCCTGGAAGCAGCTTACACACAACACACTGACGCTACACCCAATGCACGCTCCACAAAATAAGCCAACACCCGAAACTGCCCACGCATATCCCAACCTTTGACTCCGGTGACTTTTCCAAGACCTAACTAAAGCGATCTGTAGTGAGATGGAATATACTATGAATTATGTTTCATCTTAATTTCTCTCCAGACGATGTAGTTCAATTCAGGAAGACCCTCTCATGTTTAAGAGGTCTGTGAAGGCTGTATCCAGTCCCTTCAGGTCTAATTGTCTCCGCTATGCTGAATAGAATCGTCTGTATGTAGCAAGAATAAGATTTATAAGTCATCCGAATAGTCTTTTTTTATGTTAAGAAAAAAGAATCATTGGAGAGAATCACAGGCAAACTTGGTTATCTTCCTGTTTACTTATTTACTTATATATTCATTTATTTATTTATTCTTAGAAGGAACAAGAAACCTGGGAATGTAAGTGTGGAATCTTCTCGTGTTCCTTGTTCATCATGTTATTTTGTTACGACCGGTATCTTTTCATTTATTTTTGGTCTAAAATATCATCATCTTAATAGCACATCACATTATAAGACTTTTTCACGACGATGACTCAGACAGAAAGGGAAACCAGGCAGACAGACATAAACAGTATAGATATCAATAAGATGCATTTATGAAGTGAATTTGCACTTATAAATCAAGGTAAATGTCAACCTGAGGGCTTCATTTTTATTTCCACCCTCAGTATTCTTTCCATTTTCACTTTCGTTTTCTATTCTTCCATGTTTTACTATGGAATCATCTTTGCACCCGTACATCGCCTGTAGAAATAGTATTACAGTGTTTTGTTATGCACCTTTTTTTTTTTGGGGGGGGACTATTTATGTTATTATTGTGATCGGCATTTTTTCTATTTTCACCAGCTCAGAGAAAGCCATCGTAGGCAGTGTTGAAGACTTACATCCCCTTTAACAATACAATTATTTATCTACTGGTTATCCATCTGTCTACCTATCTATCTGTCAAGCAGTCAGTTCATCTCTCCATCTTTCTGACTAGGCACCGATTAATTGAATTGTTTATCTGTCTATCAGTGTATCTATCTGCCCATCTATCTGTCTATCTATCTATCTATCTATCTATCTGTCTATCAATCTGGCTGTCTTTGTCCAACTATATATATCAGTCTGTCTCACATGAATATTCTCTCATGCTCTCATATGCTTTTACTGTATATAGCTACCTTCATAAAAGCACTTTCAAATGTATATCAAATGCTTTCATATGAAAACCCAAACGTGAAATTCTCTCGGGTTATCTGAATATTGGATTGCTGTTTACATTGGAGCGCCCCTGTAAACACCCCCACGGCACATCTCTCGCCATGTTTACCGAGTCATGTTAATGTAGGTAAACACACACACACACACACACACACTCCTGAGGCTCTATGATTTCCTATAGAAGAGAAGCGCTCTGAAGGGTGTTTGTATGCGAGGGAAAATATGTGTGTGTGTGTGTGTGTGTGTGTGTGTGTGTGTGTGTGTGTGTGTGTGTGTGTGTGTGTGTGTGTGTGTGTGTGTGTGTGTGTGTGTGTGTGTGTGTGTGTACACGTATTTCATTCCACAGAGCACCACTCCAACTAACCTAGAACCCGTTGGCTCTAATATTCCCTAATGAAATAACAGCAATCATTTTAGTGGACAGAATCCTCTCCACCCACTTCTCATAACTGAATAAACTACATAATTAAAATACGCCACTACTCTCCATTTATTACCCAATTCTTTCTACCCTATTTTCCGTTCATTATATCTCCTTATTAGCTCTCTCAGTCCAATTACGTATTTTATATGTTTGACTTCCAGTCTCCTGCCGATTTAATTCATCTAAGGAGAGACTTTAGAAAAATAAATAATTCACTTAAACTTAGAGGAAACTTTCGTCGTTTTCGCTGCTTATTTACCCTAGCTCAGTGGCAGAATGAGACAAAATTACCGCTCAGAATCCCTTTCATTGCACTTCTTCGTGACCAGGACCATATTCAGGGGTTAATCTCATGCTACAGCTCATCATTCAAGATGGTGAGATAGCAGCTTCATGTGGAAGAAGTTTAGGTAAGAATGTAAGAATGAATTAAAACAAAAGTACACCTACACTCTTTCTTCCAAAACTAAATAAAAGAGAAGCATTAAAAATATATTCCTCTCCGCACTAAATAAAGGATAGGCACTAAAACATCTTTCTTCTTGCACTAAATATAAGACACGTACTATAAACATCCAGCTCCCAACAATGAATACAGCATTAGTACTCACAAACCCTATTCTCGTGCAGTGAATATGCGTAAACCCCCTCTTGGTGCACTGAATATCTTAACCCTGAAGGAAGAGTTACATTACATGCACCCATTCACCCCTGCAACGGGTTTCGTAACTTGGCACAGGCGGATGTTCCAGTGGATACGTTGGCAGTGCATATTTTTACACTGAATATGTTCGTATATCCCACGGGAAAAGGTGCTGTGAAGTCTCCCCTGTACAAGATTTGATAGGGTACAACATCTTGATAATCTCACCATCTCTCCACCACTCCTTGTCCTCAGAGTCTGTACTGTGTTTTTTCTGGTCTGTCTTACGCTGTCTCCACGCTACTGCCTAGGGCAATATCATCATCATCATCATCATCATCATCATCATCATCATTTATATTTTTCACTCGACCTTTTTCCTCTATACTGCCATCATCATCATCATCATCATCATCATCATCATCATCACCATCGTCACTTTCTTCACACGTCTACAACTTCCTGCACCTATCATTCTTCTATTTCCGTTCTTCCTTAATGCTTTCACATCACCTCAATGGCTTACTTACCACGTTATATACTCATCTCACATTATTCCAGATGAGAATGGTAGTGATTTGGTAATTTTGTTAATGCACACTGACAGCTGTTCAACACAACCACACTAATATTACAGTTCTTAATCTAATAATGCCGCACCACACATATCGGCAGTCATTTCAAACGCGCGCGCGCGCACACACACACACACACGCACGCGCACACACACACACACACACACACACACACACACACACACACACACACACACACACACACACACACACACACACACACACACACACACACACACATTTCCATTCGCTTGTTGGAAGACGTAAATTGACATGAATACTGATGCACACACACATCCACTATTCATCCCATCTAGCCACGTATAAAGCCCACCACAGCACCTGAGCAGACATAATATCTGGCGATTGTATGTACAGTATAAATCCTACTCAATTTACGGGGTATACAAGTCTACATAACACTTGATTATTGCCATAGATCTTTTTTGCTATCTTTTTCATACTCTTTAGCTTTAATAATCGCCTTAATTAGATCGTGAAGTGTCTGACAGATGTATGAGCGAAGACAAACATATGAACAATATTATTTCTTCATACGCCAGTAATTCTTAAGCATTATATTAACAGAGGGCAGCTGTATAAATAGAACCGTTGTTGGCCCATGTTGCATTCAAAGGGCCCTTCTAATTCAGCTAAAGTCGTAGGGCCTTATCGAGAACACACATTTACATATATATAAAATGTCCAACCTCCACAATCAACCTTATTTACACACAGTCATGTTCATCAAACAGTGCCCCTGATCATCACATTCATCGCACTCACTTCCACCCTGCACAATCATCCTCATCACTACACAATCACATTCATCACACTCACGTCCAACCTCCAGAACCAGCTCTTATTACCACGCAATCACATTCATCACACCCACGTCCAACCTGCACAATCAACTTCATCACCACAATCATTCCCCCCAGTAACACACCCATCCGTCATGCCACATCACTCATGCCCGTCCCACACTTAACGACACTACCACCACCCCCTGATAATTTCAGGCTCACTCTTTCCAAAACTTCACCACCACCACACATCACTCTTATTGAACCTCTTCACCACCACACTCAACTACTGCACCACCACACTCAACCACTCCACCACCACACTCCACCTCCACACCACCTGCCACACCTAACCCTCTGCCAAAGTCACCCTTTCCACCAACACACTCTGCCTGTATATTAACCCCATCCCCAGCCAATCTAACCTTCTCCATCACTCCACCATCTCATTGACCACCTCCTATCGCAGTAGCCCCATTCCCTATCACCCTTACTTTCATCATCCCCCTCTCCACCTCACTACCTACTTTACCATAACTGATCCATTTTCCACTCCCTCCCTCTCCACGTCCATCTCCATCAACCTCACCCTCAATCTTTTCCACTTCCACTCAAACTTTCCACTTCCATCTTACTGCCAGTCTTCAGTCTCACCTCCCCTCAGTTAGCCTCACTTCCATTTTCATCTTTACCAGTTCCAACCCTACCACCATCAACCCCACCTATGTCAATATCTACTTAACAACACCTTCATCTTTACTCAGACCACTCCCACCTTTACTCCCATCCTATCAGTTATCGTATCCATCTTCACCAATACACAACAACCCCAACCAACCCCACATCTCACCAACTCAACCCCAACTTCACTTCTAACCCCACTCGACTTTCAGCTGCCACCCCTGCATCCCAACCAACGTCAACCCCAGTGCTATGCCACCAACCTCACCTACCTCGCCTCCACCAATCCTGCTCCACCAATCCTGCTCCACCAATGCTATCTCCACCAACCCCACCTCTTACTCAGCCAGCCATACTTCTCTTCCATCCTCCGCAATGCCTCACCCACGGCAGTCAATCCATCCCGCCAATCTCTCCTCCAACCCCACCCAACCCCACCTCCTCAGCCTCCACACCCACCAACCCCAGGCCCATCGCCGGTGTGTGTGAGAGGCGGTAATATTGAGTGACGTGGCGGCACTCCTCTCACAGCCCTGGTCACCCATCAAAGCACCGACCCGCCCTCTTTCTCACGCCCACCCCATACACTGCAATCATCTCACCAGTCCCCTCACAGCAGCCCTCTCCCAGCCCTCAGCCCCTGTCTCCCAGCCCTGTTGCACCTCGCGCCTGTCCCGCTTCGCCATCCTCTTACTTCACAGCACCCCGCCCTTCACCTATTTTCCCAATCTCTCGTTGTTCTACCCATCTTGTTTCACTGCTGTCTTTCTTTCCCACCCGTTTCGCCCCACACCGTCCTACTCTATTCAACCCCAGCCCCTCTCATAGCCCTTTCCCAGCCCTCAGCCCTCTTCCACCCCAGTTCTATTCCATTACTCTTCTACTTCAACAAACCTCACCCTTCTCTCGTTTTCCTTGTTTATTCCGTTTCGTCCCATTTCACCATATTCCACCCAACCACGTCCATCCTGCTTCCCTAGCTTTTTCTCCCAGCACTCCGTCCTTTCCCTGCCTTCATTCTTCTCCTAGCCCTCATACCTCTCCCAGCCCTCAGCCCTCTCCCAGCCCTCAGCCCTCTCTCAGTCCTCAGTCCTCTTCCAGCCCCGCCACGACCAGTCCCACTATCTGTATTCCCATTCCCCATCCCAATCATCACCCATTATCCCTTTCTAGCACCTTTCTAGAAATCTTACCTAGTAGCTCTATCCTGTCTTGATCCATTTCTCCCTGTCTATCCCGCCCATTCCTGGCCAGTGACCCTTCCTGAGCCGTTTCCCAGCCCCGTCCAAGCGGCCTGCACTCTATTCCACGGCACTGCACCTCATCCATCATCCACTATCCTCTGTCTCGCTCTGTCCCACCCATCTACTTTGCTTGCTCTATCCCATATCGATCCATTTGACCCCACACTATTCTAGCCTGTCCACTCTGTGCCCCCCTCCCCCCCACACTCCATCCTACAAACTTACACCATTCACCCTATTCCCGTTCCATTCCATCTTCTCCATCCACATCCTTCGCCTATTAAAAAAAAAAAAATCATTGTATTTTATCTTATTTTACCCAGGCTATCCACCCCCATCCTTCATCCATTCTATCCCCCTTCCACATCTTACCCCTCAATTTACTAGCCAAGTCCCACCTGCCCCATCCTTGTTCCATCCCACCTTTGTCCCATTCTTGTTCCATCCCACCTTTATTCCATTCCGCCACTGTTCCGTTCTTGGTCCATCCCACTCTTATTCCATTTTTTTCCCATCCCATCCATGCCCCATTCTTGTACCATCCCACCTTTATTGCACCCCACCCTTGTTCCATCCCACCCTTATTCTATTCCCCACTCATGCATTCCAAGCCCTCCTCCAACCCAGCCTCCTAAGCCCGAGAAAACACGGATCTCACTGCCGTACAATTGAAATTGAATGTACAAAGGTGTAAGCAAGCACATTTTCCTTGCATTTAATGGAAAACCCTTATTTACCAGGTGAGATTAGCCTGCATACCACATTACAGAGTGCAGTCAGCCATGATACGGATTACCTCAGCATTTTCTATTAACATCATATACTTCAGAAATTATTGTCAGAATCGTTGGGCTTGTCCACACGTTCAGAGCGTGTACTGCCGCGGAAGTAGTGGGGAGGGACGCCTTCACGTGGTGCCACTGATATAATAGCTCGGCTCCACTGCCTGGTTATATAAATGTTCCCCATTCCCTCCCTATCTCCTAGAAAGAAGGATGGTGGACTGCAGATGGAGGGCAACTTCAGTCTGTTGTCCACCGGGTTTACTTTCCGATGAGGCTGCATCACACCTACAAACAGTAAATTGATCCACTATTTACCCGAAGAATTATAAGATACTTATATAATATTTAAAAAAGTTTGTTGGATTCCTAATATCACATCATTGGATCTATCGTGATGAATGGATCGGAATTTTACCTTCCTTTATTATCTGGCAGGTGTAGGTGAATAATTCGTAGCACTTCCTCAGTGAGTTAGTTTGTACATTAAATTAAATTTCTTCATATATGCTAGGTATACTGTAGGGCCCTTTGTGTGGATATATTTTGGATTAATAAGTCACCAGAAGATATTGAGGCATAATGCATAGAATACATCGCTAAGTTAAGAGGTTTTGTGAAATCTCTGGCTACCGATGACACTGATAACAACACTCTCCCACACTCCTCCGTTTATCTTATCACCATTTAAAGTCAAAAACCGGGTACCTATCAATCCCATCTTGAGTGTTTTCATCTCATGTCAAAGACGCTCTACCTTTTTGTTGTAAAATGTGTCAGCAACTCGAGTGATGTTCTTTTGTCGTCTCGCATTGTTCTACTCACATCTGTTTTATCGGTAGTGTTTTCTTCCCACGCCTCGTCAACAAGAATGAAAGTAGAATAAGGACGAAAAATTACTCTCGTCACTACGTCTACCTCACATTCATGGTCACAATGTCAGTGGTATTGTGAATTTACTAACATCACCTCCTTAACGATTTTTTCTCCCCTTTGCACCTCTATATCGTCTTAATATGTTAATAGCTACCAATCGTTACGAACCCAACAAAACAAGTCTTCATTAAGGTCTACCACAAGAGTATACACAGCAATAGCACTCATTAATATGCCGAAGGGTAAAAAGAAATTGGAGAGAGAGAGAGAGAGAGAGAGAGAGAGATTAAGGAAGTGTGGTCAATATATTTCATTATGCATTTGTGTGTGCATGCGCGCAAGATTTCCTTACTGTGCTTGCGTGTGGTGTGCGAATATACTGTATATGTGTATGTGATTGTCCTTGTGCATGAGTTTGTGTTCATGCGTGGTGTACACAAATGCGTGTGAAACTGTGCATGTGTGTGTGTGTGTGTGTGTGTGTGTGTGTGTGTGTGTGTGTGTGTGTGTGTGTGTGTACATGTGCGAGTGAGTGTTCATAATTGTACGCATATACTCGTAATTCTGGTATTTATAGCTGTGTGAGATGAAGGAGGAGAAGGAGAAGAATGAAGGAAAAAACACTCCCAAATTGGAACAAAAAAAGAAAAACTGAAAAACCACAAGAAAGAAAGAAAGCGCGGTGCAAAAGTCCACTCACATTAAAAGGAGCAAAAAAATACTTCGACCCACGGGGAAGGCAAACTGACGCAAATTGACGAGCGGAGGCGCACAGAAAAATGTGTGTGTGTGTGTGTGTGTGTGTGTGTGTGTGTGTGTGTGTGTGTGTGTGTGTGTGTGAGTGAGTGAGAGGAGCGGAAGAAGATAGAAAACCGAGAGAAAACTTCGAAAAATATTCCTCAGATATTCCTCCTCCTCCTCCTCTTCTTTTTCTCATTTACGCCCGTCATTCATGCATCGGCAGCTCGAATCCACGTATCTTTTCCTAACTGAGCATCCATTTCCCAAGTTCTTTACCGCTCCTCTCGTCATATAATTTAAATCTTGGCGTCACTCAGTCAATCAGTCAGTTAGTGGGTTGGCCAGTCATTCAGTCACTTGATCAGGCAGTCAGTCGGTTCCCTCTTCGTCAGTCAGTAGGTTTCTCTCCCCCCACTCGTGTTCTGTTTTTGCTTTTGACTTTCTCCTTAATCATCTCGCTCGTGGTTTGGGTTTCGGATCCAAATGATGTAAAAAGACTCGGAGCCTCATCAGGAGACGGGGAGGCTGCAAAGATTCGTTCCCCTACTCCTCGTCTCTCATTTCAGCTTTTTTTTTCCTTCGTCCTCTTGTTTTTTAACTCCTCAGTACAAAGGTTTATCTCTCTCCTTTCTCTCTCTCTCTCTCTCTCTCTCTCTCTCTCTCTCTTATTTCAACTTTTTCCAGAAGTTTTTGTTAAACATCGTAAGAACAACTACCAGTGATGAGGTTAGTGAAAGCCATATCCAGTTCCTCTAGGTCAAAGATTAACCCCAGACTTGAATGAAACTGTCTGCTGGTGGGAAGGAGGAGATGGAAAAATACGATATCACAGACTCTTATCTTAAATATATAGCTTTCAATAACCCTTTCACTGATGGAGGTTTATATAACTCGATTTAAAACTTCTGAAAAAAAGAGAGAAAAATAAAATATAAGAAAGTGCGTCATCAGTCTAAAGGGGTTAAATTCTAATTGGCAAACCCAAGCCCTCTTTAGCGTCGGATCCGCCAGGATGATTGAGAAAAATGGATTCCGACAGATTCCTATTCGGTATGGAGTCTCCGCCTTGCCCAGACTGATGGTCGGCTAGATGAGAGCTGACTGAGGCTGACTGAGTCTTTCACTGGGTATATATGTGCTTTTGCGGTCGTTCCTGTTAGATTATATTGATTAGGTAATTCTATGTAAGGTTAGATTGGGTTATATTGGGTTAATTCAGGTTAGATTAAGCCACGTTTTGTTAGGCTAGATTAAGCTGAGTTAGGTCAGGTTACATTAGGTTAGATTAGGCTAGGTTAGATTAGTTTTAAGCTAGGTTAGGCTAGATTAGATTAGGTTACAGTAGTGGAGACGAACCGATAGGAGATAGATTGACTGCGGCCAGATCAACCAGAGAGCCTTTTGAAGTGGATGTGGAGTGGAGAGGAAGGGAGGGGAGATGGAATAGCCTCTTCTGTCCTATTACATATTTTGCATTTTGTTTTTGCTGTCGCCTGGTATTTCTAATCAATGATTTTTTTATTCACCTCTAGTATGAAAGGAGTTGATTTAGACTGAGGTGAATTAAGAGAGGAAATAGACTTTGGAAGTGGGGCGGATTGAAAGGGTGAGGTGGAGTGGGGTGGAAGGTGAAGGGGGTTGAAGGTCTTATGTAGACTGAAGGGATAACGTTGACTGAAATGATGAGATGGACTGAAGGGATGAGGTGATTGAAGGGGTGAGGAAGACTGAAAGGGTGAGTTGGTTGAAGGAGTGAGATGTACTGAGGGAGGTGAGAACAGCTGATGGTAGATATGGGGGTGAGATGAGATGCATTTATGGGGGAGGGGAGGTACTCATGGGAGAGGGGTAGTGGTTGGATGGATAGAGGGCGGAGCTATTGGACTGGAGAGCGGGGCGTCCAAGTGGCCTGTGTGATGGATGCCTGATGGAGTGATGGATTCAGGAAGTCTCGTTGGCTGACTATGAGATGGAGAGGGGGGAGGGGGGGAAGGGAGAGGTAACTGGAGGCGGCGGGATCGAAAAGTGGTGAGAACGAGGTGAGGAATCATGAGGGAAAGGGAAGAGGATGGGCAAATGGAGAAGGAGGGAGGGATGGGCGTATGAATTGGAGGAGGAGGGAAACTGGTGGAAGGGAAGGAAGAGAAAGGTAAGGGTAGGGGTTGAGGGAGGGGAGGAAAAAAAAAAAGGAGGGATGGGAAGAGGAAGGAGAAGAAGGCGAGGAGTACGGGGATTAGTAAGAGATGAAGGGGAGTGGAAGTGGGAAAGGGGAGGACGAGAAGAGAGGGGAAGGGAAGAATAGGGAAGAAAAAGAACGGCAAGGGAGCGAAAGGTAGCAAGTTGGATGAGGGAGGGAGGAAGATAGAAGAGGAAAAGGAGAGAGGGAGGGGAGGAGGAGGGGGAGGGGGAGGGAGACACTGGCGATCCATGACTATATGTTAGACTAGTTTATAATCCCGAGAAAAAATAAATGGAAAAATCTCGTTCAGGTCAAGAATAATACGACGTCAAAATTATATGGGGTTATTTGGTACCCCACACAGCATTCTGTATAGGGGTCGATGGTCGATACAACTAGCAAGTTACGTATAAGGAGACAGGCGAATACCTTCATGTGGCACGGCAGGAATACAAACAGGCACTGGGGAGTATGTCTGCTAGAGTGTGTGTGTGTGTGTGTGTGTGTGTGTGTGTGTGTGTGTGTGTGTGTGTGTGTGTGTGTGTGTGTGTGTGTGTTTCTGGGTTCAGGCGAAATAGATGAGCCTATAATAATAGCTGTCATTCATGATCTCCATACGTTGTTGACTCTCTTAAAACCCAGGCAGCTGACCCTTTCTCTAAATAGCAACCTCATTCACACAATGGAGATGAAGAAGAGGAAGGAGAAAAAGAGAAGTAGGAGAAGCAGAAGAAAAAAAACGTTAAAATTCATGCCTATCGTCTGCACAAGGATTTTTAAGGGAAACAATCACTTTTTACCAAGTCACATCCTTCCCTTAGAATACAGTAGGCAACACTCTAATTTACACCTAGGTCCCTAATTATACTGATGGGTGAGCAAGTACAGGGAAAAACAGACTTCATTGCTACAGATGAAATGCTAGAGAGAAAAAGGATCTAAGACTCCATTCCAGTTAACGCCAGACGATTTTATATACTTGAGAATGCGTCAGAGGTGCCAAGGAGTGTTATTGTTAGCCTCTAACAGCAGCATCTTCACAGAGAATACATATACTCCTTCCACTGAATAAAGATGTGATGAACCACCCTTGGAGAAATGTGTTCAGGGAGGTTATATGCAAGAACTGATACCAGAAAGTCAGAGGTCATGTAACTACTTCAAGATTCTGCCATGCCTTTGCTTTTGTAGAATTCAATACGTTCTTGTGTCAGCGACTCATTTCTTCGTGTTACTCTCCCCCATGACAGTCATTAGAAACAGAATCAGTCTAGGTTACGCCAAACGCCCATCAAAGATAGTCCTGAATTAAGATCACCAGCACTAATGACACTTGCCATGCATATGACTTTCATGAAGGACAAATCTTGGCTCTTTTGTAAGCTACATCCACATCATAATTGGTAGATGTCTAAGAAATTAAGTTATATTTACTTCAGAATTTTCTTTCGTCCTTTTTACCTCAAAAAAATAAAATCGTAAAACAGTGATATTCGGTGCTAGTTTTGGTCAGTTTTCCACGTCCTTCCTGAGAGCCTTCCCATGTACCAATTGGGGTACGAGACTCCAGTTCCAAAATCTCTGCCACCCGCTCATCCATCCATATATATATATATATATATATATATATATATAGAGAGAGAGAGAGAGAGAGAGAGAGAGAGAGAGAGAGAGAGAGAGAGAGAGAGAGAGATAGATATAGATATAGATAGATAGATAGATAGATAATTTTCTATTGAAACCCTGTTCTTTTCCCGTTCACCCTCTCACACTGTGAATTGCATGCCTTCTCACTTTTTCATATTTTAACACTCAGGCGCACTCATGCTGCATCATTGTTGATTATTCTTGTCAAGCATTTTACATCATCCCTTGACACACTGAGTCGTTTACACTCTCCCTCATTCTCTCTGACAAAGAGAGTATGCTTTCATCCCTGTTTGTTTATTTGTCTGTTAGCAGGATTATTTAAAAACTAAAAGAGATTTGGACCAAATTTGGTAGGTAGATAGCCCATGTCCCAGGGAACAATCGATTAACTTATAGGACGGATCCGGATCGTATTACAGATTCTGGATCAGGGAAACACATTTTGCGAAACTCTAATGAGTGATGAGAAACCCTAACCCATTATGGAGAGTGGTTAAGCTAGCTTTTCGTCATGTCGGCTCATTCCCATATCCTTAATATTTAAACTCATACTCCCTCACTTAACTAATTCCGTTACACCTAACAATAGACTTGTAAATAATGAACTTTGGATGAAGTTAACTCTGCAAACGCGTATATATATTGCTTTTTTGATAATGATGAACAGTTTTTGACGATATTTTTGGTTTGGCTAAGAAAATAAGAAAAGGTAACGCATACAGAGATCCTCTTTTTTTCCAGAATTGACTTGAGCCAGAGGAGAAACAAAGACTACACCAGGATTCTTACACGCGAGGCATGAACGGTAATGTACTTTGATTTTATGTCTTGATTTTGCCATTCATTTTACCCATCTGTGGAAACGTTGCTCATCTCAGCAAATGTTTCTATAGGAGGGTATATTATTTCTATACTTTACTGTCCCATTTCCATATTTAGTTATAATTCTTCCAAGCGTTTCTTTCCTATTTCCTTAATTAAGCATTATTCTTCCATACGTTATTCTCAGGTGAATAAAATCGTCTGGCATTTACTGGAAAATACTAGAGCTGACTCGACCTTTAGAGGGTTAATATCGAAGGGATAACTCATTTTACCTGCTAAGCACAGAACATGGCGGGTAGACTCCATAGACTTTTTTCCCTTGTAGCTTAACTGAGGTCTGTCCCAAGTTAAATGTAAGCGTCTTGTGTCAGAAAGAATGAAATATGTAAAAAGTATGTTGCCGTGTTGAGGGAAATTAATACTGTTAGCTTCCCTGGCCCTTCCCGCTCCCCTTCTCTTCATGGATGGTTGAGGAGGGCAGGGGGAACACACTGATTTATTTCCAAACACTCACGGGTACTCACAAAGTCCATTGATTTATTTCCAATCACTTCAGTTTTAGGGATCGGCTTGCATATTGTGAGTTGGTCCTTAGATATGCACAAATGCGTTAATTTAGTTCATAACACTGCAATATTAAGACCGATTATTTTCTTAAACACTTTTTTATTGATGATTGGGCTATATTTACTCATAAAATACATTGATTTATTTCCAGGCTCTAAAATAATGACCGATAATGTATTTCGAAACGTTTCATTCTTAGAGCTACAGGCGCTCATAAATACACAGATTTTTTCCCCCGAAATAAATATTGAGCACTGATTTGCCGGTACTCACAAAACACCATTATTTATTTCCAAACACTGCATCTGATTTAAATGTAATCTTAGGTGAATATAATGTTTTGTTAGCTAGATTAGGATGCTAGAATTGTCCACACCCGAGAGGACTAATGATGGAGGTATTAACATTGAGGCTTTACGAGTATATTATTTTGCAACCCCATGTTCAATAAAGCAGCTCAGGAACTCAACAGAAAATGGACCCCACTAGCTTCTTTTAATCAAGCTCCACATTGCAGCAAAAAAAAAAAAAAAGAAAGAAAGAAAAAGAAAAAGAAAAAACGAGAGAAAGACACTGGGGGGACTGAAATTAATACCATTTTTTAAGCCAGCGTGACCATTTGTTGTACTACGGCAGTTATTCCTTATTTTAAAAAAATAATACAGGCTCTTTTAAATTACCGTCTATATAAAAATGAAATTTACAGGATGAATCTATTCTGTTCAGCTCTATTACTAACACTACAGGGCCAGGTGTGGTTAAATTCAGTGTGATGTGGTGCATTACAGGGCTATATGCATTAAAGGTATGACAATCAAGTAAATCAAATATGGGTGGTGTGTGTGTGTGTGTGTGTGTGTGTGTGTGTGTGTGTGTGTGTGTGTGTGTGTGTGTGTGTGTGTGTGTGTGTGTGTGTGTGTGTGTGTGCGAGCAGCTTTATATACGTGTAGTTTTTTTTTTTTTTAAATTCGCTTCAGTATTTTCATCTAGTCTTTCATGGCTCCCTGTCCATCTGCTTTACTCCTCCTCCCCCAGGCTAACCACTTCGTTCTGATGACGTTAACAGAGACAGTTCCTAACTTTGCAGGGTTAGAGATATTGGTTTTGCCAGATTATTTTTTTTATCCTGATCCTGGTCACCTAAGGACGTGGTGAAGCGAGATCCAGGAACAAGGACAGAGAAAGGACAATGTAGGAAAACTATCAAAGCCTGTCCAGTGAAATAGGCATCCCAGTCACGCGTTCAGTCCGACTTCGTGTTTTATACTTTACTTTTCCTCTTTCCAGACGACTATGTTACTATTTAGAAGAGTGTTTTTGAACGGAAGATATCATATAGACTTCATTAACCCCTTCAGTACGAGACATCTACCGCAAGCTGAAGAAAATCGTCTGAATAAAAGTGAAATGGGGTGTCCTCAAGTGAGGGCGTTGATTAGCATTAGGGAAAATTATCATGCGAGGAAATACAGCAGTGACGGTAATGAACAGGAAGAGTGATTTAGTGACGGCATTTTCACTGATTTTCTGTATATTTGTGTGTGTGTGTGTGTGTGTGTGTGTGTGTGTGTGTGTGTGTGTGTGTGTGTGTGTGTGTGTGTGTGTGTGTGTGTATGTGTGTGCGCGCGCGCGCGTCACCCTCCTATCTCCTCCCTGAAAATGCAGACTCGCTCTGGGAAACATTTCTTTCTGGGAGATCATTACCACATATTTTCATGTCATCTTTTTTATTCGTACGCTTTTGATTTCAGAGGCAGCACGGGACTGAATGGATAGATGGATGGATGGAAGGATGGACGAACGGATGAATGAATGAATGAATGAATGAATGGCTTAGTCTGATACTTGTCAACCTTTTCCGCTGTCCCAGTTATTTTGACAGTACACTATTTGCTTCCGTCTCCGGTGCACCCAACTTTTAAATGAAAATGTAGCTGTGAATATTAGTTTTTATAGGAATTCAATATTTGCACAGTTCATATGGGGTAAAGTATGCCCTTCCACCCCTTCATATACTGATCCTGGCTACGTCCCATTACCAGTTCACAGAAACCATTCGTTTTCACCTAAACGTAAGGATCTAAGAATGATATGCTTCACCTCTGCAACCCCAGGACAGTTCTTAGTTCACTCTTGCTACCTAATATAATAATTTTTTCTTCTAACGTGATAATCTTTCTTCTGCCACAGTAATCTTTCTCTTATTTCAGTACAATAATCTCTTCTAATCTGATAATCCTAGAGAAGGCGTGGGTATAAAGGTTGGGTGCTTATGCGATCGGATCCTTCTTGCTTCTCATATAATTCGTCTTACTGCCAGCTCGATATTTTCACCTGAAAAGCGATTATCTTTCCTCCTAAGGCATTATCTCTTTTCTGTTACATTAACCTTTCCGCCAGTGCAATAATATCTCCTAACACTATAATCCTGGTGATGACGAGAGTGTGTAGGTTGATAGGCTGCTTTCACAGATGAGTCAGTCCCTCCTCTTATTCGATATTATATGCTAAAGCTCAAATCCCCTGTGACGCAATGATCTCTCTTCTAAGACAATACAGTAATCATTCTTTTAATTCACTAATATCTTCCAACACTATAATCCTGGTGACTGCGTGGATGTGTACGTAAGTAGGTGTGTTGGTTTCACGGCTAATTTAGTCTCTCTAATTTGATATTATATTCTGACGCGAAATTCTCTCCCCTATTGAGGTAATTTACATTCCTTTAGCAAAATAATCTCTCTTAATATCATAATCCTAGCGACTGTGTGGGTGTACAGGTAGGCAGGTGTATTTTTTCACGGTCAGGTCATTTTGTCAGTCACTATTCTCACTTCAAAGCCAGATAATTTCTACTCTAACGCGGTCATTAACAGCAATAATTTACACTTTTATAATACACTAATCTCGCCTACCATTATAAACCCAACGACTGCGTGGGAATGTATGCAGGTAGGTGTGTTGCTTTCACGGTCGGGTCAGCTTCTATGCAACAGGGCGGCATGGAGGCTGGAGTGGATGGCTTCAAAGACTCCAAGAGGTTCCTTTGACACAGGGTTCCATGAGCATGACTCAGAATGTCCTTTGAATGTTTTTGTGTGGGTGGTTGTGGAGGAAGGAGAGTGTGTGTGGGGGGGGGCAGGGGAGTGTGTGTGTGTGTGTGTGTGTGTGTGTGTGTGTGTGTGTGTGTGTGTGTGTGTGTGTGTGTGTGTGTTTTGTATGCTTGTCTTCCTGTTCCTCTCACACGTAGTTTCTTAATGTGAACAGGAATATATTTTGAATATGTGTGTGTGTGTGTGTGTGTGTGTGTGTGTTTGTGTGTGTGTGTGTGTGTGTGTGTGTGTGTGTGTGTGTGTGTGTGTGTGTGTGTGTGTGTGTGTGTGTGTGTGCCTACATAACTGTGCGTTCGTGCATGCCTGCTTGAGAAAATACTGTATTACTGAATCAGAAATTTTTTACACTGACTATTATTTCACGTTAAAAAAAATAAAATCCACGCCCCACAAACCTATACAGCTATCCACGCAATATGGAAAAAATGAAAGAGAGGATTCAGAAAGCTATTTAATTAACAACAGGTATTTGGCGGCCCCTCACTGGCAGTCATGGGCACTCGGGTGAAGGATGACTCATTTTTTTACCCTCGTCCGGGCGTGATGGGAGAGAGAGAGAGAGAGAGAGACAGACAGACAGACAGAGACAGAGACAGACAGACGGACAGACAGAGACAGACAGACAGATGGACAGACAGACAGAGACAGACAGACAGATGGACAGACAGACTTGCACACAGAGAAAGAGAAACAGACAGGGAGACAGATACAGGCAGACAGAAACAGGCAAAGGCGGAGGGAGAGGGAGGGAGATGGAGGTACTGATAGCTTCACTGACAGATACACAGGTACATAGACAGACAGGGAAAGGGGGAAGAGAAAAAAGTAAAGAAAAGCGGGGGAAAATGGAGACAAAAAACAAAGAAAATCCCATATATTCTGCTTTGGAGTTCAGTGTATTTGTTTCCATCATGTTTATTTGTGTCAGATGATTGCACAGTGCGTCAAAATAGCAGGGATACCAACAGTTGTGCTAGATTGGTTGGGAAGCAGTGGGTGGGGGAAGTGTTGTGGGGAGAGTGGTGATTGTGATGGGTGTAGGGGAAGAGGGGTGGTGTTATGAGGAATGTGAACTGATGTGTGAAGGGAGATGGTGCGTTTGTGGTGATGGTACTGGGTGTTAGGGAGAAGAGTGAGTGTTGGAAGGGATGGGAAATGATGTATGGAGAGTGTGGTGTATTTGTGAAGATGTTGAGTGTTAGGGATGAGTGTGGGAGTTGGAAGAAATGAAGAATGATGTGTGGAAGTAAATGGTGTATTTGTGGTGATGGTACAGGATGTAGGGAAGGACGGGCTGGTGTTATGCGGAATGTGGAATGATGTGTGGAGGGGTATGATGTGTATGCGGTGATGGTGCTCAGTGTCAGGGAGGAGACTGGCAGCTGCAAGTGATATGGTATGATACGTGGAGGGGATAGGTGTATTTGTGTTGATGGAGTTGGGTGTAAAGCTAAAGGGGCTGGTGCAACAGGGAATCTTAATTGGTGTGCGGAGAGGAACAGTGTGTCTATGGGAATGGTATCTGGGCATTAATGAGGACAGTGGGTGTTGGGAAGGATGTGGGAGGATGCACTGGAGCTCATGCGGTGGGTTATGGTGACTGAATTGAGCGCAGAGGAGGAAACTGGATGTTGAAAGGTATATGGAATGATGTGTGAAAGGGCATGGTGATTTATATAATGATTTTACTGGGGATAGGGTGGGAGAGTAAGAGCTAGAAGGAATTTGGAATGATGTGTGGAAGGAAATGGTATGTGTGTGGTGATGGTGTTGGTTGTAGGGTAGGAGGAAAGAGGATGTGAGAAAATCATGAAGAGGTATGTTGCAGGATGTGTGTTGATGGTACTGCATGTGAGGTGACAGAGGGTTGGCGGAAATATGCAGTAGCTGAGAGAGAGAGAGAGAGAGAGAGAGAGAGAGAGAGAGAGAGAGTTGATATTACTGTAACAGCTGGAGTCCAATGGCGTAACTGCATGTAGGTGTATCAAGGAAGCATGCAGATGTATGAATGAGAAAAATAAATGAACATGAAGGTACAAAAACAAATTGGAAGAGCATAAGAATGACACAGGAAGGGATGTGAGAGAAAAGGAGCGTTTTTAAAGGCAGAGAGATGTACGAATGACGGTGGAGGGAGTATGAAAATGAGCGGTGAATGCGTGATTGAGGTATAGAGGTGCGTAAATGAGGGGAGAGAGGTGTATGGGTTAGAGTTGGGGGTGCATGAGTGAGAGAATTAAGGGTTGTATGAGTGAGAGTTGAGAAGTGCAGAAGTGAGAGGTGTGATTGTTGAGGGGTGTATGAGTGAGAGATGTGGGCACTATGAGAGAAAGATAAAGGATGTATAAGTGAGAGATGTGGGGTGTATGAGTGAGAGTTGAGGGGTGCATCAGTGGGAGGTGTGGAGTGTATTAGTGAACGGTACAGGGTGTATGAGTGAGAGAGAGGATATATGGAAGAAAGAGGGAGGAGGGTTGAATGGGCCGCAGCTGTGTTGTAAATGACCCACAGTTAGCCCAAGTGAGTTACATGTGCTTGTTATGGCCTTTAACCACCTCCACGTGATCTAATTTTTTGTTTATTCTTGCTAGAGCGGTACGATTTTACTTAGCTTATGAGAGCACTCTAGTAGTGAAGATTAAGTATGCTGTTTTTAATCCTTCCAGTTCAGCAATCTATTTTAAACACAGTAAAGTCGTCAGGAGATAACAAGAATAAAATATACGTCGTCAAAGAGAAGGCTGAACTACTTAAAGATAATGATGTAATTTTATTCAGCTTATTAGAGCTTCTGGTGAGGAAGGGCTTAGAGAAATCTGTGCCCTGATTACACATTTTTGTACTTTATCCTTAGCGACATCATATCAAATTCCAGCATACGAAGGACGAGTTTTTTTTACATAACAGAAACCTACAGCAACCAAAGATTTAGCTCCCCCACTAACAGTAAGTGGTATGGGGAAGGGTAATGCCGTGGAAGGATGAATCAGGGGAGAGGTAAAGCAGGGTGAAGTATGAGAGAGCAAGGGTGCGGCAGGGTGAGGTAGGGGAAGGATGAGGCATGAGAAAGGTGAGGCAGGGGCGGGACAGCTGTGATGGTTGTTGCGTGGCACACTCTTCAGGTCAGGCAGGCGACATGCGGGCGGAGGGAGGCAGGGGGAGTGGGGAGGCGATGGTGAGGCAAGGAGAGGATTGGGGCAAAGAAGAGGGAGACAGAGAGAGACTGAAGCAGAGATGGATGTGACAGGCAGGGGAGAAGTGAGGCAGGGTGAGGATAAGACAGAGGGAGAGGGGAGGCAGGATGAAAAGAGGCAGGGAATGTGTGAGGAAGTGGAGGGTCAGGCAGTGGGAAAGATGGTACTGAGTGGGTAAGAAGGAGTAGAGAGAAACAAAGAGGGTAAGGTAGACCCGGATATGTGATGCAGGGAAGTAGGGAGAAAAAGAGAGAGTGTGAAAAGTATGAAGAAAGACAGACTGGGGGTTAATCACAGGTGCGATAGACAGGTGAAAGGAGGGTGGGAGCAAGGCAGGGAAGGAGAGAGGTAGGAGTGGAGTGGAAAAGGGTGGATTGAGGCAGGGATGGGGTGAACAGGGGAGAAGAAGGCAGGGTGAGGGTGAGGAAGGGGAGGAGTGATGCAGGGTAGGGTTTATTCAGGGAGTAAGTGAGGGAAGAAAGCAGGAAGGCAGAGAAGAGGAGAGGCAGAAGAGGAAAGAGGCACAGCGAGGTTGAGACAGGGTTAGGTATGACAGGGCAGGTTTAAGGGAGGGAAAGAGTAGCCATAGCGAGGGTGAGGCAGAGTTTGGTATGACAGGCAGATGTGAGGCAGGAAAACAGTGAGACAGGAGAGAGGCAGGAAAAGAGGGAGGCAGGTGCTAGACAGAAAAAAATTGGAGCAGGCATGAGGCAGGAAGAATGGAGTAGGCACAAGACAGGAAATGAGTGAGGCAGATGGGAGGCAGAAAAAAGTGGGGCAGGCACGGGACAGGAAGAATGAGGGAGGTGCAAGACAGGAAATGAGGCAGGTGCGAGGCAGGAAAAGAGTGAGGCAAGTGGGAGGGAGGAACAAATGTAAGACAGGATGACAGTGAAGTAGCTGTGAGGCAGGAAAGAGTGAGGCAGAGAGAGAGAGAGAGAGATAGGGACAGGGTGAGATGTGATATGCAGGTGTGAGGAACTAGAGCAGGTAGTTAAGGTGAGGCATGACAAGGCAGGGAAAGAGTTACAAGAGAGGTAAGGCAGGGTTTCATTAGGTTTAGGCAGGAGGGAAGAGAGAGAAAGAGAGTTAGGCAGAGAATGTGGAGAGGCAGGGGTGACTCGGAAGTGAGGGGAGAGGGGAGAAAATGAAAATGGTTTGAGGGGAAAAGGAGAGAGAGAGAGAGAGAGAGAGAGAGAGAGAGAGAGAGAGAATCATAAAAATAACATCATCAAATGCTAGAATGATACGTGTAAAATCCATAGAATTACCCACCTAATGTATGAGAGCTCAGGAAAAGTGTTCGCAAGGATATTAACCCTTGCTGTGAGGTTGTGTCTTTTATATTCCATCCTTTCTTGCCCTCAGACGACTTTTACTGAATTAGACTAGACCTCTGATAGCGAAGGGCTTATAGAGAACTATTTTTATCCCCGTCACTACAAATTGTTTAAAAAAATCGTCTGAAGGAAGCAAAAAGAAATTTAAGGAATACGCCGTCGAATTATTAAATGGCCTAAGCAATTTCTACTATAAGTAAGTCTCCACTGCCACGTATCATTATCAGAAGTAATTTAGGATCAATATATTCACAGTTCCTATTTGTAACATTGGTTGTGAAGAACTTGGTGGCTGTATGTGTGCCAGGCATTGCTGACAAAATTAGTAAACACACACACACACACACACACACACACAAGCAAGTTGCGCCAAGTGACAACAAATCTAAGAAGAGCTAAACGTTGCTGCTCAGTACAGACCTTCACAGAGTGTATGAGTGTGTGTGGGTTGCCCTGGAGATTTCCTAGCACCTCTTCCTTAGCGGTTCATTCTGCACATTACAGTTTAATATTCTCTTGTGTGTTATAGACGGAAACTGTCAATTAACTCGATTTACACAGGATACAAAAGAATGCAATGATACACTATGCAAAATAATTGACTGAGAAAGAGATGTTACCGAGCCTTTAATGTCACCTAGAATAAGGCTGTATGGATCTAGGCACTCATACACAGTTTGTCTTAAATCACATGCTGTGTTTTTTATTTTTTATTCTTCCTATCTGTAAGTGACTTCCTTTCCCTTAAGAAAGATATTCCAAGTGGAAAGATTTGGTATAAAATAAAAAACATGCTTGAGCTGGGCAAAGTAATGAGATAAAATTGTCTGAAGGAATATACAAAAAATAAATTGCGTCATCGGAGTAAAGAGATGAAGTTTAAGAAAGTCTGTGAATGCGGTCTTGGAGTCAATGCCTTCTCTGCTTCCTCTGCCTCTGTACAGTCAGGGCCAAAACTTAACCTCTATTTCTCCCCTTGAACTTAACACTAAGGGTAAATCCGTTACTTTCCTTCCTGACGCATCCTATCCTTGAGGAGAGAAACATACGAAGCCTCTCTCAGCTTAGGAACATTAGAGACGCACAAAATTTTATAGTATTCCAGTCCCCTTCACTCTTAGAGCAAATCCGTCACATTCCATCCTGGCGCATCGCATCATGTATCGCCTGTGGGTTAAGAAACATGCCAAGCTTCTCTCAGCACTGTAATTTTAGCCACCAGGAGTAAGTGAGAAGTAGAGATGAAACGTTAGGCAAACTATTGTCCACAACTGTGCCTTGGCTTGGAAAGAGATGGTCTGAAGAAAAACTGGTTAGCCAAGATCAAGTTGCCCGAAAGAAAATGAAAAGAAAAAAGAGAAAGGAGAGTAACCAAGACCAAAATAAAAGGAAAAAGAGTAGGGGCCGAGAACAAGGTGAGCGGAAGTAGATGAAGATGAAGAGAAGCGGGAGGAGGAGGAAGACGAAGAAGAAAGAAGAAAGGGTGGTTTGGGAAAAGAACGTAAAAGAAATCGTTACTGAATAGGAAAGAAATCTTATTCCTACAATAATGCTGAAGAGGGACGCTTTCATGTGGTGGCACTGATATAACTGGGCTGCGGAGTTGCCCTATTGAACCATTTCCATGTGATGACGTCTTTATTATGTATTTATTTCATACTTGTTACCCTCTTTACGTACAGTCGGTATCTAAAGTTCTGTCGCCTCTCCTGTTTCTCACTGCATGGATTCTGATTACCAGTTTAGTAAATCCTCCGCAAATGACACTAATGACACTAGCCAAATAAAGTCATCATTGTCAGTTGTGTAATCACCAAACTGTTTTCTGGTGTTCATGGAGAGAGAGAGAGAGAGAGAGAGAGAGAATCGCCAATGGAGAAAATAGTACTGTA
>NC_137033.1:20449895-20644895 GCF_032717465.1 Coenobita brevimanus
CTTCGTCCACTTCCTCCCCCCCATTTAGCATTTCTCTCTCCCTTTGTTCCTCCCTGCCTCTCTAACGAACTCCTCCACTTTCTCTGCCTCCCTCTTTCTTTCCCCTCCCTCCTTCTCCTCCACCTTTCACCTCACGTCTGTCACTTATGTAGTCTTTATTTGCTTTCACCCCTATTCATATAGCGTTTGCTCCTCCTAGCTAGCTTTCTTAAGTTGCTATGCTTCTTTGACCGTCTGGCTCTCTGCTGTGTTGTCTTCGTCTAGCTTAAGTATTTTTCACTTTTACTTCTACGTGCTTCTTGCAGTCCTTTACCTATCCTCCTCCTACTTGTATTTGCTTTTGTGTCCTCTTTCAGTATGATGATTGGTTGGTATTTATCCTAGTTGCAGTAACAGGATTTTTTTTCGCCTTATTGATCTTTCGCAGTGAACAGATTAAACATAGTATGTATCTAACCTACTGTCCACTAGAAACTCCAATTAACGGAATAAATCGCCCGTACGTAGCTTGACTATAATACAAAAAGTCGCCGGAGTCTGTCTATCAACTGATTGCCAGACGCCTTAGTCTCGTAAGGAGTGGCACCAACAAATCGCCTCCACGTCACCTATCCTCTTCCGTCTGCCTGCCCTTCCGACTCACACCACCCTCTCATATCTCTCCACTCCATTTCATCAGTGGCCTCCCCCTCCATCTCTCCGCCTCCACTTCACTCACATACACTCTTCTAAGCAGTCTCTCATCCTCCTCTTCACTTGGCCACACTATCTCCGTAACACTCTGGCTCCTATGGCGCACACGAATTTATTCATTTAAGAGGGAGTGTAAAAGTTTAGGAGTGCTAATTTTATCACCGTGATCCTTTTCATGGTCGGGACAGCTTTACTACTCTTCCAGAAAACATTTATTTCGGCTGAGAGTAAGTCACAGGAGCCTAAGAATGTTTAAACTTTCACAACTATAACTCCATCATCAGAAAAAAAAAAAAAAAAAAAAAAAAAGATACAATTGAAGCAGCCAGAATAAAAAAAAAAAAAAAGAGTAAAACTTATTGTCGAAGAGAAGGACTTAATTCCCTTGGTCCATTGACGTATTATACCCTTTTCACTTTAACGTGGCCTAATATTGTCATTTCTCCATCACCAGTGCTGAATTGTATCAGTAGATTAACACCAGAATGCAATGCAAGTTGAGAAGTGCTATGGAATGCATGCAGAGTAGAAGCACTGTTTTTTCCTGCCACAGGGCTACGTGAAATAAGCTGCCAAAAGGAGGAAAACCAGGGCCACGTTAAGATACAAGGGACAGCAGCAGTTTCAAATTCATTATAGTTGTCTGCAGACGCATTTACTCAGCTGAAGAGAGATCTAAAAAATGAAGGCTACATTTAAGCTGTTCAGTGTGAAAAAAAAAAATCTTAAGCTGAAAAAAATCGTCTGTTTGTAGCAAGAACGAAATGTGAAAGACATCCGCCGAGTGATGTTTTATTGTTATTTTTATTTCAGAACAGCTGCAGGCATAAACAGGATGGATGACGTAAGTAAACAAGAACTGTATAAATATTCTGGCTTGGTAGGAAGGGTTAGGGATGATGCGTGGAATAACCGAAAGGATGAAGAGAAATATGTTGAAGTGGTTCTGATATATTAAAAAAGAAATAAAAATAAAAAAAAGGACCCAGACAGGATGCTAAAGGATGTGTTTGTGGCTGAGGCTGAGGGTAGTGTTGTAAGAATGACCGTGTATGATATAGAATGAGGCGGTGCAGCAATGGGCTGTTTAAAAGACGTTCCTAGACTAGAATGAGGGAGTTAAAAAGAGATATTTGATTCTGAGCTCATCACTATCACTTGTTGCTCCAAAGAAAAAGAAAATAAAAACGAAAATAAAAAGAATTCGCTCCTTCACCCCCAGGAAGTCTTTAGATTATTATTCGTGGTGTTGTCAGGCGATTTTATTCAGGGTCAGGGAGATTATTCAAGATAGAGGGGTTGTCTTCAATAATTCTTCCACTGCTAACGATCCCTTCAACCCACAACACTTCAAGTCCAATAGTTACAGATATTTTAGTGAATGTAGGACACCTGTACTCTGGGGTACGGATTTTTTATATTTGTTTGTCATACCTCTATTCATCTTCTCAAGAAAAAAAAAAAAAGAATTTGTTTGCTGGTAGACTTTATTAAAATGAAAAACACGGCATCCGACTGAAAGAGTTAAAAGCGTATCCTTTAACCTTTAACTCCTCCAGCCCAGTGATATATTAATTTTATTTTTGCTACCACACGATTTAATTCAGGGTTGATAGAGGCCGCCGTATGAGAGAAAGGGTTAATGAAGGCAATATCTAACTCCTTCTGTTCGAGAAATCCCTCCTAAGCCGAGATAAATCGTTTGGTATATAGAAAGCATCAAATGAAAAAAGTCAGGGTTCTCATTTCTTCTCCTCATTCCCCTCTCTCACCTCGTACCCACCTCCCTTCCCTTTCCCCCTCATCCTCTTACTCTCCCTTCTTCTCCTCCACTCACCTCTCCTCTCCTTTCCTTTCGATTAGTTATCCAGTCTCCCGTCCCTTTTCCCCTCACCTTCTTTTTCTCTCTCTGTTCTCCTCCTCTCACTTATCTTTCCCCTTTTCTTACCCTCTCTCTTCTTCTCCCTCTCCCTTCCAGTCCCGTCAACCATCTTAACTCCTCCCCTCACCACCCCGCCCTTCCTCTCCCCTCCCCTCCCCTCCCCTCCCCTCCCCTTCTCTCCCCGCTCCTCCCTTTCCCCTCACCTCTCCCCTTACTAAACCTGGCCTCTCACCCGACCATAATTTGATAGAAGCTGCACTTAACTTCCACCACAACTTTTTTAATGCAATTTTATCTCGATAGAAATAGAGATGAGGGGAGTGAGGGGAAGAAAATAAGGATGAATGGGGGTGAGGAAGGGAAGGAGGGAGGAAAATAAGAATGGATGGTAGGAAGAGAATGGTGCAAAACTCTATGGGTGGGTGGGAGGTCAAAGGGAAGTAAGGGAAGAAATTAAGAATGAATGACAGGGGAAGAGGAGAAGAGGAAAAAAAATAAGGGTGGATGGCAGGGAAAAGGACAAGACTAAGGGAAGCGAAGGGTGAAGAATGGAAGAATAAAGGGAAGGAGATGAAGAGCAGGGAGTAAGGAAGAATGGGTAAGATGAGAAGACGGAGGAAGGTAAAAGAGCGGGGAACGGAGAGAGAGAGAGAGAGAGAGAGCGAGAGAGAGGAAGAAGAAGAAGAATGATGTTGATAAGAACAAGAATATATATCAAGTATGAGTAATAGTAATAATATTGACGAAATCAGTTATAATAATAATAATAATAATAATAACAATAATAATAATAATAATAGCCACAAAAACAACAGAATCCAATGACAGACAGAAAACCGATAACAATAACAACAGTATCTCTGGAATAATAGATTTAATGAACAAGGCGTCTACTAATGATGGCAATAAAGGAGATAATGAGCCTACCCTACGAGGCTTAGGGGCATAGAAAGGGTAATAGAATATGATGGGGAGAAGGGAGGCGAGAAGAGAGAAAAAGGAGGATGGGAGGAGAGAAGAGGGAAGAAGGAGGAAGGGAGGAGAAAAAAGGGAGAAGGGGAAGGAGAGGAGAGAAGGGGAAAGGGAGGAGAGAAGAGGAAGAAGGGGGAAGAGAGGAGAGAAGAGGGAGGAAAGGAAGAAGGCTAAGGAAGAGAGAAGAAGGAATGATATGGGAAAGACAAGGATGGAAGAGAGATGGAACTGAGAAAAGAGCCAAAAACAGGTGAAGAGAGTGAAAAACACTGAAGGGAAACTTGGGAAAAGGAAAGAGGAAATTAGGAAGAGAAGGAGGAGAGGAAAGAGATAGAAGAGGAGGCGAGGAAGATAATGCGGTTGGGAAAAAGGGAGAACACACACACAAAAAAAAAAATAGTCAGGAAAAGAAGAGGGAAGATTACAGAATATGGGAAGCAGAAAGAAGAATGAAAGAAGAGATTTAATGAAAAAGTCCAAATTAATTCGAGCAACGAAAAAAATAGGGGAGAATGAGGGAAAAACAGGAAGAACACTGGGAGAGGGGAATGAAAGGGGAAAGAGATGTGCTGCGCGGAGAAACTAGGAGGAGGATAAGGAGAGAAAAAGATGGTAAAGGATGGGTAGAAGAAGGAAGAAGACGGGAGAAAGATGAGATGAGGGAAGGGGAGATGGGAGAGACATAGAAATACACAGGAACTATAAACAACATGATCCCTAATGGCCAGTAATGAGGTTATCTGTTGTTGAAAAATCTAAATCTACCAAGGATCTGAGCAATTAGTGTGAGAAAAGGATATAAACGGGGGAATTCGATTGAAGAAAGAGACTGAAAAATAGAGGAGGAAAAAAAAGGGGGGGGGAAAGTCTAGGAAGGAAAAAATTAAGAGAGAAAAGAGGTTGTAAAAGTTGAGAAAAGGAGAGGAAAGGATGCGGTTAAAGGGTAGATAAGAAGAAAGGGAATGAAAAGAGATAAAAGAAGAGTGGAGGCGAGAAGAAAGAGGACGTAAGAAAGAATAAGAGAAGAGGTAAAGAAAGGAGAGGGATGACGAAATAAAGTATGGATAGTATGAGAGGGAGTAAGAGGAGGAAAATAATGGAGGGAGGTGGCAGGAAAAAAGAAGAACAAAGGGAAAAGGGGAAAAATTGAGTAATAGGCAAATGGAGAAGGGATGATGGAGAAGGGAATGTGGAGAAGAGTAGGGGAAGAAAGAGTGAGAAGATGAAGAATGAGAGAGTAAGGAGAGGACAGAAGAACAGGATATAAAGAATTGTCGACGTAATGCTAGAATGGCTGGGATGCAGGACATGAAGCACCGAAGATGGGAAGGAAATAAAAGAGAGAAGACAGGGAGAAAAAAAAGGAAGTGAAGAAAAATGGTAAAGTAGAGAGAAATGGAGGGAGTGAGAAAAGGAGGAAGGATGCCTAAATGGGGACCATAGAATATACTGAGGAAGGGGGGGAAGGGAGAGGGAAAAGAGGATGGGTGGAGGGGGAGGAGAAGGAGAGGAGAAGGCAAAACAACGGTGTGATGTGCGTATTGGGGAGTGAATAGACATGAAGGAAGTGAGCACACTCACACACACACACACACACACACACACACACACACACACACACACACACACACACACACACACACACACACACACACACACACACTTGAGCCGAGAGAGAGAGTTCAACACGCAGACGACACGACACAAGACTCAACGACCAATCCAGCTGAGAGAGCGACTCCAACAAACGACAAGCAAAGTCTGCACTGAAGTATTTGGTCTTTCTCGAACCACCCCTTCCTTATCCCTTTCCTTCTTCCCTACTCTCTATTCTCCCCAACCTCACTACTTCTCCCCTCACCTCTCTTTCCTTCTCCCCTTTCTCCTTTCTCCACCCCACACCCTCTTCTCCCCTACTCCATTACTCTCCCACTAACCCCTGCCTCCCTTTCCTCAACCATCCCACATCCTACAGCATTCCCCTTTATCCTCCACCCTTCCCCCTCTTAACCCCCTACCTCTCTTTCAAAATCCTTCTTCTCCCCACTATCCCTCTCCTCCACTCTTTCTTTCCCCCATCCCCCCTTCACCCCTCCTCAACCCCCACCTACCAAACAGCACGAAATTATGTGAATGATTTATACACAGTCGAGGTACATCAAAGCCCCGGGAGGAGCGAGGATGTGTACAGAGGCAGATGGGGAGGAAAAAGAGCGAGGAGGGAGGTGAGTGTGGTGGTGGAGTTAGCAGATGAAAGGAGGAGATGATGGTGAGAGAGAGAGGGGGGGAGGAGGAACGTGTAACGATGATGGGGGGAATGTGTGGTGAAGTCTGGAAGAGATGATAGGAGCACATGTTGAGAGCAAAAGGAGGAGGGAAATATGACGGTGGAATGAGGAGGGGATGATGATATGAGAAGGAGAAGGAGGAGGAGGAAGAGGAAGAGATGACGGTGAGATTAGGAAGAAACGATGAGAGCAGAAGGAGGAAGGGATGTGAGAGGAAAATGCACTGATGATGAAAGAGTACAGAGTATACTGGTATACAAAGGCAACTATATAACAATAGATTTAGCAGTTCTCTCGAGGCTGGTACAGAGAAGACTATAGATATGGTATCTTTTTCATGAGTCTCATAAGAGTAGTGATCCAAGAAGACTCTCCCCACCCACCAGCCTCTCCAGTTACACCCGGAAGGAAAACATGAGAAGGACTAGCATCCATTAAGGAAAAATTATCTTGGAAGCGGAGGAAAAGAAGGAGAAGGAGGAGAAGAAAGAGGAGCTTGCGCGTTTAGCCTGATAATGGAGAGAGAGAGAGAGAGAGAGAGAGAGAGAGAGGGAGAGAAAGAGAGAGAGAGAGAGTCTACTTGTTTAATCGACATTTGCTAACTTTATGTATATTGCATCGATCAGTAATAGCCCTAAGTGCTTTCACATTGCATTTCACATAATCTGTTCAGTCACATATCCTTTGTTTCCTTCCCTCTTTCCGTTCAGTTTGGGGTCCTTTCCTCCGCTTCTCCTTCTATCTTGCCCATCCCACTCCCTTCTTCCTTCACTCCATCTGTTTTTCGTAATCCTCCCTCAGTCCTATCTGTCTTTCCTTCCTTCCTTACTTCCCTCCCTCCCTCCCTCTTTCCTTCCATTCTCCTTTCCTCTTTTGCTCTTCTTTCCATTTTCTCCCTCTTTTTCCATGAATCCTTCTGCCCTCCTGCTCTCCTATCTTCCTTCCTTCTCTCCTTCCTTCTTTCTATTCTTCCTGCTTTCTTTCTTAGTTTCCTACTTTCCTTCCTTATTCACTTCCCCATTTCTTCCCTCTTTCCTTCCGTCTTACTGTCTTCCTTCCTATTTCCTTTCCCTGCCTCCCCCCCCCCACCTTTTATCCCTTCTCCCTTCACACCTCCTTCCATCCTACTTCCCTTTTTCCTACCTTCCTTCCTCCTTCCCTCCTTCCTTCCTTCCTCCTTCCCTCCTTCCTTCCTTCCTCCTTCCCTTCATCCCTCCTCCAGGCCCCTCCCCATTGTCCCAGCCACTCAATCCTTTGTCACCCGCAGCGGAAACCAAAACAATGTCAATTTACAGGTTCGGGGCGGACGTGAGGTTCGGCCTGAGGAGAGGGGGCCACTTCGCTTGTTTTTCTGCTCGCCTCAGGATTAAATTTATAACGAAATATCCCTCTTTCATTGCTTTTATTTTGTGTCGAAGCCAAGTACTTTTGTCGTATAGTCTACTTGTACTAAAGATGTTTGTTACTTTTAATGCATAGCCATTTATTTCATACGAAGTCTCTCAGTTACGCTGGTTTAATTTATGCCGAAGCCTCTCACCTTCGTTGCATAGCCGTTTTGTACCTAGCGAAACCTATCAGTTACGTCATGAAGTCACATTTTGCTAAGGAAGCTGTCAGTTTCTTCGCATAGCCAGATTTTACCAACGAAAAATGTTACTTTCATCGAATTGACGTGGTTTACTAAAAGAAACTTGTCACTTCCGTCGTATCGCCATAGTTCAGTGACAAAACGTGTCACTTTAGCTGCAAACCCAAGTACATATATGATGAAATATTTCACTTTCCTACTAGTTACTGTTGTGACGTGTTGTAATCTGTAACGAAGCCTCTTATTTTAATCTCCTAGTGGAAAATAAATAAGACACAAGGTTATATTTACGTGACATATGCAGAATACCATGAATAGAAAGCAAGATTAGCGTTACATGTCAGATCTAGAATTTTAAGCTTGGAAGAATGAGGTTCAACACACCCTACCAACCAAGTGAGAAATCAGACCACAGGAGAATGACTGGATATGTTGCCAGGCCACGGCCGTGTCTGGGGTGTTATGTTTGTATCTGTATATTGTTGTGAGATAAATAGGGAGAGAGAGAGAGAGAAAGAGAGAGAGAAAGTTAAAAAAAACTCCCTGGCTTGTGAGAATATGGGTCATAATTCAAAAGATTTCGTAACTTTTCTTCCTTAGTGATTTTTTTTTAACATTACATCTCAGTATCCTCATAAACAGTTCTGATAAAACCCATATCGATATTAAAATTATGTAAATACCTACACGACAATCTTGAGGCTTAAAATGGATAATAAATCGCTAAAAAGAGGACTTACGAAGCATGCAGTGAGACACAAGAAAAGGTATGTGTAAGAATTTCTAATCAGTTTGAGGGAAATATAAGAGTCTGTATCAGTTTATTTTTTATTTGTATTTTTTTTTTTTTTTGCCAAGTTTGTATGGTCGTATTTTTCAACCTAAAATTTACTGTAGCCTGATTTTGAAGTAGTGGATAGCTCTGTGGGTGAAGCTAAGCGTATTCACAAAGAAATTTATACATGTCTTTAGCTTGGGCGGGTTTATAAATGCAAGCCAAGGTCAGTGCGTGCATGGTATAGCGGACTTCAGCTTTCAGAGGAAGTCGTGTTGCCTCGAGGAAAATTCTCTCTCTCTCTCTCTCTCTCTCTCTCTCTCTCTCTCTCTCTCTCTCTCTCTCTCTCTCTCTCTCTCTCTCTCTCTCTCTCTCTCTCTCTCTCTCAGTTGTATGTGTTGTTACCTCACCTCATCGCTTCGGAAGAAAGGTTAGTATAATGATCATGATGATGATGATAATAATAATAATAATAATAATAATAATAATATTTTTAGCTTACAATTTAACATCCATAAATGACTGATGAACTTAATGGCAAATAGTTTTCTTTATGTTAATTAATCTTTTTTGAACTCGGTCTCGGAACGTTGAATCTTAACGTGTGTGTGTGTGTGTGTGTGTGTGTGTGTGTGTGTGTGTGTGTGTGTGTGTGTGTGTGTGTGTGTGTGTGTGTGTGTGTGTGTGTGTGTGTGTGTGTGTGTGTGTGTGTGTGTGTGTGTGTGTGTGTGTGTTTCTTTCTGCATCGATTTTCTTACATATTAGTTTCAGTATTATGGATCAGTATTTGTTCTTAGGCGCCTGGTGGCCTAGTGGGCAGCGTACCCCTGTTGGAGTGACCACCTTCCATTTTTTTTTTTTTTTTTTCAATTCCCAATGGGTAACTGGAGGCTTTCGTTCATGTAATGCCACCAAGGGAGTAGGTTTGACGTCTACCCTTAAATAGAACACAGTAGGCTAGTCTCAGGGCTCGAAGGTAGTAAAACTGGATTGATATTACTACCCTGTTTTTCGTTCCTGTTCATATCCACGTGTATTACTGAGCTTAGCAGGGTTTATAAGTGATCTTTTGATTTTATTCCCAGAGTCCCTATTGATAAACTTTCCCAAGCTTCAGTCATGTACTGTATAAGTTTGCTTTTATATACACTTACATTTCTCTTCACTGATACAGCCATCAAACACTTCACAATCAATTTAGACTGAATGTATAAGTGACAGATAAGGAAAAAATAATGATTAGTGACGAAACCAACTACTATAGACACGTGTTTACGTAAGAACTTATTAGGATGCGAACCAGGTAGGACCCATGACCGGGGTGCTTAATGTGAATGTTTTGGTGTATTTTTCTTAGGTCTATTATTCTCCATCTTTTTATGCATTAGGTTTTCGCATTTATTGTTTTCCTACCCTTTTCTTCCGCTCATAGAATCAGAGTCAAAGCTTTAACTCTAAGAGAGAGCCTCAAATGCATGCACTCCTTTGTTCTGTTCAGCTTTATTTTATTCCTTTTTGTCCTCAGGTGGCTTTATTCAGCTTAAGACAGACTTTTTCGCACTAGGTGGTTTAGATATAGCCTTCATTAGCTCTTTCACTACTAGATGTCCTTCCTAAGTCGAGTAAAATTGTCTTAGGTGAGGAAGCATATTCTACAAAAGGCATCACTGTAAAAAGCATCACATATTCTTTTCTAAGCGCCATCTCTTCCTCACCCCTTCTTTTTCCTTCTCACCACCACCTTTACTCTTTCTCACAATCATTTTTCCTTTTTCACACATAGTTTCCTTAGCAGGCCTTTCGCTCTTACATCCCTCTATAGGACTCTAAAGGGTAATATCCCTTTTTTCATACATACATCCCCCTTGCTGTCGTACACCTCTCTTTTACACACACACACACACACACACTTATTTCTCACTACCTCCCCCTCCTCTCTCGCACATCCCTCTCATCCACGATCGTCCCCTCAAGAGAGAATGAAGTCAAGCCAAGGGCAGGAAAAAGGACGCATCCGACTGTAGGTCCCTCACTCATTTCCTCCTCCACTCTCCCTCCCTCACTCCTCCACTCTCCCTCCCTCCCACCCTCTCCCTCTCCTGCACAGTTCACCCTTCCCTCCCTCTCCTTCCACTCTCCTTCACACCCTTCCCCCTCCCTCCATCACTCTCCCTCCACATCTTCTTGTCTCCCTACCTCCATTATTCTTTGCTCACTCCCACCCTCTCCTCCCTCTCATTCTCCTTCACATTTTGCCTTCCCCCCCTCACATTCCTTCACTCTTCATCTCTTCATTGCTCCCCTTTACATTACTCGTGTCCCTTATACATCACCCTTTCCTCCCTCCCTCACACCTCTATTCTCCCTTCCTCCCTTCATTTCACGCCTCCCTTCCTCCCTCCCACTCTCTTACTCGTCCACTCTCCCCCTCTGCCTCATACACTCACATTCCCTCGCCCTTCACCCTTAGTTCCTTCTCTGTCTCACTTTTTGTCCCACCCACCCCCTCCCCTACTCTCACATACCTCAGCACCGAAGAGGGTGGGGACGCTGAAGTATCCGTCGGGGTGGTCCGGCACGACGAAGAAGGGCGGAGCGAGGATATTTTTTAGCCCTCGAGTGATCGCCAGCGTCAGGATCCCAATGCCCATAGAAGTTGCTCCAGATTGCCACTTTATGCCCGTGTAAATATCCCAGGCCATCCACACACCCCGCCAGTGGTTCACGCAACACACGCAGTACACAAACGTATACACCCGAGATACTAGTAGGTGTAGGTGCGGCCGTTTGGAGTGATCGAATATGGTGTTGAGTGGATTTTGTATTAGACAGAAGAGCAAGCCAGAGACGACACCGAGAGCCGTGGAGACCACCATGGACAGTACTTTGTTGTCTGGCAACAGGAAGATGTCCATAAGCTGCCAGCATCCTCGCCAGTAGCTAACCACAAGAGGCGCAAACACGAATATAGACAAAAGTGAGTCTAGAAGTGTCAGCACGACCTCGAGGGCTTTGCTACTGCTCCCCCTACCCCTATCTCCTCGCCCGAACCCTCCCATCACCACAGCTGCCTCGTCTTCCTTCACTCACACACAAACACCAACGCTCGTGACATTGGCTTTCTTCTCAGTAATCATCAAAATTCACAGCGATTCTCACGTTTCCTACGCACTATAAATTTCTGTTCTACCAAATCACGGATGATCTTTCGTGCCTCAGTTACAGCTAATCTCTCTTCCTGCTCACTGTAAGCCTCTCCCTCTACCAGATCTTGGACCTTTCCTTCCTACACATAAAGATCCAAAATTTCAGCGATTCTCTCTTTTCCTGCTCTCTGTAGACCCCTTTCGCTTTACCAAATCTCGGAACTTTTTGTGTCTCAGCTGCAACAATTCTCTCTTCCTACGCACTGTGAAGCTTTCCTCCTCTCATAATTCTCGGGGCCTTTCCTGTCACAGTCCACCTCAACTCCACCTCATTTATAGCGATTCTCCCTTTTCCTGTGCACTGTGAACCACTCTTGTACCAACTTTCGGGACCTTTCCTGCCTCAACCCAGCTCAGCTCCACCTCAGATTAGTGGAGGTGGAGGCGACGGTGGCAGCTCCGTGTGTTGGTGAAGGCGAGAGAGAGACAGGCTTCTGCCATAGGATGTCCTCATTCGCCTGGTGGGAACTGTGACACTGCTGCTCTCCACACTACCCTCGTGCGCTACGACTCACTCACGCGGCCACACCACTCGATGTTGATAAAAATGTCGTTAATCGTTTGCTCGAAGAGGTAATCTTCAAATCTTCACCTCCTTCTCTTCTGTTCCTCTTCAGTGTTCTTAACCCTTCTGGTTCTTCACCTCCAGTCCACCTCCTTCTCTTCTGTTCTCCTTTGGTGTGTTCTTTTCTTCTTTGGTGTATTGTCTTCCCAGCTTCGGTCCACCTGCTTCTCTTCTTTTCTTCTTGGATGTTTTTTTCTTCCTTGGTAATTCTGTCTTCACTTTCAGTCCACCGCCACGCCTGATGCTGATGATAATGGGTTGCTCTGAGGGGCAACCTTGAAATCGGCACCTCCTCCTCTTTCCTTCTTTGTATTTTTCTCTTCGTCGTGTTCTTTCCTCAGCTTCAGTCCTCATTCATACGATGTTGTCAGGTGAATGAATTTAGTGTAAATCTGCATTGCGGCAATCTATACATCCCTCAACAAAGGAGAAATTTTCGATAAAACAGTTTCCACTGCCACGTACTGAATACTTTCAGTTACAGATCAGTTATTTTTTTTCCATGAGATATGTTGTATAACGTCATGACATAGCAAGGAATGGGTATTCTTAATTACTTTTTATATGTTTATATATTTTCTACAGCAGCTCAACGCAGTGCTTTCCACCAGGCTAAACTAAAGTCAGTCCTTCCTCTCTTGTTTGAGTGCTAGTTCATCAACAAGAAAATAAATCCCGGTTTTCCTACCGTTATTGTGAAGGGATACTTGAGCAACCAGTAACAAAAGTTCTGTTCTCTCACAGCCCTTTCGGAGGCGAAAATTATCTAGTAACGAAAAATTCTCTATCCCACTATTATATTGGAGGTTATATTAAAAAGCAATAAAAAGCTTGATCTCCCGGTGTTGTTTAGGAGGTAAATCTTAAAAAGGAACAGCGACAACGGAATTGCTGTTGTTGAAGTGGAGTTACGAGGTGGTGTAAGCTGTGTGGTCTGCAGGTGGTGTGGTGGAGTGGAGGCTGGTATAGGTGTGGTCTTGACAGAGGCTGCGCGTGGAGTGTTGAGCGGCCAGGCTAGGGGGACGGGTAGGTCACTGGGAGGGGTGCCACTGTAGTAAATGCCCAGGAGGTGTTGGAGAGGTACTGATGTGGTCCACTCCCCTCTGTCACACTCCCTTGCCACTCCACACACACACACACACACACACACACACACACACACACACACACACACACACACATTCTCTCTCTCTCTCTCTCTCTCTCTCTCTCTCTCTCTCTCTCTCTCTCTCTCTCTCTGCGCCTAGCCCTTTCTCTCTCCCTAAGCTCTTCCTCCTCCTCTTCTCCCCACCCACTGATTAGATAATAGCCTTCGGTCCACCATTGATTCCCTCTTCCTGTACTGCCTACCGCGCCTACCCTTTTATTATTAAGGAAACTAAACTTGCCCTGAACCCCTCCCCACCTACCCCACACTCCCTTTTCACCCACCCAGAGAAAGAGAGAGAGAGAGGAAGGAGGGAGGGAAAGGGAATATCGGTGAACGGAACTGTAGGAAGAGAAAAAAAGAAAAAGAAAGAAAGAAGTAAAGAGAGAGAAGACAACAGACATGACAAGCTTTTCTGATCAGGCAGGAGTTGTCTCACCAGAAACAGCTGAGAGTCGCTTCCCCTAGCTACAGTGCTATCGTTTCTTTTTCATCCTTTCATCTCGAGTGGGGCGTCTCTTCAAATTTTCTCGACAGCACTAGATATTGTTTTTTATTTTCATTTTTTTTACCGTAGGAATGTGAATCGAATCTCTCAGATGCAGAGTTGTCATAACGTTTTTTTTTTTTTTTTTTAATTTATCGAGACCGAGGACGTCATGGGTATTATCTCTCTCCGTTTTTATACTACCATCCGTCTTTTTATCAACCGTGGGAAATCTCTCGTTCTGTGTGGGTGTGAGTCACCTCAGACGCAACATTATCATTTTGACTTTTTTTCTCTTCAGCTCATGGTTGTCACATTTATATTCCTCTTCATATTTCTTAACACTGTTACTCAGGTTGAGAAAGACCTCAGTATATATAGATAGATACATAGATAGATAGATAGATAGTGTGCGTTTTCGTACATGGGAGAACGAGAGTTCGCTCCACGCCAGGATAATAAACTTTGGGAGTGTTCACCCGGCCACGTACTGCTTTGACGGACATAAGGGGTGTTTTGGTTGAACCAGAGTCGCATACCATAAAGTATGCTTGCACCCAGTCGGTTTGCACAGGCCGATTACACTTGGTTCACAGACTATGCATACATCCGAAGCTACTCCAACATTACCATCACACTTACAAGCACTTGTCACCTTACATACAATCTCTACTAGACAGCCTAAGCCACTTCGTTGAGATACATAGGCTGTATCGTCCCTACATCGGCAGGGATGGGCCGGTCCTGCAGTGACAAAGATGCATTTATATCATACATAAGTATATTGGCGTACTATATACAAGAACAAAATGGTCAGGAAGAGATGTTAGTAAGCCTTCTAAAGTTTAAAGATTACGGCTCAGGGTCTTCTCTGCAACCGGCTTCCTCAGCCTGACTTTCACTTGCCTGTGACCTCCAGCCTTTTAACCTCTTCACTCCGATGATGCACATTCTATCTACTACTTCCAGAAGAGATTATTCAGCAAAAGAAGCATCTCGAGTAGAACGAACCACTTTGCATATGAAAATCTTTATATGTAACTGATTGGCAGGGCCACTCGCAGAGAAGCTCCCTCATCTAAAACACCCGCATTTTCCATAATATAATACAGCGGCATAATCCGTAATTTGGTGCAGGTGATTTGCATGTTGATTCGCTGCGGTTGATGTATGACTATGACACTAAATGAAGCAATTTACTAATCAGATTGCATGCATAATCGTTCTCTGAAAGCCTTTATGTGGCAGTTGTCTGCCATATTCATTTTTTGTGTAGTTGCAGCAGGTTGGCCACTCACCATCCATTCATCTGTTGTGGTGCAACCTAGAAGTGATTCTGTGCTGAGTGGCCAGCCAATTGGTTTCTTATAATCCAGGAAGCCATCTATTGCTTTGGGTGGCAATAATAAAACCAGATGATGATCGGTGATCAAGTGGATTAAGGCGCTCGTGATGCCGATAGAGATTTACATCCAAGGTATTGCTGAGGTTCACTGCTTACGTAATGCCACTCAGGAGCTAGTCAGATTGGTCAGTGGTCACTTTCGCCTTCAATGTCATTTTTCTCACTCGCGTTTTTTTCTTTTCTTTATTTTTTTTTCTTTTTTTTCTATTTTCACCCTCCCTCTTCCCTCCAGTTCTCTCCTTTTCCTCCCCATTCCGTCGATTTTTCCTTTTTTTTTCCTCTCTCTCGTCTTCTCTCTTTCCTTCTTTCTCCTCTCTCTCTATGTCTCTTCCCCATGAGAGTCAGTACCAAATCGTGACCTCTTTCCCTCTCAGCAGAACACCTCTCACTCTCCTTCTCGCCAGTCTTGTTCTTTTCCTCTATGTTTTTTTCTTGCAAACCCTCTCCTTTTCCTCCTTTTTCCCCTTCCTATTTCTCTGTAGGCCACTCAGTTTCCTCCCACTCCTCTAGAGCTATCCCTCCTTTTTCTCTCCAGCCTTCGCCTTTTCCTCCCTTCTCCCTCTCTCGCCTTTCCATGAGGGTCAGTGTCAAATCGGGACCTCATTCGCTGTGAATTAATGGCCGTAACTCCTCCACTTCGCTGATGGAGAGTGTGAGGCTGACCAGAATGACACCCTGGAACACCATTTCTTCCTCTTAACCCCTTCAGTTCCACGCCATTTATTTTATCTATTTGACTATATATCTCTTTATCTGTTTATCTATTTTATATACAGGCGATTCTGCGTGGCTTAGATGTAAAGGTTAGATTCAGCCTTAATTCTACGACGTGTATTTTGTCATAATTTTTTCCAATATGCGAACGATTCTTCTCAGCTTAGAAGTTTTTTTAATTATTGGTGTTTCATTTAGCCTTCATGAATCCCTTGAACACGAGACATCTTTCCTAAGCTGGATAAAATTGTCTCGGAATGCGATGAATAAAACAGAATAAAGCGTCATCGGATTGAAGAAAATGAACATTTGCTAAGGCATTATTATAATTACTATTAATCCTCAGATAAATGACAGGAAATGTAATAAATCTACCTAAAGAAAGTAAGAATGAAGTACAAAATAGGTCATGGAATTCAAAAAGTTACAATAAGAGGAAGAATATAGAACTTGGAAGAGGAGGAGACTGATGAGGAGATAGAGGGATGAAGTGGAGAGGTATATGAGAAAGGGGGAGGGCAGCGTAATGATAGGGCACAGGGCGACACGGAGGCGATTTGTTTGTGGGCACTCCTTACGGGATTCAGACGTCTGGCCATAGATAGATAGGCAGACAGCAAATCCATCCCTGAGTATGCAACATCCCTCTTGAGCAAATTAGACACATTAATGCACTTTGTTACTATGAATCCAAAGTGACAGGAGAATTTTCTAGTATTATGCCAGTCCTCCCTAAACTCTTTTTCTTTTCTTTTTACAATTAATCAAATCCAGGAACAGTATTATATCAGGATGACAGGAAGAGTCTGAAAAGTACAATCCTATCCTTACCTAACACAGTTCTTTCACCACTAGACAGAAATCCGCAAAATATAACAACAATAACAACAATGACAAATAAAATAATAATAATAATAATAATAATAATAGCATCTGGTGACGAAGGGATTATAGAGCAAACTTTAATTCCATCCATAACTAAACCACTTCTTTTAGCCAACTAAATCCAGGTAAAACGCTATAGATTCAGAGTAACAGTCAGCTCCTGGAGTGTAATTTCACCCTCGCTAAACCAGTTCTTTCTACCATTTGTTATATCCCAGAGAAGCGTTAAACCAGAGTGGCAGGAACATTTCGTAGAGCATACTTCCATCCCAGATACAACCAAATCTCTCAGTAGCGGTTCCCGGCAAAATAAGAGCATCTCTGTTGACGGGAAAATTATAGAGCATGCTGTTAGTCCACATCCCACTTCTTCACAGGTAAAAAAATTCCAAGAAAGAAATATTAGATCAAACGTGGAATATTCTTGCAAACTATTCCAACTTCTAAGTAAGCCATATTTTTCTTTTACAACCAAACAAGCCCCGAAAAAAAATATATATATATATCTCGTATACTGTAATTTCATCCCCAGCCAAGATACAGTACTTAACTAGATAAATAGTCCTGTCCTTCACAAAGCCACTTATTTAAATCACCAGACAAATCCAGACAAAGATTGGCCAGATAAGGTCATGGTGAAATGTCAACGGAATTGAGGACATCAAGAAAAGCGTGAATGTGAAAAGTGTTGTGAATTACCAGAAAATTGTGGATGTCAAGGGGACTATGCATGCTCTTCACTTGGTCCGGCAGTTGTCAATCAGGTCGCCTCCAGTAACTTCCCCAAATATCAGCTTGCACCCCACACTTTTAGATCAGTGTAAATAATTCATCACGAAGCAGAGAGGAATTTGCAAGTCCCCCCCCCCCGTCTCCTCCTCCCTTTGTACAGTCGCCAGGAATAATACTGACTCCCATTATGCTTTACATCTCGAAGAGCAGACAAAAAGCTTCAAAGCACTGAACTAGACCCGGGCCCCTACGCCTTTGATCGGGCAACAAAAGTGAACCATCGTAGTAATAGATATTCTGTATCAATTACTATTTACTGTATTTTGTCAGGTCACTCACTGACCAGGTAACACTAATCTTCTTCATCAGAGGACGAAGTTCAACACACACACACACACACACACACACACACACACACACACACACACACACACACACACACACACACACACACACACACACACACCACTTTGCACCGATTATTTTAATCATTTTAAATTGCTGAAGCTCCACCCCAAGCCAACCTTTGTTTATGTGCACACCACCTCACCTGCCATCACTCTCTGTTATGATGCGATAAATATTCAGACAAAGTTGACCAGATAGACGTATTGATAAACAGAGAGAAAACCAGCACAGAAATAGTAACAGATGAGTAGGAGCTTAATTATCTGTGTATATGTGCGTGCATAGATAGATAGATAGATAGATAGATAGACATACACATACACATACAAACATACATACGTAAGTGCATACATAGGCATTTATGAGTACTCTGTGTGTGTGTGTGTGTGTGTGTGTGTGTGTGTGTGTGTGTGTGTGTGTGTGTGTGTGTGTGTGTGTGTGTGTGTGTGTGTGTGCGCGCGCGTGTGTTTTATTATTTTTTACTTTTTATTTTGTGTGTGTGTTATTATTGTTTTACTTTGTATTGTGTGTGTGTGTGTGTGTGTGTGTGTGTGTGTGTGTGTGTGTGAATTCGCAAGCATACGGGACAAACAGACAGACAGACAGAATTCATCACGTAGCATAGAAAATAAGTCCATATATTCAATACCCAGTCACACGCCCCCTGCCCTCAGCCATCTTGATCCCCTGGGTGATTGCTGCCAAATTGGAGTTTGTTTTTTCTACTGCCGTTGACGTTGGCGTTGCATGATTCCCAGGCCAGGTCATGAAGTGGGCCCTGGCATGAGTGGGAGGGGCACGACAGGACAGGATTTGTGCAATATGTGGATGTGTGAATGGATAGTTGATGGGCAGGGCAAGGTAGGGTGTGTGTGTGTGTGTGTGTGTGTGTGTGTGTGTGTGTGTGTGTGTGTGTGTGTGTAAGGGGGGGGGAAGTAATAAGAGAGGTGAAGATAGATGGTAGAATAGATGTGGATGTATATGTGGTTGACATAATGAAAGAGGTAAAGATACATGGTAGGGATATGTGTTGAAGGTGCAGAGCAGGACTGGGTTTGGGTATAGAAATGGAGTGGCGAGTGCGTTAAGAACATTTGGCAAGGTTATGTGTAGGAGGGCAGGGCAAGGTGTGTGTGTGTGTGTGTGTATATATATATATATATATATATATGGATGAGTGAGGGAGATGAAAGGGAGAACACTTTCCAGGGGAGTGCTTCCGACGGGAGAGAGTAATGAGTATAGGGTTGGGTGTGTGTAGCTTTATAGAGTAATGAGAGGCGTGAAAACAGGCTAAAATAACTAGCAGGGCAAATATAGATGACTTAGAGCAGAACAAGGTGTGTGTGTATATATACCGATGGGGTGGTGAGATATGAAAACGCTAGGACATTTGGCAAAGGGGACGGTGCTCGGAGGGGAGAAAGTAATGAGAGCAGGGTAGGGTATGAAAATATGAATGGCGTAATGAGAAAAATGAAAACAAAGGAGGATACGCGGTTAAGGGGGTGTTTCTGAAGAGTGGAAGTAATGTGTCGAAATTGTTTGCCCCTTTATTTACACTCTTTTCTTTATTAAAAGCAGATGTGGAGTGAAAGTTATAGGATCCGGTAGAGATATGTGGCAGTGATTATGAAATACATGCTGTAATTGTAAAGTGAATGTAAATCAAAGCAAAACAGTGATGCCTGGAAGAGTGGCAGAGACGTATTGTAGATTAAGTATAGATATTACTGAAATGTAAAATGTGTGGGTGTTCAAGTGCTTAGTGCTTAGGAATTGTTATGTACAAAGATCGTAGTAGAGAGGATGAACTGAAGTAAAAAGGACAACAGGGAAGACAAGTGGTAGGAGCATCAAAGTCAGCAATGAGAAATAAAATTGAAAATGATGGAATAGTGAAGGCGTTGCATGAAAGCATAAAAGCTCCCAGATTAACATAAAATAACGTGGACGATGTTTAAGGGAGATGAATCAAGAGTGAAAGCTCCTGAAACTGATTACCTCAGAAGTGCTTGTGGTGTGATAAAGAGTAATAGATGAATAAATGAAACGATCCCTAGAAAACACGGTATTGAAGTTGGTACACACACACACACACACACACACACACACATACACACACATACTGAGGTGGTTAGTCAACGTGGAGCGAATGGATAGTGCAAACGGTGCCCTAATAAAAGTAAACACCGTACTTAGCGTCAACACTTGACATTTAACACAAGCTCTCTAATACTGGCCTGCTGAATATTACGATTTAAACTGTTATAATTATCATTCTATTTTTGCTGCGTTTGTCACCAAAACCATTATCATACGGTTTTTCATTTCGGTGCCCATATGCCTCCCTATCGTTGCGTGTTCTCATTTTCGTCAGCTGTCTGTTGGTGTGTCCACTGCATGATGAATGATGTTAGTTAGTACAGGATTGTTTATGTTCTCACTTAGAGCATTCAAGATAATTTTCCACGATCATGAGCATTGTTGTAAAGAGAAATATTCCTTCATGCCTTTCTCTTCAGTATATATTTATATATATATGACATAATTTTTTTTTCATGGATCTGTGCTTTATATACGGAGTTCTTGCTTCCATACAGCCCTTGGATGTTCTGAAGTAGATGTTATTGCACTCAGCTTCACGAAGATCAGAGAGGCAAAGATTCAGACATTTTCATGCCTACGGCCTTGGCGAGAGTAGAATGTGGTTGTGGAGGGGGAAGGGAGATGGTGATGCAAGACTGGCAAGACTGGAAGAGGGGATGTGGAGGGAGAGAGGAGGGAGAGATAGAGACAGATGGAGGGAGATGGAGAGGAGAGAGGAAGCGAAAGAAGAGTACGACGATGGAAGAGAAGGTAGAGGGTGAGACAGGCATATAAACAGACTAGTGAACGAGAGAGAGAGAGAGAGAGAGAGAGAGAGAGAGAGAGAGAGTGAGAGGGGGGGAGTGGGGAGGTTAGTGAGATGTAGAGTGAGTAAGAGAAAAGTCAGCACGTAAGTAAGGGGGGAGGGGGGAGAAGAGAAGAAAGATGAGAGGGAACTGCGGTTGGGAAGGGGGAAGAGGAAGAGGGGAGAGGGAGGTGGGAGGGAAGAAAATGATAGATGAAATGTTGGAGGACAATATGTACGGGAAGGACTGGAAGAGAACGAGATATGGGGATAAGGGAAAGAGAGAAGAGAGGAAGGGAATTGTAGAAGGAGAGGAGGAAGAGTGGAACGAAGAGAGGGTGGATGAGTGGAAGGGAGGGAGAAAAAACAGTAGAAATTGTGAGGAACAGGGAGAAGGGAGAGAGAGAAATGGGGAAGGGAATTTAGAATGGGAAAGAGCAAGGGAAGAAAGCAAAAGACAAAGAGAAGGGATGCTAGAAAGGAGGAATCGGGAAGGAAGTGTAGGAGAGAATGGACGAAGGAAGGAGAAAAGGAGGAGAGAAATTTAAGGAAGAGGTAATATAATGAGTGGGGAGGAAAAAGGGGAGAGACGATAGATAGATGGTGAGGGAAATGGAGGAGGGAAGAAAGAGAAGAAGGGAAGGGGAGGAGGGACGAGAGATAAGGAAGAAATAATATTGCGGTTGGGGAAGGGATAGAGGGGAGGGAGGGGGAGGAGAGAATTGCGTCTGGGGGTGGGGAGGAAGGGACTGGAGGGGTGGGAGGGTAGGGAAAGGGAAAGGGGAAAGGCCAAGGGGTGAGGAGTGGGGAGAGGAGGGGAAACTTGGGAGAGGAGGAAGGGAGGACGTGGAGGGAAGGAGGAAGAAGGGGAGGCGAAGAGGAAGGGTGGCTATAGGAAGGGGGAGGCGGAGAGGAAGAGAGAGGAGGGTAGGGAGAGAGGGGAGGTGATATGTTATACGCCACAGGACAGGTTTCTATGATAACTGAGACCCTAGTGGCTTTACGTTTGTGGGGGAGAGAGAGAGAGAGAGGGAGAGAGAGAGAGAGAGAGAAAGAGAGAGAGAGAGAGAGAGAGAGAGAGAGAGCAGAAAGAAGAGCAAATAACAACACATGTATCATATTCTTTTTTTTTTTTTTTTTTTACAGAGCAGACTGTGACCTTGGGATCTAAGGATGGTGTGCTAAGTGGCGTGGGGGGCTTCGTAGCACCTCATTCATAGCGACTTATTTATTTTATTTATTACAACTTAACTTTCTCTTGTGTGGTGTTTATATCGTTTCAGTGAGTTACAAGAGGATAATGAGGTATAATGTACAAAATAAGTCGCTAAGCCAGAGGTGATGCGAAATATCTAAAGCTACTCAGAACATCCCTGTTAGAAGTCCAGTAATCATATTCATAAATCCATAGCAGACGGTAAACACTTTTTTTTAATAAGCTAGTCACCTACCTCCTTTTTTACCTTCCTTCCTATCCCCTTGCCTCTCAGCCTACCTACCTCTCTATCTACCTGTCTACATTCCTACCTATCTTTCCTTCTTGCCTATACTTCTTCTTACCTTCCAGTTTATCTTCCTCTATTCCTGTCTATCTCCCTGTTTGCCGTTCTGAGTACATCCCCGCCTACCTCTCTGCATACCTACCTGCCTCCCTGCCTCTCAATCTGACTGTCTCTCTACCTCCCTCCTTGTTGATATTTTTTTCTGCTTCTCTCGCTCCAAACCTGTTTGCCTCTCAGCCTAGCACCCTGCATGCTTCTCTGTCTGTCATCGTGCCTCATTTCCCGTCTCCCTACCTTCCTGCTTACCTTCCTACCTCTCCTCCCCCCAATCTGCCTACCTTCCTGCATTCCGCCCTGCATGTATCCCTCATCGCCCCATTGCCTGCCTTCCTGCGTCCCTGCCTCCCAGAATGCCTACTTTCCTGCATACATCTCTGCTTACCACTCTTCCTACCTCCTCGTCTCCCCACCTGTCTTCCTTACCTACCTCCCTCTTCGCCCTCTTTCCTGCGCTCTGTTGATCTTCCTTCCTCTTTTCTACTTCCCTGCCTGTCACCATTCCACCCTGCCTACTTCTTTGCTGCCTTGCTTACCTACCTCCCTGCCTCTCTGCCTACCCACCTCTGCCTTATCATGATGTACGAGGGGAGCGACTGTGGCGTTGCAGCTCGACGACAGAATGCGTAATAAATGGCTCTTCCCCCATACGATAGCAGTGTGTGTGTGTGTGTGTGTGTGTGTGTGTGTGTGTGTGTGTGTGTGTGTGTGTGTGTGTGTGTGTGTGTGTGTGTGTGTGTGTGTGTGTGTGTGTGTGTGTGTGTGTGTGTGTGTGTGTGTGTGTGTGTGTGTGTGTGTGTGATTGTATGTATGTATATATGTATATATACAGTAAATGACAAAGTAAACATTTTAACCAGTCCCTGACCCTGAGACATTGCCAGTCATACTGAAACTATCTCCAGATGTAGAATGTGCATTATGCTCTGCGCAGTGCACATTCTACGTCTGGGGTTAAGAGAAAAATAACTTTATCCGCGTGTTCCCTGTGTGTCGTAAATGGAGACTACCAAGGCCGTGTGGAAGAGGTGTTACCAAATATCTAAGGCCAGCGAGAATGAGACCCAGAATAAAATGAGATGATGAAGAGAGGCAAGGGAGTGGGATTAAAAGGCAGGATGAGGTGAGCTGAAGCGAGAGGGCAAGACGGAAGGAGATGAGTCGAGTCAGGGAGGGGTGATGTAGAGTGAAGTGAGGTGAGCTGAAGCGAGAGGGCAAGACGGGAGGAGATGAGTCGAGTCAGGGAGGGGTGATGTAGAGTGAAGTGAGGTGGGGTGATATTGTGTTAAGCATGTTGAGTCAGGTCACCTGGGAACAGAGAAATTAGGTTTGAAGTGGACAGGCGCACAGCTATCGTGTGTGTGTGTGTGTGTGTGTGTGTGTGTGTGTGTGTGTGTGTGTGTGTGTGTGTGTGTGTGTGTGTGTTGCAGGAGTCACATAAGATTAAGTAAATTCAGAGCAAACTTTTTGCTTTAGGTTACATTTGGATTGATTTGCACACTTTAGCTTAACATCGACCTGATTAGGTTAAGTTAGCTAAGGCTGAATTAGGTGAAATGAAGTTAGATTTGGTTAAGTTTACTCAGGTTATATTAGATAACTTATGTTAGACCACGGAAGGTGGATACATAGTTAGCTTGGATTATTATGCCGCGTTAGATTAAAATTTATTATATTTAGGTTAGAGTTAGATACAGTAAAACAAAGTTAGGATATGGATGAGTTAGGCTATGTAAGAAAGATAAAGCAAGGTTTGGGTTTAGTTAGGTTATGTATGGTAAGATAAAGTTGGAATTATATAAAGTTAGGTTATGTAAGGCAAGGTAAAAATAAAGTTAGGTTATGTAAGGCAAGGTATAAGATAGGTTAGATAAGGATATATATAGGTTAGGATCCTTACTGACCTTCAATGTCTTGCACGTCTGACTCTCCTACTAACATCTTCATCTCACATTCCATGCCGCTCAGCAACACCTTCCTACCCATCTTCTAGCCTATTGTGTATGGTCCCCTTACATTCGCTCCTATTGCGCACACATTAAGACGTAACTATTATTACTTTATTCTTTTATTGATATGTCGGGAGCGTAGAGTGTCGAGGCTAAGCTACTCTGTCTCCTGATGTTAAGAGAGAGAGAGAGAGAGTTGCTCATCCTCTGTGATATGATGTGAGCAATAAACTACAACCAGCCCCCGCATCTAAGCTATTATATATCACATCAGCTTGGAGCTTCTTAACCCAATGGACCACCAGGCGTCCAGTTGCTTATGTACTACCACCCAGCGTATTAAATGGCTTCCTGGGTTGCGAGAAAGTGTTTGGCATGTCATTCATTATAGAGTAGGCTTTGCAGTACCTCTTCCTTGGCGATTTTGGTTCTATATTACATCTCTAACAGTATCTTTGTGTGTGTGTGTGTGTGTGTGTGTGTGTGTGTGTGTGTGTGTGTGTGTGTGTGTGTGTGTGTGTGTGTGTGTGTGTGTGTGTGTGTGTGTGTGTGTGTGTGTGTGTGTGTGTGTGTGTGTGTGTGTGTGTGTGTGTTTATCCCTGTACTCTCGAAACAGTTTGCATCAAAAAAAGACATGAGGATATCGAAGAGTAACGTGCAAAATAAATCGTTAAGGAAGAGGTGTCACGAAATCTTCAAAGTCACTTAAGATGTAGTGTTAAGGGCAGGTAATGGAGATAATGGACTGATTTGGCTTGACAGAGGAGAACATGCGATATTAATACAGCATTTAACCTTTTCTCTCTACGGACGGAGGTTTTCCATGATTCTTGCTACCACTGGACGATTTTATTCAGCTGTGGGAGGAGATCAATCAGTGGAGGGGTTAATGAAGGTTGCATCTAACCCGTCAAGTTCGATGGGTCTATTCTGGTACAAATAAAATCGTCTGGAGAAGGCAAGATTAAGGCAGAAAACAGAAAATATGTCACTTCTCTGCGATCTTGCTTTGTTTTTTTATATACATTATATATGCTGCCACCAGACGATTTTCTTCAGCTAAGGTAAAGCTCTGATGGTGAAAAAAGCAAATGAAAACTCTGTCCAAGCCCTCTAGTTAAGAAAAAAAAATCTCTCTTAAGCTGAATAAAATCGCCTGAGAATAAGGAGTCGGGGTAATATCGGTCAGTGAATCAGAGTATTATCGGTTGACGGTTCGGGGTAATATCGATCAGAGGGATTATAGTGATCTCCAGTTCTGTATAATATCGGCCAGTGGGGTGATATTAGTAACTGGGATGCTGAGTCGGTGGGGTAATATTGGTCAGCGAGTCAGTGTAATATCGGTCAGCAGCTCATGATACTATTGACCAGCTTTTGGGGTAATATTAGTCAGCGGTCCCAGTAAATTCCTTTTCGGGGGTAATATTTGTCAGCAGTCCATCTCAGGGGTTATATTTGTCAGCAGTCCATCTCAGGGGTAATATCGGTCAACTGGAGGATTTAGCGGACTATTTACTCGGGCTGTGAGCGGATAAGAAGTGCCATTAAAGTGCCACCACCACGACCCCGATAAGTTATTATTGGTGAGTTATGGCCATTACCTCCAATTCCGGTCACCGCCACATACAAAAATAAACCCTTTATTATTATTATTATTATTATTATTATTGTTAGTAGTAGTAGTAGTAGTATCCTTCTTCTCTTTTTCTTCTCTCTCTCTCTCTCTCTCTCTCTCTCTCTCTCTCTTATAGCCTTCACTTAACCCTCAACACAAGAAATATTTGCTCAGATGAATAAAATCGTAAGGTAGTAAATGAACAAAATAAAAGAAAAATGTCATCCTAGTGTAATGGGTAATGGGAAGCTATGACCATTAGTTCGAGGTCTTGTCACATCCATTAAGAGGAGAGAAACGTATATAGGAGCAGGGGAAAAAATAAAGTAGATGTTAAACTTGTGGATGGTATGATACGGCTATGTTAGGTATGTGAATGTCATGTTTATGGACGTGATTTAGGGAAATATATGCAGAGAGAGAGAGAGAGAGAGAGAGAGAGAGAGAGAGGGGTATAAGAAATTTTTTGCTTGTGAATCAAGGTATTGTATCTTTCTAAATCTTTTATAAGCATTTTTCTCTCTGTATTTCACTTGTTTTTTCCGTCAGGTTTTTATTCATTTTCTGATTACACCCGATCGTAAATTTTGCTCATCTTTTTTATCATTTTTCCCACCTAGAATAAGTGAATTTTTTCTGTGATTTATCCATTTCCTTGTCTTCATGGTCGTTCTTTTTTTACTATTATGTTATAGATTTGTTTATCATTTATGCATTCAGATATTAATTATGCATCCAGTTATTCAGATAAATTGATGAGACTCGTAATATATGCAAATAAAACTTACACCGACATTTGCATTGCTAATCTAGGTCATTATACTCGCCCTCAGCACATTACATGCCCATATTAAAATCAGGGAGCTGTAAATGAAAAAGATAATGATGGAAACTGCGACTGAAAAGAAAATAATAGAAAACTGAAAAAAGAAGAAAAGTAACACAGGATATATGGATGATAAAGATCGATGTTTTATTTATTTATTTTAGAGACAGTGATGTGCCGTATTCTCAGAGGCGTAGGAGAATTCTTAACACCTCTTCCTTAGCGGTTTTGTTTAATATGATAATTTAATAGTCTCTTTTATGTTATTTACCCACATGCTTGGTATTGACATAACATCCACCAACAGCATTCAGGATAGTTTGGTGTAATTGTTTTAGCAACTGCTGAGGAAGAAATGTCACGAAATTTCCTAATCCACCGAGAATTGGGCCGTGTATGTGGAAAGTGTAATGCCAGCGTGGGGGAATGACAGGGGTTGAGATATTTTTAAAGCAAAAAAAAAAGAAATTCCTAGACAAAACCAAGCAAATGAGAACAAAAATCTAAACTGCTCTTTTCTCGATGCCTGTGTATATAAACCTTGAGTTCATAGTTAGACAGAAATACAGATTAACAGTTCCAAAGTTGACAAGTTGTGTGCATAAAGGACTGAGTGCTGATTAAATCTTGGACTAGAGCTGTATACAAAGAGGACTGGGGATTGAGAGTACCGCCAACTATTGCATCAAAGAGTCAGAAAGAAGTGTAAATTAAGAGTTTTAATCCTCTCAGTAATGAAACAGGAAAGGAAAAGCGCTGATCTTGTAAACTCAGCAGCGGACTTGAAGCTTCTCCCAGAAACCATCCGGCTCGCCTTGAGATGAGCCGCGCAGGACCCCCGTGAACGAGCAAACTTGAGAGCCATTCAGATGCTGCAGTACGTTAACGACCCTACCACCGCCTCTAATAGGTAGGGTAATGAGGATCTTAATGATCTCAGGCATGTGTGGGGGCAGTTAGCCGCCCCTGTACTTGGAGTTTGATCGGGTATTTGATCGCTGAAGGAATGAGATTAGATTTTCCGAAGAAAGTTAGAGCTTTGGCCCGTATTTTAAGTGGCTTTTAGAAATTTCGAAATACCTCGTCCTTAGCGATTTATTCAGCAAAACCAAAGTGTGGATTCCATCCTTCTGAATTCCATTTCGCCTCATTATCCTATTAATTTTTTTATGTGACCTATGTCGACATCACAGAGTAATATAGAGCATGCAAAGGAATGTTATGTGTAATACGAAAAATTAATCGCCAAGGAAAGGATGTTAGGAAGCCTCTACGTCACCTACAGTACGAATTTAGGCATGAAAGTCTAGGGAAGTCGCTGTAACACTTTCATAGTCACTTCAGTTAGTATAGGAGAGACTTTTTTCTTCTTTCCTTTTTTTTTTTTCTTTTTTTGAGAAATGTGTCCGGTTTTACAAACGTCCCTCAGCTTCCTCCCTATCCCCGAAAGGAGGATGGTGGACTGCCAGAGGAGGGCAAATTCAACTTGGAGTCCACCGGGTTCACTTTTTAGACGAAGCAGAGGCTAAAGTTACTCCTACTACAAAGCATAAGTTAAGCAATGCGCCGTGTTAGTTATATTCTTTTATAATCAACATAATTCTCGTCAATAACATAGTACACTAGAGAATATTTACCTCCCAAGTGAAATGAAGTCAACTGGAGAAAACAAGGCTGAAAGAAAAAAAAGCGTGTGTGTGTGTGTGTGTGTGTGTGTGTGTGTGTGTGTGAAAGAAAGAAAGAAAGAGAGAGAGAGAGAGAGAGAGAGGGAGAGGGAGAGGGAGAGAGGGAGAGAGAAAATGCTGTTACTGGGTAAGTCAGGTGTCAGGGTGTGCAGGTGTCAGAGTGGTGGTGTTGCACAGGAGGGTGTCATGTGTCTCGCCAACTGCATCTGAATGTCTCTCCCTCGCCCTCACTCACCGCTAATATCTCCTTTAACAACTTTCCCTTTTTGCCCTGATGGCTTCCTTTACATCTCCATCAGGCTCCTTACCTCATTCAGCCTGAGAATTTCTTTATTTCGTTCTTGCTCGCTGCAGGCGGTTTATTCAGCTTCCTCCCATCCTTCCCTTGATGCCGTAGTGTAGATGGCATAGGAAGCTGCGTAGCAATTCACCCTTATCGATTTCTTTTACTTATCATACCTTAACAATCTCTCGTGTATATTTGTATTCCTTTTAATAACGACAAAGTTTGCATCAGCAACACGCAAGAGGAGAATGAGGAGCATTAGGCAACATAAATCGCTAAAGGAGGAGAGATTAAGAAAGATCTCAAAACCAACGAGGATGCGACCCTTAAGCCTAATATCTCCTCTTACAACTTGGCCCAGGTGCTGGAGAGGGACGCTTTCATGTGGTGGCAGCAACATAACCACGTGACTCCACTGCTAGGTTGGACAAACTTACCTAAGCTTCATAACTGACCCTTGAAAGGAGGATGTTGGACTATAGGAAGAGGGCAACTTCAACCTACAGTCCGATGGGATCACATTTCAGACGAACCTAAGGCGACAACAACAACTACTAAAACTTAACATTTTTGTTCTGGAAGCAGCAAGGATTATTTTTTTCTTCATTTTGCCATTTCCTTCATGTTACCTTTTTTTGCGTTTCCTGTTTTCTTTATTTTCCCGTATTCTGCTTTTCTCATTTTCTTCATTATCCCTTCCCCTGTGTTTTCGTCCTTCTCCCTTGCCAATCATCTCCCCTAAGCCGTCTCATTTCCTCTCTCGCTCTCCTCTTCTCCCTCCCTTTCCTTTCTCGTTGTTTCCTCTCTCCTTCCTCTCTCTCTTTCCCTCTCTCCTCCTCCACCTACCTTTCTTCCATCGTTCCTCTCTCTTTTTCTCTCATCTTTCTCATCATACTCATTTCGTCTGTCCTTCTTTTCACTCTTATTCTCCCTCTCTTTTTTCTTCTCTCCCCTCCTGGTCCTTCTTCCCTTCCTTCCCCTAATTCTACCCCTCCCTCTCCCTCTCATGCCCACCCCCACCAACACACAATCTGCGAGGTAATTTTCTTTCATTTTTACCCAGGCTTTCAGAGAACCCTGCCCAACCCCACACCCCACAACAATATAACGGTAAACACACACACACACACACTCACACACACACACACACACACACACACACACACACACACACACACACACACACACACACACACACACACACACACACACACACACACACGGGCTAAAAAATAAAATACGCCTAACCTAACCTAGCCTCCCACCAGATTTTATTCAATAATTTTATTTAACTCTTTAATAATGAAGGATGTTATTAAAGCTACAGTATATATAACCCATGCAGTTCGTAAAATCCCTCTCAAGCATTATTTTCGCTTCTTATTTCTCGTTTACCCTTTGCTTGGTTTCTGCTTTTCTTCTGTCTTCAGTGTTTTCCTTTCGTTTTTTTTTTTTTTTAACAAGCCCAAAATACTCGTAATTTTTGCTTCTATTTCCGTCTCTCCTTCGCTCAACCTTCGGCCCTCCTTTCTCCCTTTATCTTATCAAAGCGTTACTTCTAATCTCTCTCCCTCCCTCCCTCCGTCTCTCTCTTCTTTCCTCTTCTCTCCTCTCAGTCTGTACATGCGAACAAAATTATCTCTCCACTTTTATTATTTCGTCGAACGGTTATGGAACGCTAACATAATATTCTTAAAACTCTAGTGGGCTCCGAGGATCACCTCACTGGGTGTCGAAATTTATCGCTCACTGTCTCATTATTTATCGTTATGAGATGGATCAATATTTATGTCCGAATCCTCGTCGTACGACAGTGGATCAAATTTTAAGAGGATCTAGAAATTTCATAACGCTTATTCCCTAACTTTTTTTTAGCATATCGTTACCTCAAAATGCATATGATACTGACCCATCCCACCTCAGGCTTTTTTTTTTTTCTTTTTTTTTTTCAGAAATGAGGCATCGGGCGGGGAAGCATCTATCCTCTTGTCCTTCCAGCAAAAACGGAGCATTGTCACAACAGGCAAGTGATCATAAATTTTTGTCTTGGTTCACTATCTGATCTCAGTAATTCGTTTTGTTTAATTTGTCCTCCGTCACTTACTTCACGCCCTAATCCATTTCAGGACGTACTTTTTTTTATATATAACTTCGAAATCCCTTCTATCCCCATAGTGTTCGATTTCTCTTCCAATGTTTTCTTCGGAGTTCCATCTCGTTTTTTTTCCATTTCTTCCCTTGTGTTAACCACTCCGTTCCATTCTTTTCTCTCCTCCCACATAAATCCCTTACCTTCATTCCATTCTTCTGTTTCTCTTCCCTACCCCCATACTATCTTTATCCTTTACTCTTCTCTCCTCATCATTTTATCCCTTTCTTCCCTTTCCCTCCACCTCCACCTCCCCCGAAACAACTCACGCGGCGTTACACATTCTTCCCTAAAATAAATAAATAAATAAATAAATACACCTTCCTTATCACCAAAAACGATTCACATAAACTCCTTTGCTCCGAAGACATATATGAAAAATTGATTATTGCTATCTATCACCAGCCTTTTTTTTTTTTTCGCCGGAGGCTTCTTGCAGTGAGAGAGTTAATGAATGATATATGTAACCCCTCTCCCAGTTCGAGAAATCTATCCTGAACTGAATAAATCCTTTTGGAGATGGTAAAATGTCAGATATAAGTATGTCATTGGACTGAGGTTCTTGAACATATTTTCCCCAGACTATATCGATTCACCGATATTTACACTTTTTTTTTTCTTTTTTTTTCTTCATAACTATTCGCTCACGCTTTAATATTTTTTCTTCTCAAGCGATTTCCTCTTTCCCCACGACTTTCCCAAAGTTATTTTTATTTTTTAAGATACTCAAAGACTTACAGTGAACTAACCATTTTTTTCACAAACGCTTCCCATACTTTCCTCGATTCATTCAAACGTACGCAGTATCAAGCCCCACAAACTGTTTCCACAAAACTATACCTTTTTCTTTTATCCCACAAAAGATTCACCAAAACGTAAACATTTCATTCATGATAAACGATTTCCATTTTTTCCGCGATTCATGCAGAGGATCTTTTTTTTTTTTTTTTTTTTAATGCCACACAAGCGATTAACACAAGCTTACACGTTTACTCTACAGAAATAATTCACACGTTTTCCACGATTGAGCCAAATGTACGCAGCTTTATTGTAAACACTACTAACAGTTCAATCAGATTTACACTTTTTACCCTTCACAAACAATTCCTCTTTTTTTTTTCGACAAATTACCCAAACGTACACATTTATTTTAAAAGCCCTATATCACTTTACAAACCAACATAAACGATTCAGTATATCCATTAAGCCTGGTAGATGGCGCCTCCAGTGCGTTACTTGCATTACACCACTCCCTCCGTCACTGCCAACCCATTCTTCCTCCTGTGCCAACCTCTTCCCCTGCCAGTGTCATCCTCATGCTCTACCAGTGCCAACCTCTTCCAGTGGCAGGGCCAGTATCAACCTTTTCCTGTGCCAGTACCAGTGCCAACTTCTTCTTTCTCCAAGGTCAGCTCCATCCTCCTCCATTGCAGAGTGTGTGTGTGTGTGTGTGTGTGTGTGTGTGTATGTGTGTGTGTGTGTGTGTGTGTGTGTGTATAATAATGAACCACGGATGTAGTTTGCAAGCTGTTGTTTGTCAGCCCTATTCTACCTATCCCACCCCCAGGCTGTACATGGCAAATGACACCTCGATCTATTGGAAGTTTCACCCTGGGACATATATCTCCTTTCTTTTCCTCAAAAATGCCTCTTCACCAAATAGACCTATTTACCTATTTACCCTTGAGTGGTATGCCTCTATCACAAAGTTTCCTATTTCGGGTTTCTAGTTAAAATCCATGAAGAAACGAGGTCAGATGGAAGAAAGTGTCTGAAAAGAGGAGTGAAACACCCGTAGACTTCATTGCTACTGCTGTAGGACAAGTAAGATATTGGTGGCGCGCGCCATCTACCAGGCTTAAAATCTGTGGCCCAGGTGGACGGGCCTGGCACTGAAAACACAACAGTGCAAATATCTCGAAAACGGTGCATTTTAGAGCAAAACTGAGCGACAGTATTTTACCCTATATTTTATTGATTTATCCCGTGAGCTAGGTCTCATCACGATACCTTCAAAGGAAAATGGGTAAAAATGGGTCACTTTTTTAAATCTGGCATTTTAGAGAAAACCAAAAGAAACATTTTGCCCAAAATGACAGTGGTAATAGGTGTGGGTTTTATCTAAAAATGGCATCAATGATTTTTCCTGTAAATACTGGGGTTCAATAGGTATAATAGGGAGAAAAAACAAAAAGTTGAGCAATAAAGTCTAAGGGAGTTTCACTCCCCACTTCAGACATTTTCTTCCATCTGACCTCGATTCATCATGGACTTTAACTAGAAAACCAAAATAGGAAATCTTGTGAAAGAAGTATACCCCTTGTAGGTAAAGCAGTTGTTTGTCAGCCCTATTCTACCCATCCCACTCCAGGTTATACGTAGTAAATCAGACCCAGATTTATTTTAGGTTTCACTCTAGGACAGATATCTTCTTTCTTTTCCTCTAAGATGCCTCATCACCAAATAGACCTATTACCTATTTACCTACAAGGAGTGTGCCTTACAAAATTTTCTATATCGCTTTTCGAGTTAAAATCCATGAAGAAACGAGGTCAGATGGAAGAAAATGTCTGAACAGACGTGTGAGTTACATGTAGACTTTATTTCTCCCTTTTTTTTTCCTCCCTGTTATAACCATCGAACCCTAGTGTTTACAGGGAATATCTTGGACACCCTTATTAGATAAAACCCACATCTGTTACACGTTTCACTGTAGGCTAAATATCTCATTTGGATTTCTGTAAAATGCCAGATTTAGAAAGGGACCCATTTTTTACAATTTTTCTTTTGAAGGTACTGTGATGAGACCTAGCTCACGGGATAAAGCAGTAAAAAATAGAATGAATCTACCAAATGGCCGTCGCCGTAGCTCAGTTTTACTCTAAAATGCACCGTTTTCGAGATATTTGCATTTTTGTGTTTCCAATGCCAGGCTCGTCCGCCTGGGCCACAGATTAAAAAAAAAAAAAAAAAAAAAAAGTTGAAATTGTAAAGGTAAGAAACGTTCAGGTAGGGGGACTTGAAACAAACCTATCCGAAGCTGGACAAAAACGAGGGGCACTGACACAGTCCAATAAGGGGAGGAATGCCGAATTTTCCTCCCAGTCCGAAATGAAGGCAAGGGAAAATGTTACAAAGGTTTCGCTTGGCTCGGGTGTACGGCGTGGCGGTGTCCATAGCAGAGGGAAAAGAGGAAGGGAGTAGGTGGAGTAGGAAGGAGTGCAAAACCAAACGATATTAGCAACATTTACAGTATAAAACCTGACACAAAAACAAGCAAGCACTCAAACTGAGGCTCAGTTTTCATATTACAAAGGTCCTTTTTTCACCTAACATTTTCCGATAAAAGACACATACAGACTAACTACTAACCTACTCTACCATGACCTGTCCTACTCTTACCTTACATTGTCCTGCCCTAACCTTCCCAACCTAAGCCTACCCTGTCGACCTCAAGCTGCCCAACCCTAAACTAGCCCACTGTACCCTACCTCACACCGTAATCAACTATTCATCTACCTTCAGACCTAAAACGTTCCTCGACCCCTAAAGGAGTTTCTGCTTCCCCCCCCCCAAACATTTAAAAGTAATGGACTGAACACATGACCGACTCGCTTGGCATTTGTGCACTCATACCGTGAATATTTCTCATTAAGTCTTCATCAACGCCCACATCTATACGGCTTTGCATTAAACAATCCATTTTAACCACTTCGTTTTGACGATCTATTAGTTTGGTTTACGCTTTCTCCCTCCAGATGATTTTTAGTCATTTTAAGGGACAAGTTTGTTGTTGAGGGGCTAGAAGCGAAGTCCATTTACCCCTCCATTGCCAGGGCTTTCTCATTAACCCCATCACTTTTCTTCTTACCTACAGATGGGTTTATGTGGCTTAGGAAAGGCGTCTGTTACTGATGTTGATGATGAATTATACAGACAACCCTCATCGTGTGAGGTGTGTACCCCAACTTATCATAACATTTTCCTGGCGGGTGGTTCTGTAAAATGGAGGAAACTGAAAGGGTCAGTAGGTAATTTTTTCCTTAACTTACTCTTACTTTATTGCAAGAATAACGATAAAAATGGAACTCACAGGCTTACTGTAAAAAAAAAAAAAAAAAAAAAAAAAAAAAAAAAAACAGTTCGAAATCTCTTTCCTGCGAGAATGTTCACCTGATATTCCTTTGTTTGCCTCACACTGAATGTCCGTCACTTTCCTCCCTGTCACATGATAACAAATAGCATCATCAACGGACAGAGAAATATACCAAGCCTCTCTCAGACTAGGAATATTAGCCAACAAGTAAAAGCTCCAACTAGAGTAAGATCCCGAGATAATATCGAGACTAAGATACCAGTGGAATAATGAGAGTATGATCCAGAGGTAACATCAAGAAGTAAAATTCAAAGGTAACATCGACAGTAATATCCAAGCACTAACAAAAGCAAGGAATAATGTCGAGAGCAAAATCACAAGGGAATATCTCCAGTAAAATATATATATATATATATATATATATATATATAAAAGATCCCAAAGTAATATTCTTTATCTTGTGAACTACAGTATTGCAGCCTCCGAGCCCCGATACCCAGTTAAATATTTTGTCTAACCTTCGCTACAGTATTCACTTGTTTTTTCCACGACCGCTGGGGGAAGGCTTTAATCCGCGGATCCCACAAACCTGTAGCTTCCCCACACAGAAATAAAAGACCACCGTACACTGTTAGAACGAGAGTTGTGTATTCATATTGAAGAGGGCAGAACGAATAGAAAGATACAAAACTACAGAGTGGAATAGGTTCGTGTTTACTCAGACACTTCATTTACAAATAACGATCTATAGGAATCAGTAGGAGGAACACACTGAGGTGGTTTGGTCAGGTGGAGAGGATGGAGGGTGAGAGACTGACGAGGAGAGTGTATGTGAGTGAGGTGGAGGGGGGAAGAGGGAGGGGGAGGCCGATGATGAGATGGAGGGATGGGGTGGAGAGGTATATGAGAGAGGGGGGGGTGAGTTGGGAGCAGGGCAGTGAAATGGCGGGGGACAGGGCTACGTGGAGGCTATTTGTTTGTGGCCACCCCGTACGGGACTGAGGCGTCTGGCAATAGGTCGATAGATAGATAGATCTACTCTGCCCAGTCAAGAGCTGTGCATTTATATAAGAGACGAGTGATCGAAACAGAAAATGAAAAGGTGAAACAAAGAAATAGTTTAATGTCAGTCATTATCGCCACACAGAAATAGACGGCTACACGCAGTCCAGACAAGAGTCGTGTCTTCAAACAGGGAAGGTTGGAACAATACGAATAATGAAAAATTAAACAAGAATGAGGTCAACAGTGTTCAAATTCATATGATAAGGAATAGTTCTCTGGTGTATGGTGGTGTGCTGTGTTTTGATGGTGTGTGTTGGAAGCCTGCCATGTGTGTAGTGGTATGCTGTAATGTGTGGTATTGTGTTGCTGTGATGCGGTGTGCTGTAGTGACCTACTCCGTGACCCCCCCTGCCATGTCTTGACCAGAGCTTTCCTGGGCCCCTCACCCCTCCCTCTGGGCCCGCATCCCGTAACACCCTCTCCCCCATCCCTACACACCCTTGTATAACATAATGTAACCCAACCTAACCTAGACTAATCTAACCTAACGTAACCATAACAGACTAACCCACCTAACCTAGATCTTACTGTAAAGGAAAGTGCCTAAATTGTACATCGGTAATTTGAATCTCGACCAGTAATTTTCTTTTATGCGTCTGGGGTTCATTGCTAACGAAGAGATTCATATCCGCTTGACCTTTTATCTGGCTTAGCTAGAGATCACATGATTTTAACAATATTTCGAGATGACGCAACAGAGCTCCTCGCCGCATTAAAGTGTATTCGTGTATTGACACTATACTGTTTTTACTCTAACTTGGCCCAGATTTTCGTCATTTTCAGCCCACTTCACGTAGCTCTGTGGCAGAAGGGGACAATTCTACCGCTCTACATACGTTCCATGGCTCTTCTTTGTGAGTAGCGCCGTCATCTAGTCAATTTATTCTTACAACTCAGCATTCAAGATGGAGAAATGGAAATTCTAGACCAAGGTAAAGTGAAAGGAGTATAGTGACCGCATTCTCGTTGGTTAAGGATGCTCCCCAAACTCTCTTCTTTACCGATTTATTCCTGTGTCTGGCACGTTACTATATTCGGTTATGTTATTTATGCAAAGTACAGGGTGACCTGTAAACTGCGCTCCATAAATTCATGTGGCAGTTTCTTACATGTTGCGGGGACCGGCTAGTGTGGGCGTGCTTATGGCATTTTGGTGTAGGAAATTATAAATGATGCAGGGAAGACTCTGATCATACTGATTCAGCTCCCTACAATACACGAGATATCTCCTAGCGGAGTGGAAGTGGAGCGTTATACATGGGGCACCCTTTTTTTGTATAAGAAATGCAAATGTCATACAAGTACTTCTTCGTGACTAGCACCATATTCTGATGTTAATCTGTTGTTATAACTCAGCATTCAAGATGGAGAAATGGCAGTTTTAGACAAAGGTAAAGTGACCAGAGTATAGGGAAGCCTACGAAGCACGCAAGAGTAAGACGAGAGCAGGCTAAATTATACCGCCATGGAAATTTTAAACACCCTGCAGGAGTATATTGGAGTGCAATTTGCAAAATAAATCACTGAAGGGAAAGATACTAAAAAGTCTCCCATGCCAGCAAGAATTCAACCAGGTACAGTACATTATTTCTGTCATACTGCGAACCATCCATAACTTCCGTGTTTTATCCCTTTAATAAGAACACTTGTTTTTAATTCAGTATTCCTACCTTCAGTTTATTTTATTTTGGTTAAGGGGGACCACATGAAAGGAAGGCAATAATGAATGCCACATTTACCTACACACACACACACACACACACACACACACACACACACACACACACACACACACACACAACCAATCCCAAGGAAAATTCAATGGCACGTAAAGAACAAGCACTTATTAATATATAATGAATTTAATATCACAAGAGCAGCGTCCATGCGTTATTTCCATACTATCTAATTCTAATTATCTGCAAATGATATGCAAAATAAGTGTGGGTGTGGGTGTCACGAGAGAGAGAAAGAGAGAGAGAGAGAGAGAGAGAGAGAGAGAGAGAGAAAAAAAAAAATGAGGTTGAAAGAATAAGAGTCAGGATGGGAATGGAAGTGTAAGTGAGTGTGTTAAAAAGAGAATGAAAGAGCGACATGGGAGTGGAATTAGAAAGTGAGGTTGAGGTGTGTGTGTGTGTGTGTGTGTGTGTGTGTGTGTGTGTGTGTGTGTGTGTGTGTGTGTGTGTGAGAGAGAGAGAGAGAGAGAGAGAGAGGGGAGAAAGCCAGAGTCCTCCCCCATCCCTTACATGTTCCTTCACAGAGGGGTGCAGAGACCAGTTTCCTGCCATGATTGTATTCTCATTGTGGATGCTGATGGGACATTGGCAGTCACCACCATCACCACCACCCCTAACTACTGTCTTCACTCTCTCTCTCTCTCTCTCTCTCTCTCTCTCTCTCTCTCTCTCTCTCTCTCTCTCTCTCTCTCTCTCTCTCTCTCTCTCATGTCACAACAAACACCATTTTTCAACAGAATAAAAGAGCCATCACCACATGCATCAAAAAATTCAGAAATACCCGTAGACAGGTTTGGTAGAAAAAGAGTTCTCTTGGCGTGCAAGGAAGGGACAATGAGAGAGAGAGAGAGAGAGAGAGAGAGAGAGAGAGAGAGAGTGATGGCGTGACTAGAGAGCCTGGCGGTGGAGTCACGAACACTTTCATAGTAAATCTCGTTTTTTCACGAAACTTTGCTAAATCCTGTCCACTTAAAGTTGGCCTAAAGTCACGCACTATGCTCTGGTTACTGTTACTTGGCCTAAAATATCCACACCATCCTTTGTCTGCTTGAACTGGTCTTAAAATTGCTATCTCCTATCTCGACTGGTCAAATGTAATGTGAGATTAACAGTAAAATATTACGCTAATCACGAAGAAGCACTATGGAAAGGATACAGTTAAGAAATGCTATGGTAAGGATGTATACCCGTAACACTGTCTTTTTTGCCACTAAGCCACACAGGCTACTAAAAAGACGAAAAATTGAGCTAGGTTAAGGTAAACGAACTACAACACATCTTCCTTAGCCACTGGTATTGCCTTTGAGACCTTTAGCTTCTCATTGAAGTTATTTATACACCTTTAGGGTCGAAATAATTTGCTGAAGTAGCGTACAAAGAAAGACAAATGTTAATCAAAGGTTTTACCTTTTCTGTTTCTGAATTTCCTTCTTTACGTAATATTCCATGGCAAAGGCAGGCTTGGTATATGTCTCCGTCCATAGATCAGAGATAAAAGTTGACATAATGTTTTACTGTCCTGCTTCTGAATTCCCTTTGCTGGCTAATATTCGATGGTTAAGACAGATTTGGTATGTGTCTCCACGTATAAGTGAATCTCCTTATATCATGTGTCAGGGAGGAAGATGATAGACATGCGTCAAGTTTGAAGTAGGCGCAGAGAAACAGCAGACGAATATTTGTCAATGACTGTACAAGAACATAACTGCATGTCAAATGCAGACAAGTAAGAGGTGTTAGGGAGCCTTCTAAGCTTACGAGAATACTAGCTCTAGCAAGTGGTGGGAGGTGGGATCACTATATACCTAGGTTAATATAAAACTGAGGAGGAGGGCCTAGGTTAGGTTAAGTTAGTTTGGCAAGGTAAAGTTCGTCTCATAGATCAGAACTAGCGATGAATAAGTAAAGGGCCAATCTTGCTAGATGAGTTCATGCGCGGTGCTGAAATGACTTACAGTTTCGAATTTCGTCTATAGTCTTTTCACATTAACTAAGCATGAAAATACCATCCCTCGATCATAAATGTTCACCTAGAGGAGTAAAATATCACTAGCATATGCAGCTCATCAAGAAGAAAAGTTATAGAAAGGATGCAGAGCCATAGTATTGTCATATTCTGCCATTAGGCTGCAAGAAATAAGTTTCAAAAGACAAACTCTTTCCCAAGTGAAGAGGAACGAAATATGGAAAATTTTCTGACTGTATTTGATATGGGCACTTTCGTCTTTTTCCACGAGGATCTAGGTTAGGTTAGGCCTGTTGATCCTGCCCTTTTCAATCTCCCCTCACGACACGCTTACAACACGCAGTGGTTTTGTAGGTAGTATTTTTCTCGTGTGTGTGTGTGTGTGTGTAATTCACCGGGTCGGTCAGGATCACTTGATGGTCTCGATCGTCAGCTTTTACCCTCCCGGAAGGGAGCTGAGAGCTCATATAGTCCGATCTAAGGGCAAGGCTGTGACCTTCACACACCCACACACCCGTCCCTTTGCTCAAGGGGGACAGTAACCACCCACTTCGTCAGTGAAACTTTTCGCAACCTGAGCGAGGCGCGAACTCCCGTCCACCAGTTGGCAGGCGAGAGCGTTACCACTGCACCAGCGAGCGGTGTGTGTGTGTGTGTGTGTGTGTGTGTGTGTGTGTGTGTGTGTGTGTCTCTTGTTCATGTGTAATTTATGGATATCCTTGAGTTTGTGTGTGTATGTATGTGTGTGTGTGTGTGTGTGTGTGTGTGTGTATGTGTGTGTGTGTGTGTGTGTGTGTGTGTGTGTGTGTGTGTGTGTGTGTGTGTGTGTGTGTTTGTGTGTTTTAGTTTGCATGTTTGTTCCTTTGTGTGTGTACACTAAGTCGCCCTACCTATAAACGACAAACTACCATCCCATCTAACCAGTCACATTCCACAATGTCATTCACTCCTTTCTCTATCACCCTCTATCTTCCCCTCTCCTACCAATCCCCCCCCCCCCGACCCATATGTAACATCCTGTACTCGTGGCTGTTACGCAAGACGGGACCAAAGTACAGTTTCCTCATTATACTGGCGAATAATTAGTCCATTGTGGGGAGTGCTGCCCCCTTCCCCCCATTGCCACCCATCGCACCCCTTCCCCTTCCGCCCCTCACCCCCTCTATCTCTACCCCAACTCCTATCCCTACTTCTTCGTCCTTGGGTATGTGGAGGTGGGTGATGACAGGCTAGGGCTTGCCCGAAGGATGCCTGATGTACTATTTCTCATGGTGTAATTTCACAATGGAAAGGTCGCCCACGTTTCCCTGCCCACTGTGGCGATGGAAGGTGTTACATGGAATAATTTTATATGAGGGTAATAGTTGATATTGTCGTAGCACCAGGTTCATCTGAAACGTGAACCTGGTGCACTTCAGGCTGAAGTCACCCCCTTTTCCCTCAGCCCACCATCCTGTTTTTGAAGGATAGGGAAGTAGTCAAGGGATGTCTATTTAACCAGACAGGTGAGCCCCCCAGGTATATGAGTGCCACCAAGAAGGCGTCGATCTCCAGCACCATTTTTATGTGAAAGCAATGAGAGGTACACAGGTAAAGAATATGAGAAGAAAGAATTGTGAGGTTCGATGGAGAAGGCAGGAGACAGTGCTACCGGCGAATATTCATAGTCTTATTTTAGGTGATAATGAAGATTTCTTAACAGATTCTCCTTAGACATGTATTTTTGTTATTACACCTTCTTATCTTCCTGGATGTTACTGAAACAACACTACCGATACAAGTGCTATAAAAGAACTATAAAACAAACTATTATGGAGGAAAATGCACAAATATCGCAATGGAACAGGCTCTGTGAATTCTGCGATACCAACTAGGAGAACATCCTTTGGCTTTATTGCAGCCAGCCTACCAGCCATCTTCTCGTGGGATTAGGAGTCTTTCTAACACCTATTTATTAGCGATTTATTTTGCATGAATTTTTCAGTCCTGTAGAAAACTGTGTGGCCAACACAGGCTAGAATCCAGACAAAAGAAATCCACAGCTTGAAGACATGCACTTGATGAAGACGGGGTTTGTTGTTGTTTTTGTTGTTGTTGTTGTTGCTGGTAGCCCCTGTTTTATAATAACCTGATGGACTGCAGGCTGAACCTACCGCCTTTCTGCAGTCCACCATCCTCCTTTCAAGGGGTTGGGAGGGAATAGAAGGACGTTTGTATAACCAGCTTGAGGAGCGTCCTAGGTATATCGTTGCAACCACGGGAAGGCGTCCGTCTCGAGCAACAAGACAGGTCGAGTAGAGGGAGGGAGAGGGAGATGGGGCCAGGGTGGGAAAGGGAGGCTGAGAAAATTAGCAACGACTGTTTGGGAATCTCTGACGTTAACACGAAGGAAATCATGAGATGAAATGATTACCTGATCCGTCCCTAATACTGTAGTTGCAAGTAAAAAGTTTGGCAGTAATTTTCTCTGAAGGGTGAGAGGAAGAAAATTGGTTCTGAGCGCAGACTTGCTTATTGTCTCTGTTTCCACACTGCAAAATATCAACACCATTACATAACAAACCATCACCATAACCACACCCTTACCGTATCACCATGCCTTATACCATACAACTACCATGACATTATACATATAATTATTACACCATATTACATCTCCATCAATAAAACATACCAAACTGCCACCACCTAAACATACCATCTCACCACCACCACCATGCCATACCGCATCATCACAACCACTACCTCACCACATCATACCGCAAAATAGCCAGCTATACCAAGATAGATAATTTCTTTTTTAAATCTCTTGGAACCTACAAATATCCATGTACAAAGCACAAAATACATATATTACATGAACAATGAAGTAATGATCTTATTCCTCTTCATCCATCAGGGTGGGAATGGCCAGGAAGAACAGCCGACAGTGTAGGCTACAAGGTGAAGCATCATTGCAGTGTCTCACCACCACCACCACACATCCCCGCCAGTCCATCGTCATTCGTCAGTCAACCAACTATCAAACATCATCTTTTCAACTATTCACGTATTAATAATTGTTACTCTGTATTCTGTATTATTGTCTCCTTTATACAATTTAGTAAAAATCAGTTTATTCAAAACTAATACCCAAAAAATCTATCTACCCCAACATTGAGAACTATGGCACATTTTACTCTACTGCAGTGAGCTATTCATGACGGCTGTAATTTTATTAATATCATTAAGACAACTTACCATCTGGAAGACTGGCCGAGATATTGTGAAAGCTCTCAAATGTACAGTAAGATAGAAAAAGAACTGAAATTATGATTAAAATATCGGTTGTTGCATTATAAGAAATTGACCTAGTTAGTAACCCCGTTCCGAAACTACCCTGACTCTATCCACCAGGAAGCTCAATCAAAGAGGCCCAAGAATGTTTAAGATTTGGCGACCAAACTTGGAGTAAAAATCCCGTAGAGTTATTATAAGTCGTCTCCAGACCGGCAGCAGTCCATACACCCAGGGCTCACGGCCCTTATATACCCTCGGAATCTCCTTACTTAACTGAGGGTTCCCAAATAAATTGCTGTATATTAGCTTGATAGGTCAACTTCAGTGTTTTTATTTCACCTGTGTGTGTAGGGGAATTAGAAGGCTATCTATAAAAAAAAAGAAAAAAAAAACGGGGGCATAGGGGATCACCGATATTTACCGAGAATAAAGTGTTAATAAATTAATTTGTCGGCTACTCGAGCCAGAAAAACCACGATAATCATGTGGATTCTAACTGTTGGGTGGCGCTGCGAAGCTTTTAATGACCAATTTCTCCCATATACCAAATGTAACTCGAATTATTTTATTATCTGCATCTGCACATTAGTGTGACTAATGTCGTCTGGCAACAGCATGACAGGAAATAATCGAGGTAATGAGAAAATCGAAAAAACTAAATTCTCGATTTTTGTTTGAGAATTGAGGGGAGGTTATTATAAATCTGAAGATGTACAGTTTCCGGTCTGGCTTGCCAGTTGATGGACTGACTTTTGCTTAATTTTACCGCCACTTGTTCTCACGTCGGTTAGTCGTCGGGTCGTTAACTACTACCTGTTCCAAAAGGTAAGTCATATTTCTTTTACTAAGATGCCTTTCATTACATATTAAGATGATACGGGAATTAGTGACTGGAAGTAAGGTGCAACTGGTGAATAGCAGTGGAACGAAAGGACAAATAGCTAGCCAGACAGATAAACACTGGTCCTAAAAAGAGCTGACAATATTGGGATGTTTCAGGGTGTTTAGTCTTTCTCATCGTCTTCACTCTTTGCGTGACTGGTCGTGGCTTAGCACTTGTTTTTTATCTCACTCTATGATGTCAGTTTTTACGTAATTTCTTTTCTGCAGTATCTTGAGCGAGATATTTGAAATGTCAATACCATATGTTTTCCGTTATCCCTGGTTTCCGTGTCATACATATCAGACAAAGCATCATTCTTGACTGTCCACTGTTTCATTACGTTCAGTTTCACTCTCCCTATCGTTAATTGTGTTTTTCTGTTTCTGTCACTTATTATTTCACCGCGTTTACCGTTTGACTGCAGATAATTTCGAAGAAAATGATCTGATGTTAGCCTGAATATAATTCTTACTTGTAGATATGTTAGATAATATCAGACATAACTAATGGAAGAGTATCGTCTCTTTCATCGTTCTCAAGCTTTATTATTATTATCATTTTTTAATAAGAACATGGCCTTTCCTCACATAATCATCAAATTGTTCTTATTGTTACGTACTTTTGACTTGCCTAACCCATTCGGAACAATATCCTATTCATTATTATTATGCTACATCCAAACATTTTTTTTTCTCTCTCTCTCATTTTGAAGGATTTAAACAATTCATGCCGATGACCTAGTTTGTTTTATTTTTGCTACTGCCAGATTTTTTTTTTTTTTTTTTTTTTTTTTTTTGCAAAAACAGACTTGTTATATTGAATGAGTCAGTGATGGCTGTAGCCAACTCCTTTTGGTCGACAAATCTCTCCCAAGTTAAGCAAAAAGTTAAGCAAAACATTAGAAGATGGAAAAATATGAAGGGGAGGGATGTAGTGAGATAGGTTCGGGGTTGGGTTGGGTGCGCAGGGTTAGGATTGAGGTTGGGTGGGGTGAAGTGTAGTAAGATCGGGATTGCGTGGGTGCAATCGGTTAGGATCGGGATCGGGTGGGGTATACTGGGTTACGATAGGACTGGGGTTCACTGGGGTAGCATCGGGGTGGGATGCACATGAGATGGATCTGGGTTGGGTGGAGAGCAGTAGGGTAAAAACGATGGTTGGGTGGGGTGATTTGGAGTAGGAACGGCGTTGGTTGGGGTGCAGTGGGGTTTGATCGTGGTTGGGTGTGGTGCAGTAGGTTAGGATCGCTGTTCGATGAGATACAGTGGGGTACGATCGGGGCTGGGTGGGGGGCAATGGTGTAGGATCGGGGTTGGCTGGGGTGCAGTGGGGTACGGTGTGGGTTGTGTAGGGGACAAGGGGGTATGATGGTGCTTGGATGGGGTGCAGTGGGGCAGGATAGGGGTCGGGTAGGGAGAAGTTGGGTAGGAGCAGGGTTGGTGGGATGCAGTAGGGTATGATCGGGATTGAGTGTGGCGCTGTGCGGTAGGATCTGGATTAGGTGTGGTGCAGTGGGATAGGATCGGGGTTGGATGGGGTGCACTGGGGTAGGAACGGTGTGTGTGTGGTGCAGTGAAGGAGGAGTAGGGTTGGATTGGGTGCACTGGGGTAGGATCTGGATTGGGTGGAATGCAGTGGGGTAGGATCGGGATTAGGTAGAGACTAGTGTGGTAGGAAAGGAGTTGGGTGGGGTGCAGTTTTGTAGGATTGAATTGGGTCAACAGTAGAGACTTGGAGTGGGGTTGGGTGCGGTTGCAATGGGCTATGATATGGACTGGGTTGGGTCCAGTGGGGTAGGATCGAGGTTGGGTATGGCTTAGTGGGCTAGGAGCGGAGTTGGGTGGGCTGCAGTAGGGTACGAGGGGGTTGAGTGAGGTGTAGGGGGTTGCAATGGGGTTGGGTGTGGTGTAATATTAGCTTCAACGAAGAAAATAAGTCGTTCTCAGTATGGGGGTTTATGAAGTCAGTTCTGTCACATCATCCTGAGACGGTTTTCTTAAGCTGCTGGAAATATTTTGAATAGCAGCAGTAAACAGTTGACGTCAGAAGATGGGGTGCGCTGTATTCTAGGCACCTTTGATCGAGTCCCGGAGGGAGACAGATGTTTTTATATCATGTAGAAGTTTTATATTTAATTCTAAAACCTCCAGAAAGTTGTATTCAGCTTTGGGTACCATTGGCTTATGGAAAGGCTCATCTAAATTTATGTCTAACCCTCCCATTTCGAATAAAACAGATATGCGTCCTTGTGCTGAATGGTCCTGGAATTATCGCATTCCACACATAAGATGGTGCCACCGCTGCATTGCTGCGCCGGGGGGAGGTCAAGCTGACGACAATGCTCTTTTTACTCTAACTTCTCCTAAAACTGCCATCTCTCCATCTTGAATGCTGAGTCGTAACTATAGATAAACTGGGTAGAATTTTTAGTCCTTTTATTGGTTATTTCCCGTAGCTCAGTGGCAAAATGAGAGAATACTACGGCCATGCATCCTTTCCACACCATTTCGTCGTTGACTAGAACTGTACATTAGTGTTAATGTATTACGACAGCTCAGACATCAAGATGAGAGGGGGCATTTTTTTTTTTTTTTTCTAGTTAAAGTGGACAAAATATTGTAATAGCTCTCTCCGGCTCCTACGACTCGCTCTCAACCAAATAACATAGTCCCATGTCACCTAGACACAGAGCACACCCGAACATTAGAGGATTAACTTAGGCATTTATGAACCCCTTGATGCTTGACACAATTCTAATGTCATTATAGTTGAACTGAACGATTTTATTCAGCTGAGGGCGAGTCATAGGAGGGTGAGAGTTAATATACTATCAGAATCAACCCCTGCTTCACTGGCATAACTGTAGTTTAATGTTTACTGCTTAAATCAGGGGACTTGGGCATTGAAGCCCTAGAGAGAATGTGAAAGAGAAAAGGCAGAGAAGTTAAGGAACCATTGTAAATTAATCATAATAAAAGGGAAATTAAAAAAGACCATGTTTCAATTTTTCTTTGATCCCCAGAGATAACTAGAGACTGCATATTCTTCACTTCTTCGTGACTAGTATTAAATTACAGGACTAAGTATTCTGAATGGTTCTGGATCGTAACACTTATACCTTAGCAACTTACTCTGCACGTTACAGCTTAGTATTCTCTTATTTAATACAGATACCAAAAAAGAAACCACAGTAGAAGTTCGGAAGGATTATTAGCAGTGATTGTAATGGTCGAGTCTGTATAGGCTCGGCCTAGTGTTTGCAGAGACCTTAGTTCGATCATGGGTGGATATCTTATTTATTAGTTACCAAATAGGATAATACAGTAGATGTTCCAAACGCTGTAATGGTGAGGATGTGATGGCCGAGTCTGGACAGGTTTGGTCTATGAATCCTAAAGACGTGCTTTCGATTCTTGGTGGATGTTTTATTAATTACAGATACCAACAAGGAGAATACAGTAGAAGTTCCAAACCGTATCCAGGTGTGATTGCGATGGCTGAGTCTGTATAGGCTTGGTCAAGTAATCGCAGAGATCCGGGTTCAATCCCCGGTAAATAGAGGAATGTTTAATAAATGTTGTGGCAGTGTCCGTAGTGGCCTGCTACTAGACAGACACATAGCCTCAGATAGACTGTTACACACACATAGACAGAAATAAGGTTATGGAAAAGGGTAGGGCATGAAATGGGAGGGGGTTTAATTTCCAAGTGCAAAAAAGCCATTATATGGCTTTTTTGGACTTGGAAGTAAAACCCCCTCCCATTCCACGCCCCACCCTTGTGCATATGTTCCCTGTGTTTGTCTTCGGGTGTGTGTGTCTGTCTTAGGTGCACGTGTGTGTCTAAGTTGTGTGTGTCTGTCTTAGGTGCATGTGTGAGTGTCTGTGTATACTTTTACATTCCCCTCTTAAGGCAAGCCAACTACGTAACTGCCCACACCCCCACCCCGCCCCCAATAGACAGACCACTAAGTGACTGCCTAACTGCCTTCATTAACCTCTATTTCAACTGGGAGTCGAACCCGGGGCCAAATGACAGGCCTCTACGGACACTGCCACAGTTTTTAAAACCTCCCGGGGTTTTGAACCCGGGTCCTTAGGCTTGGCAGCCCACCTCTCTACTCATCCTGCCACCTCTCTACTCATCCTGCCACTAAGCCCCCTCTTAACCTGCGACTCGAACTTGTATTGTATTTTCCTTAATTGGTCCCAATAACAAACAAGGGGAAACTGTCCTGTACTGCATATATTAAATTCCTAAGCAAGAGTTATTACCAGATCTCCAGAGCCATTTAGAATATTTAAGACGAATGCTAGTCGCAAAGATGTGAAGAGTATCATGTATCTGTCTGTACAGGTGAAGAAAACAATACTGGATTTTTTTTTCTTTCTATTTCCTTCTCCAGAGAAAACTGAGCGCCACTACCACCCCCTAACTAAATCAAACCAAGCATCACATCAATCCAAACATCAATCCATCCATCTATCCATCCATCTTATCCATCCATCCGTTGATCCATCAGTCCATTTTTCCACCCATCCATCCATCCATCCATCCATCCATCTATACATTCATCCATCCATCAATCGATACATTCATTCATCCATCCATCCATCCACCCAACCATCCATCTATCCATCTATATATTCATCCATCTATCCATCTATATATTCATCCATCCATCCATATATACATTCATTCATTCATCCATCCATCCATCCAAAACTAAATCAATCCAACCTTCAGAATCATTTTATCAGTAGCTGGGCCATAGACTCGATGAAAAGCTTTGATAAGGGGTTAGTGTCTACCTCATTTTCAATTCGTCTAGGCACTATCCCCTTATGAAAGCACACTTTAAATGTTGCAGAGTACACCACGCCTTCCAACAAAAGGTGCCTTGACCTCCACGTTCCGGTAACTGCCCTGCCTCTACCCACATGGAAGCTCAGTGAAAGAGGCCCCAAAATGGTTATGATTAGGCGGCGAAATTTGGCGCAAGTAGCTCCTAGAGTTTGGAAAAGGCTTACTTCAGACCAACAGCAGTCCAGACTCCATTTTTTTTTCTTTTTTTTTTTTTTTAGTGGCTGAATGGCCATCACCCTCTATGTAGGCTATCAGGCCATATGAATTCCATCTAAAGTTATCAGCAGGTAAGAACGAAGACTTCAGTTCACTCTGGGTCAACGACAAGGCCTCCCGGCGCGACGTCAGGGCCACCTGGAGGCGACGACAGTTCCTCCTTGGACAACGAAAGGGCCTCCTGAGACAACGAAAGGACCTCCTGGGGCAACAGCAGGGCCTTCTGGGGTAACGACAGGGCCTCTTGAGGCGACGACAGGGCCTCCTGAGGCGACGACTGGGCCTCCTGGGGCGACGACAGGGCCTCCTGGGGCAACGACAGGGTCTCCTGGGGCGACGACAGGGTCTCCTAGGCTACAGGGCCTTCTGAGGTGACGGCAGGGCCTCCCGGGGCAACGACAGGACCTCCTGGGGCAAAGACAGGGCCTCCTGGGACAACGAAAGGGCCTCCTGGGGCGACGACAGGGCCTCCTGGGGCGACGACAGGGCCTCCTGGGGCGACGACAGGGCCTCATGGGGCAACGAAAAAGCCTCCTGGGACGAAAACAGGGCCTTCTGAGGTGACGACAGGGCCTCTTGGAGCGACGACAGGACCTCCTGGGGTGACGACAGGGGCTCCCTGGACAACGACAGGGCCTCCTGGGGCGACGACAGGGCCTCCTGGGGCGACCACAGGAGACTATAGAGCCTTCAAATAGTTCAGGCTGAACTACCCCCCGCGCCACTTTGACCGCCGCTCGCGTCTGGTTGGTGTCTCCAGCACACACTCGGATCTGGACTAATTCTCACTCCCAGATACCGTGGGCTCACGGCCCTTACATTCCATCGGAGTCTCCTTACTTAACTGAGGGTTGTCAAGAAAATTGCTATATCTTAGCTTAATACGTCAATTTTCGGTGTTTATGTATCACCTATGTGTGTAGGAAATTAAAATCCTATCTATAAAAAAACGGGGCCATAGGGTATCACTGCTATTTACCGAGATTAAAGTGTTAATAAAATAAAATGTCGGCTACTCGAGCCAGAAAAACCATGATAATCATGTGGATTCTAACTACTGGGTGGCGCTGCGAATATTTTAATGGCCATTTTCTCCCATATACGAACATTAACTTGAATTATGTTATTACCTGCACCTGCACATTAGTGTGACTAATATGGTCTGGTAACAGCATGAAGGGAACAATACAGGCAATGAGAAAAATGGGAAAAACTAAATTCTTGTTTTTTGTTCGAGAATTGAGGGGGTGAATTATAAATCTGAAGATATACAGTTTCCGGTCTGGCTTGCCAGTTGATGGACTGACTTTTGCTTAATTTTACCGCCACTTGTTCTCACGTCGGTTAGTCGTCGGGTCGTTAACTACTACCTGTTCCAAAAGGTAAGTCATATTTCTTTTACTAAGATGCCTTTCATTACATATTAAGATGATACGGGAATTAGTGACTGGAAGTAAGGTGCAACTGGTGAATAGCAGTGGAACGAAAGGACAAATAGCTAGCCAGACAGACAAACACTGGTCCTAAAAAGAGCTGACAATATTGGGATGTTTCAGGGTGTTTAGTCTTTCTCATCGTCTTCACTCTTTGCGTGACTGGTCGTGGCTTAGCACTTGTTTTTTATCTCACTCTATGATGTCAGTTTTTACGTAATTTCTTTTCTGCAGTATCTTGAGCGAGATATTTGAAATGTCAGTACTATATGTTTTCCGTTATCCCTGGTTTCCGTGTCATACATATCAGACAAAGCATCATTCTTGACTGTCCACTGTTTCATTACGTTCAGTTTCACTCTCCCTATCGTTATTGTGTTTTTCTGTTTCTGTCACTTATTATTTCACCGCGTTTACCGTTTGACTGCAGATAATCTCGAAGAAAATGATCTGATGTTAGCCTAAATATAATTCTTACTTGTATGCCAAACATAACTAATGGAAGAGTATCGTCTCTTTCATCGTTCTCAAGTTTTTTTTTTTTTTTTAATAAGAATAAGGACTTCTTCATACAATCATCAAATTGTTCTTATTGTTTAGTGGTTTTGACTTAGCTAGCCCATTCGGAACAATATCATATTCATTATTATCATGCTACATCCTAACATTTTTTTTTATCTCATATTGAAGGATTTAAACAATTCACGCCGATAACCTACAGTTTTATTTTTGCTACTCCCAGATTATTTTTTTTTTTTCTTTCTTTTTTTTTTTTTTTTTTTGGTGTGTGTGCAAAAACAGACTTGTTTTATTGAATGGGTCAGACATGGCTGTAGCCAACTCCTCTTGGTCGACAAATCTCTCCCAAGTTAAGCAAACCAGATTAAAAGTGGGAAAAAAAATAAAGGGGAGGGAAGCAGTGAGGTAGGTTCGGGGTTGGGTTGGGTGCACAGGGTTAGGATTGAGGTTGGGTGGGGTGAAGTGTAGTAAGATCGGGATTGCGTGGGTGCAATCGGTTAGGATCGGGATAGGGTGGGGTATAGTGGGTTACGATAGGACTGGGGTTCACTGGGGTAGCATCGGAGTGGGATACATATGAGAAGGATCTGGGTTGGGTGGAGAGGATCCAGCTCCTGACCTGAGAAGATGAGTCTGGCTTGAACAGTGACTGGTGGAGAAACAAACCAGCCTTCGAGGTAGCAAGATTCTCATTCCAGCGGAGGATCCAGCAGCTGAGAAATCCACTATGAGGAACATGACGGCCAAGATTGTGGGGCAGGTCAAGTGGTTCCACGTTCGGAAGGGCTAGGGCTTCATCACACGCCGGGATGCGGGGGGGGATGTGTTCCTCCACCGCTTCTCCATCGTGGCCCCAAACCCTGCCCACCCTGTGCCGTATGTTGCTGCTGGCGAGGAAGTAGAATTTGTTATACGGGAGGATGCTAAGGGCCCCACAGCTGCCTTTGTCACCGGCCCTGCAGGCCAGGCAGTTCGGGGCTCGCCCCATGCTCTCCCCCGTCGTCGTCGGCGGCGGCGACCACCATCTGATGTTCCTGCCTCCTTCCCTGCCTCCTCTGCCTCTACCATCATCACCATGTGTGTGGAGGTTGCTAACGCCTTTTCGGGGGGAGATATGGCGGTTTTTGCTCGGCGCCTGCCCGTCATTTTCCAGGCCAACGGGCTCCCTGCCATATCCATCCCAGAGTCTTTTTCTTCCACACCCATGGCACAGAGGAGGCCTGGGAGGGGAGCTCCTTGTCCTCGTCCTCTTCGTCGTCACCGTCAGCCCTATTCGACTCCCACCTCCTTGGTATTGCGGGTGCTGCAGCTGCAGCCTTCCACTCCACCGACGAGGAATCAGCTGTCGAGGCTTGCTGTCTCCCGCCAGTCTGCCTCTCAGCCCGTACCTGAGGTTCCCATGGAGGTTGGGGATGCTGAATCCTCATCTCCACCTAAGGCTGCTTCTGACGCACCTGTATCTGAAGAGGTGACTCCTGCTGTGCCTCCTCCATCATCAACGGACCAGGGAGCGAAGAGTGCCAGGTCCTCTAGTTCGGTCCGGCAACTCTCTTGGGGAGACTTTTCCTCCCTCCCCCCTCTTGGCCTCGAGATACTGGAGAACCAGCTGCTCCACTATGAAGACACGGCGACAGTGGAGTCTGGCGAGCGAGAGTTTTCCAAGGGGGACTACCGGCAGGCGTTGCTCTCCTTCACCGAGCTGCGCCGGGGGTCCCTCAAGACTGTTACCGACCCCGAGGAGTGTCGTATACTTTCCTACACCCTCGGGGCCGTGCAGTCTCATCTCGCCGCAGGTTCCGACTCAGACTCAGACTCTGCTGCCTCCACAGTTTAGTCCCAGCCGTCACTTTTGCTGCCCATGCCTTCCTGCCCTACTGCTCCTGATTGTCTTCTGTGGTGTGGACTGTCAGGATATTGTTTCCATATATGTACAAGTGTGTATATGTATATATGTACAGTGTATGACATTTTGGCTTATACAGTGTACAGTGTATGACATTTTGGCTTATACAGTGTACAGTGTATGACATTTTGGCTTATACAGTGTACAGTGTATGACATTTTGGCTTAATGGCCAACGTTATGGCCGATAGCCATTAAAATGAAAAATCAATCAATCGGGTGGAGAGCAGTAGGGTAAAAACGATGGTTGGGTAGGGTGATTTGGGGTAGGAACGGGGTTGGTTGGGGTGCAGTGGGGTTTGATCGTGGTTGGGTGTGGTGCAGTAGGTTAGGATCGCTGTTCGATGAGATGCAGTGGGGTACGATCGGGGCTGGGTGGGGGGCAATGGTGTAGGATCGGGGTTCGCTGGGGTGCAGTTGGGTACGGTCAGGGTTGTGTAGGAGACAAGGGGGTAGGATGGTGCTTGGATGGGGTGCAGTGGGGCAGGATAGGGGTCGGGTAGGGAGAAGTTGGGTAGGAGTAGGGTTGGTGGGATGCAGTAGGGTAGAATCGGGATTGAGTGTGGCGCTGTGCAGTAGTATCTGGATTAGGTGTGGTGCAGTGGGGTAGGATCGGGGTTGGATGGGATGCACTGGGGTAGGAACGGTGCTGTGTGTTGTGCAGTGAAGGAGAAGTGGGGTTGGATGGGATGCACTGGGGTAGGAACGGTGCTGTGTGTAGTGCAGTGAAGGAGGAGTGGGGTTGGATGGGGTGCACTGGGGTAGGAACGGTGTTGTGTGTAGTGCAGTGAAGGAGGGGTGGGGTTGCATTGCGTGCACTAGGGTAGGATCTGGATTGGGTGGAATGCAGTGGGGTAGGATCGGGATTAGGTAGGGACTAGTGGGGTAGGAATGGAGATGGGTGGGGTGCAGTATGGTAGGATTACGTTGGGTCAACAGTAGAGACTTGGAGTGGGGTTGGGTGCGGTTGCAATGGGCTATGATATGGACTGGGTTGGGTCCAGTGGGGTGGGATCGAGGTTGGGTATGGCGTAGTGGGCTAGGAGCGGAGTTGGGTGGGCTGCAGTCGGGTACGATGGGGTTGAGTGAGGTGTAGGGGGTTGCAATGGGGTTGGGTGTGGTGTAATATTAGCTTCAACGAAGAAAATAAGTCGTTCTCAGTATGGGGGTTTATGAAGTCAATTCTGTCACATCATCCTGAGACGGTTTTCTAAAGCTGCTGGAAATATTTTGAATAGCAGCAGTAAACAGTTGACGTCAGAAGATGGGGTGCGCTGTATTCTAGGCACCTTTGATCGAGTCCCGGAGGGAGACAGATGTTTTTATATCATGTAGAAGTTTTATATTTAATTCTAAAGCCTCCAGAAAGTTGTATTTAGCTTTGGGTACCATTGGCTTATGGAAAGGCTCATCTAAATTTATGTCTAACCCTCTAATTTCGAATAAAACAGATATGCGTTCTTGTGCTGAATGGTCCTGGAATTATCGCATTCCACACACAAGATGGTGCCACCGCTGCATTGCTGCGCCGGGGGGAGGTCAAGCTGACGACAATGCTCTTTTTACTCTAACTTCTCCTAAAACTGCCATCTCTCCATCTTGAATGCTGAGTCGTAACTATAGATAAACTGGGTAGAATTTTTAGTCCTTTTATTGGTTATTTCCCGTAGCTCAGTGGCAAAATGAGAGAATACTACGGCCATGCATCCTTTCCACACCATTTCGTCGTTGACTAGAACTGTACATTAGTGTTAATGTATTACGACAGCTCAGACATCAAGATGAGAGGGGGCATTTTTTTTTTTTTTTTTTTCTAGTTAAAGTGGACAAAATATTGTAATAGCTCTCTCCGGCTCCTACGACTCGCTCTCAACCAAATAACATAGTCCCATGTCACCTAGACACAGAGCACACCCGAGCATTAGAGGATTAACTTAGGCATTTATGAACCCCTTGATGCTTGACACAAATCTAATGTCATTATAGTTGAACTGAACGATTTTATTCAGCTGAGGGCGAGTCATAGGAGGGTGAGAGTTAATATACTATCAGAATCAACCCCTGCTTCACTGGCATAACTGTAGTTTAATGTTTACTGCTCAAATCAGGGGACTTGGGCATTGAAGCCCTAGAGAGAATGTGAAAGAGAAAAAGCAGAGAAGTTAAGGAACCATTGTAAATTAATCATAATAAAAGGGAAATTAAAAAAGACCATGTTTCAATTTTTCTTTGATCCCCAGAGATAACTACAGACTGCATATTCTTCACTTCTTCGTGACTAGTATTAAATTACAGGACTAAGTATTCTCAATGGTTCTGGATCGTAACACTTATACCTTAGCAACTTACTCTATATGTTACAGCTTAGTATTCTCTTATTTAATACAGATACCAAAAAAGAAACCATAGTGGAAGTTCGGAAGGCTTATCAGGAGGGATCGTGATGGTTGAGTCTATATAGGCTTGGCCTAGAATTTATAGAGACCCGAGTTAGATCCTGGGTGGATATGTTATTTATTAGTGTCACCAAATAGGAAAACATAGTAGAGGTTCCAAACGCTATAATGGTGAGATTGTGATGACCGAGTCTGTACAGGCTTGGTCTGAGAAACTTAGAGACGTGGATTCGATTCCTGCTGGATGTTTTATTAATTACAGATACCAACCAGGAGAATACAGTAGAAGTTCCAAAGGAACCATATATGTGGTTGCGATGGTCGAGTCTGTATAGGCTTGGTCTAATGATCGCAAAGATCGGGTTCGATTCCCGGTGGATAGAGGAATGTTTATTGATTGTTGTGTCTGTGTCCGTAGTAGCCTGCTACTAGACACTCACACAGGATAAGATAGGTACGTACACACGCACTGAGACAGACGCAGAATTATGCAAAAGGGTAGGGCGTGGAAAGGAAGGGGGTTTTATTTCCAAGTGCAAAAAGCCATATATATATATATATATATATATATATATATATATATGGCTTTTTTGGACTTAGGCGTAAAACCCCCTTACATTTCACGCCCCACCTTTGTGCATATGTTCCCTGTGTTTGTCTTCGGGTGGGTGGGTGTGAGTCTGTCTTAGATGTGTGAGTGTCTAAGTGTGTGTGTGTATACTTTTACATTCCCCCTTCCCCCCTTAAGGCAAGTCAACTACGTGACTGCCCACTCCCCCACCACACCCCCCAATAGACAGACCACTAAGTGACTGCCTAACTGCCTTCATTAACCTCTATTTCAACCGGGAGTCGAACCCGGGACCAAATGACAGGCCACTACGGACACTGCCACAGTTTTTAAAACCTCCCGGGGATTTAACCCGGGTCCTCGGGCTTGGCAGCCCACCTCTCTACTTATCCTGCCACCAAGCCCCCACTAACCTTGCGGCTTGAACTTGTACTGTATTTTTCTTACTTGGTCTCAAAAACAAACAAGAGGAAACTGACCTGTACTGCATTTATCAAATTCCTAAGCTAGAGTTATTACTAGATCTCCAGAGCCATTTCAAATATTTAAGACGAATGCTAGTCGCAAAGAAGTGAAGAGTATCATGTATCTGTCTGTACAGGTGAAGAAAACAATACTGGATTTTTTTTTTTTTTCTATTTCCTTCTCCAGAGAAAACTGAGCGCCACTACCACCCCCTAACTAAATCAAACCAAGCATCACATCAATCCATTCATCAATCCATCCATCAATCCATCCATCTATCCATCCATCTTATCCATCCATCTGTCCATCCATCCGTCCATTCTTCCACCCAGCCATCCATCCATCCATCTATCTATACATTCATCCATCCATCCATCGATACATTCATTCATTCATCCATCCATCCATCCATCCATCCATCCATCCAACCATCCATCCATCCATCCAACCATCCATCCATCCATCCATCCATCCATCCAACCATCCATCAATCCATCCATCCATCTATACATTCATCAATCCATCCATCGATCCATTCATTCATCCATCCATCCATCCAACCATCCATCTATACATTCATCAATCCAGCCATATATACATTCATTCATCCATCCATCCATCCATCCAACCATCCATCTATCCATCTATACATTCATCCATCCATCCATATATTTATTCATTCATCCATCCATCCAAAACTAAATCATTCCAACCTTCAGAATCATTTTATCAGTAGCTGGGCCATAGACTCGATGAAAAGCTTTGATAAGGGGTTAGTGTCTACCTCATTTTCAATTCGTTTAGGCACTATCCCCTTATGAAAGCACACTTTAAATGTTGTAGAGTACACCACGCCTTCCAGCAAAAGGTGCCTTGACCTCCACGTTCCGGTAACTGCCCTGCCTCTACCCACATGGAAGCTCAGTGAAAGAGGCCCCCGAATGGTTAAGATTTAGCGACGAAATTTGACGCAAGGAGCTCCTAGAGTTTGGAAAAGGCTTAATTCAGATCAACAGCAGTCCAGACTCGGTTCTTTTTTCTTTATTTCTTTTTTTTTTTTTTTTAGTGGCTAAATGGCCATCACCCTCTATGTAGGCCATCAGGCATATTTATTCCATCTAAAGTTATCAGCAGGTAAGAACGAAGACTTCAGTTCACTCTGGGTCGACGACAAGGCCTCCTGGCGCGACGACAGGGCCTCCTTGGAGCGACGACAGTGGCTCCTTGGACAACGACAGGGCCTCCTGGGGCAACGACAGGGCCTCCTGGGGCAACGACAGAGCCTCCTGGGGCAACGACAGGGCCTCCTGGGGCAATGACAGGGCCTCCTGGGGCAACGACAGAACCTCCTGGGGCGACGACAGGTTCTCCTGAGGCGACGACAGGACCTCCTGAGGCGACAACAGGGCCTCCTTGGACAACGAAAGGGCCTCCTGGGGCAACGAAAAAGCCTCCTAGGGTGACGACAGGGCCTTCTAGGCGACAACAGGGCCTTCTGAGGTGAAAACAGGGCCTTCTGGGGCGACGACAGGGCTTCATGGGGTGACGACAGGGCCTCCTGGGACGACGACAGGGCCTCCTGGGGTGACGACAGGGCCTCCTGGGGCGACAACAGGACCTCCTGGGGCGACAACAGTGCCTCCTGGGGCAACGACAAGGCCTCCTGGGGCAACGACAGGGCCTCCTGGGACAACAAGTGGGCCTCCTGGGGCGACGACAGGGCCTCCTGGGGCGACGACAGGGCCTCCTAGACGACAACAGGGCCTTATGAGGTAACGACAGGGCCTCCTGGGGGGACGACAGGGCCTCCTGGGGGGACGACAGGGCCTCCTGGGGGGACGACAGGGCCTCCTTGGACAACGACAGGGCCTCCTGGGATGACGACAGGGCCTCCTGGGGCGACCACAGGGCCTCCTGGGGAGACCACAGGAGACTATAGAGCCTTCAAATAGTTCAGGCTGAACTACTCCCCGCGCCACTTTGACCGCCGCTCGCGTCTGATTGGTGTCTCCAGCACACACTCGGATCTGGACTAATTCTCACTCCCAGATACCGTGGGCTCACGACTCTTACATTCCATCGGAGTCTCCTTACTTAACTGAGGGTTGTCAAGAAAATTGCTATATCTTAGCTTAATACGTCAACTTTCGGTGTTTATGTATCACCTATGTGTGTAGGGAATTAAAATGCTATCTATAAAAAAACGGGGCCATAGGGTATCACTGCTATTTACCGAGCATAAAGTGTTAACAAATTAAATTGTCGGCTACTCGAGCCAGAAAAACCACGATAATCATGTGGATTCTAACTATTGGGTGGCGCAGCGAATATTTTAAGGGCCATTTTCTCCCATATACGAACATTAACTTGAATTATGTTATTACCTGCACCTGCACATTAGTGTGACTAATATGGTCTGGCAACAGCATGACGAGAACAATACAGGTAATGAGAAAAATGGGAAAAACTAAATTCTTGTTTTTTTTTGTTCGAGAATTGATGGGGTGAATTATAAATCTGAAGATGTACAGTTTCCGGTCTGGCTTGCCAGTTGATGGACTGACTTTTACTTGAATTGCCCGCCACTTGTTCTCACGTCGGTTAGTCGTCGGCTCGTTTACTGTTGCCTGTTGCAAAAGGTAACTCATATTTCTTTTAATAACATGCCTTTCATTACTTGTTAACATGATACAGGAAGTTGTGGCTGGAAGGAAGGTGTAAGTGGTGTATAGCAGTGAGACAGACAGAAAAATAGACAGCCAGACAGACAAACACTGGCCCTAAAGAGAGCTGACAATGTAGGGATGCTTCAGGGTGTTTGGTCTTTCTCTTCGTTTCCATTCATTTCGTGACTGGTCGTGACTTAGGACTTGCTTTTTATCCAAATCATAATGTCAGTTTTTACGTAATTTCGTTTCTGAAGTATCTTGAGCGAGACATTTTAAATATCATCACTCTGTCTTTTCCTTTTATCCTTAGTATGTTTGCCATAATTATCAGACAACACATCATTCTTGACCGTACTGTACACTGATTGATGACGTCCAGCTCTTCTCTGTGTTTCGTCAACTGTGCTTTTTTGTTTCTGCCACTTCTTTTTTCACAGTATTTACAGTTTCACTGCTGATAATCCCTCGACTAGAGAAATTGTCTAATGTTAGAATAAATATAACCACTAGTTGTACATATTGTAAATAAAATGCCAAAAATAACTAATGGAATGGCTGTCTCGTTTTCATCTTTCTCAAGATTTTTTTTTTTTTTTTTTGTAAATACGAATACAGGCATTCTTTCCATAATGGTCAAATTGTTCATATTATTTCGTTATTTTGGATTCATAACTCATTTGGAACGATGTCCTATTAATTATTATACAACTACATCCAAACTATTTTTTTTTTTTAAACAGCGTAGAGAACTCTCATATTTGGGTGTTTAACTCATTCACGCTAATGTCCTACGGTTAGTTATGTTTTTGCTACTGCGAGACTTTTTTTTTTTTTTTCATGTAAGAGAAGACATGAAAATGAAATGGGTCAGTGATGGCTTTAGGCTATTCTCCTAGGTCGAAAAATCTCACCTAAGTTAAGCAAAATAGCCTGTAAGTGGTAAAATATGGACGGTTTGCAGTGGGCGAGATTCTGGGTTGGCTTGGGTGCACAGGTGTAGGATCGGGGTTGGATGGGGTGCAGTGGAGTAAGATCGGGGTTGTGTGGGTGCAGTCGAATAGGATCGGGGGTTGGGTGGGGTGTAATGGATTAGGATCGGGGTGGGGTTCAGTGGGGTACAATAGGGGTGGGATACAGTGGAGTAGGAGCGGGGTTGTGTGGGGTGTAGTGACGTATGATCGGCGTTGGGTGGGGTGCAGTTGGGAAGGATCGAAGTGGGGTGAAGTGCAGTGGGGTAGAAACGGAGGTTTGGGGGTTCATTGGGGTACGAACGGGGTTGCGTGGGGTGAAGTAGAGTAGGATCTTAGTTGAGTTTGGTGCAGAAGGTTAGGATCGGCTTTCGAAGGGGTCCAATGGGGTAGGGTCGGGGCTGGGAGGAGTGCAGTGGTGTAGGATCGGGGTGGGTGGGTGCAATGGGGTAGGGTAGGGGTTGAGGAGGGGGCAGTAGAGTTGGATGGAAGTTGGATGGGGAGCAATGGGGCAGGATAGGGGTAGGGTAGGGTACAGATGGGTAGGAACAAGGTTGTTGGGATGCAGTAGGGTTGGATTAGAGTTGGGTGAGTGTAGTGGGGTAGGATCTGCATTAGGTGTGGTGGAGTGGAATAGCATCAGGGTTGTGTGCGGTGCATTGGGGTAGGATCTGGACTGGGTGGAATGCAATGAGGTAGGATCAGGATGTAGGGACTAATGAGGTAGGAGAGGATTTGGGTGGGTTGCAGTGAAATAGGATTGGGTTGAGTGAAGTATAAGGGAAGGCAGTGGTATTGAGTGGGGTTGCAGTACGGTATGATATGGACGTACCACCACCATAGCACCATACATACTATTATTACACCGTATTTCATCTCCACTAATAAACCATACCAAACTGCCACCACCTGAACATACCATCTCACCACCACCACCATGCCATACCGCATTATCACCACCAGGACCTCACCACATCATACCGCACAAGAGCGAGATATGCCTAGATAATTTCTTTTTTAAATCTCTTGGAACCTACAAATATCCATGTACAAAGCACAAAATACATATATTACATGAACAATGAAGTAATGATCTTATTCCTCTTCATCCATCAGGGTGGGAATGGCCAGGAAGAACAGCCGACAGTGTACAAGGTGAAGCATCATTTCAGTGTCTCACCACCACCACCACACATCCCCGCCAGTCCATCGTCATTCGTCAGTCAACCAAACTACCAAACATCATCTTTTCAACGTCACATATTTCTGATATCTACATAAACAAACTCTAATTATAGCTGTGTAGGAATTTACTCTCTTATCCTGATGATATAGGCGCAGCGTGTGAGGCGGTTGGTGGAGTGAGGAGATGCAAGTGTGTGCAAGGAACAGCATGGTGGAATGATGAGGTGAAACGAGCTGTGGAACAAAAGAAGAAGGCATATAGTGAATGGTTAGCGAGTAGAGGTAGGGGAGAAGATGAGAGAGAGAAGAGAGAGGTATATGTGAGCAGGAGAAGGGAGGTTAAGAGACTTGTGAAGGAGAGTAAAATGAAAGTGGATGAGGAGTTTGGGAGGAATCTGAGTATGAAATGGAGGGAGAGTAAGAAATTGTTTTGGAAGGAGGTAAAGAAAGTAAGGCAGTGTGAAAGGGGAAATAGTAGGGGAGTGAAAGATAGGAGTAATAGATTGTTGGTGGAGAAGAGAGAGAAACTGAGGAGATGGAAGGAGCACTTTGAGGATTTGTTGAATGTGGAGAGTGAGAGCAGTGCGAGTATAAGTGGTTGGGGAATGGCTGGGAGAAGAAGAGATGAGAGGAGGGAGGAAGAGATCAGTAGGGCGGAAGTAGTGGAAGCGATGAAGAATATTAAGTTGGGAAAGGCCCCAGGAATTGATGGAGTGTGTGGTGAAATGCTTAGGTATGGGGGTGAGATTGTTGTGGAGTGGATATGGAAGTTGTGTAGATTGGCTTGGGAAGAGGGAAGGGTTCCAGAGGACTGGAAATCAGGTATAATTGTTCCTTTATGCAAAGGAAAAGGAGAGAGAGAAGTATGTGGTAACCATAGGGGTATTTGCCTACTTAGTGTGACTGGTAAAATATATGGTAGAATACTCATTGATAGGGTTAGGCATATGACAGAGGAGCTAGCTGGAGAAGAACAAGGGGGATTTAGGAAGGGAAAAGGGTGTGTAGATCAGATATTTGTTCTAAGATGTTTAGTGGAGAAGTATCTAGAGAAGGGAAGGAAAGTGTATGCTGCCTTCATGGACTTGGAGAAAGCTTATGACAGAATAGATAGGCAAGGTATGTGGAAGGTATTAAGAATATATGGAGTGGAGGGGAAATTGTTGAGTGCTGTGAAGAGTATGTACGAGGGAGCTAGGGCTACGGTGCGAGTGGATGGTGAACTGAGTGAGTTCTTTGATCTCAATGTGGGACTGAAACAGGGTTGTGTGATGTCTCCATGGCTGTTTAATATATACATGGATGGGGTTGTAAAGGAGGTGCAGGGTAGGGCAGTGGATGTGGGGGTGGCTCTAATGAATGAGGGTGAGATTTGGAAGCTTCCGGTGTTGCTGTTTGCTGATGATACAGTACTGTTGAGTGAAGATGAATGGGAGTTGCAAGGTTTGGTGAATGAATCTGGGACAGTGTGTAGGAGGAGGAAGCTGAAAGTTAATGTAAACAAAAGTAAAGTTATGGTGCTTGAGAGGAATTAAGTCACAGAGTGTGCATTGAGGTTGGATGGTGAGGATATGGAGAATGTGAGTGCATTCAAGTACTTGGGTAGTGTGTTGAGTAAGGATGGAACTTTGGGGGATGAAGTGCGTGAAAGGGTACAGCAGGGAAGGAAGGTTGTTGGTACACTGAAAGCAGTGATGAGAAATAGGGAGGTGAGTATGGATGTTAAGAAGTCACTGCGTGATAGTATTGTGATCCCTACCCTGACTTATGGAAGCGAGGCATGGACCTTGCAAGAGGGGAACAAGTCAAGAGTGAGAGCAGTGGAAATGAGTTACTTGAGAGGAGCATGTGGAGTGACGTGGAGGGACAGGTTGACGAATGAAGAAGTGAAGGAACGCTGTGGGGTGGATGTGGATGTGGTTGAGAAGATTAGGAGAAATACACTGAGGTGGTTTGGACATGTGAAGAGAATGGAGAATGAAAGACTGACTAAGAGGGTGTATGTAGGTGAGGTGGAGGGAGGGAGAGGGAGAGGTAGACCGAGGATGAGATGGAGGGATGGAGTTGAGAGGTATATGAGGGAGGGGGGATGAGTTGGGGGGAGGGTAGTCAAATGGTGGGTGACAGAGCGACTTGGAGGCGTTTTGTCTGCGACCACCCTTTGCTGGATTAGGGCGTCGGGCTATAGATAGATAGATAGATAGAGAATAATTGTTACTCTGTATTCTGTATTACTTTCTCCTTTATACGATTTAGTAAAAATCAATTTATTCAAAACTAATACTCAAAAAATCTATCTACCCCAACAGTGAGAACTATGGCACATTTTACTCTACTGCAGTGAGCTATTCATGACGGCTGTAATTTTATTAATATCATTAAGACAACTTACCATTTGAAAGACTGGCCGAGATATTGTGAAAGCTCTCAAATGTACAAGAAGATAGAGAAAGAGCTGAAATTATGATCAAAATATTGGTTATTGCATTATAAGAAATTGACCTAGTTAGTAACCCCGTTCCAAAACTACCCTGACTTTATCCACCAGGAAGCTCAATCAAAGAGGCCCAAGAATGTTTAAGAACTGGCGACGAAACTTGGAGTAAAAACCCCGTAGAGTTATTATAAGTCGTCTCCAGACCGGCAGCAGTCCACACACTTTTTTTTTTTTTTTTTTTTTTTTTTTTTTCCAGGAAGGGAGAAAGTAGGAGAAGAGAGGAAGAGAACAGTTGGGGAAAAACAGAAGGAAAGTTGGAGAGTAACAGTTGGTGGGCTGACCACCTAGCTATTTTGTGTGTGTGTGTGTGTGTGTGTGTGTGTGTGTGTGTGTCATTGTTTTGGTAGAAGTTTATCTGGGTAATGAGTTTTATTTGTTTTTTCTTCTTTTAAAATGATAGTGTTGGATAATTATACTGTTGGTATTTACAGGTTCGTTGGAATATTTGTGTTTTTTGGTTCTTTAATTTTAATTCTTTATGTAGTCTCTCTGACTTTCGTTGGCATTGGAGTTATTTAATTTATTTATTTATTTTATTTATTTATTTATTTTGTTTTATTTTATTTATTTATTTTGTTTTATTTTATTTATTTATTTATTATTATTTTTTTTTTCCGGGTTATTAACCCTCTTACTGTCGGTCTGTGGGTATATGTGGTATTTTGTTATGTTGTAAGCTAGCTAGCTAAGTGTATAGTGGTTGTGGTTCGACGTTGATTAGATTTAGACTGCTGGGAAAGTTTCTGTTTATATTTCTGGTGTTGTTAAGTTGTTGCTGTATTCTGTTAAAGGCCTCATTGTCCCGGTTCTCTATTTTTCGCCAAATTTTCTTTGCCTGTTTATGCAGTCGTATATTAACTGGGTCTATTTTTGTCATTGCATGTAGCTCCTGGGTGTTGTGTGTGTAGGGGTATCTTGTGTTTGTTGCGAATCTTATTGCTTTGTTTTGTATTCTTTGTAACTGCAGCAGCTGTGTTTTACTGAGTGTGTGTGTAGGAATTGGTGGGTAATCTAGAACCGGGAGAACTAGGGCCTTTATTAGGTGTATTTTTAGTCTTATGGTTAATTCTTTAAATCTGAATAGTTTTGTTAGTGCATGGCTGGCTTTCCCTATTCTTTCTTTGATCTGTGCAGTGTATCCATTTTTTGTTATTTTGAGACCTAATATTTTCCCAACATTACTGAATTCAGTTGACTCATTGTTGATGACGAGTGGGGGGTTAAACCTTGAGCCCAGTGCAATGATGGTAAATTTGTTAGTGTTGGTTTTAATTTTCCATTTGCTTTCATAGTCATTAATTATTTCAATTTCTCTTTTTGTTTGTCTGTTTATCATATTTTTGGATTTTCCCCTGTAGGGGATTATTTGCGTGATATCATCTGCGTAACTTATGTTTAGGCCTTTGTTAGGAGGGGGAGTGTCTCTTGTGTATAGTGTGAATAGTGTTGGGGACAGGACACTGCCCTGGGGGACCCCACAGCTAAGACCGAATCTGTCACCCAGGAAGGAACCAACTCTTACCCTTGCACCCCTGCCATCAAGGAAGTTGCAGAGCAACTTCTCCAGAATGACAGGAAGTCCCAAGTGCAGGATCTTGTACTTTATGCCTGGGTGCCAGACCTTGTCAAATGCTTTAGTTATGTCCCTCAGGACAACATGGCACTGTCCCCCATTGGCTTTGTTAATGGCAATTTGTTCTGTCATGAGTGCAAGTGCTTGTGTTGTGCTCCTCCCAATGCGGAATCCGTACTGGAGAGGATTGTTGATGTTATTTGACTCGGTGTATAGGCGGAGTCTGTTGTTCATCACTCTTTCTAGAATTTTGCCTGGTACTTCTAGGAGGGATATAGGCTTATGATTTTGTGGGTAGCGTGGGTCTTTGTCTGCCTTTGGGATAAATTTTAGAGTTGATTGCTTGAATTTGGCCGGGAAGTATCCCGCCGAAAGAGAGGCATTTAGTATGTGTGTAAGTGTGTTGATGGCTGAGTTTGGGAGTTTTTGAAGGATTGTTTTATTTATCCCACTTTCCCCAGGGCATGTTTTCCTCATTTTGTTGATAATGTTATTAATGTCAGTGTTTTCAATTGGCCTTGTTAGTAGTGATGTTCGGTCTGGGCGTGTTAAGTCTGCTGTGTTGTGAGGTGTGATCCTGTGCACGTGTTCTGTGAGGTAGTCCGATACTCTCTGTTCCGTGGGAGATGGAGGCCCCCTGTTCTGTTCTTCGGTAAATACTGCTCTCCATATATCTTTGAGCAGAAGCTCTTTGCCTGCTTCATTGTGATTTTTTTCATTTACCGAGTTGAGCATGTATGGGGGTTCTTTGTTGTTGATTCCTGAAAGTGATCGGACTTTCCTCCAAAACGTTTCTGGGTCGCTATATGTGTGTGTAAGATTTTGCATTATATTCCCCCATGTCTCTGTAAATTCAGTGTGTAGAGTTCTGTGTAGGTGATGTTGTAGGGCTTTGTATGTAGTGAAGTGTTGTCTGTTCCAGCCATTAATCTGTGCATGTCTTCTGAGTGCATTGTACTGTGCTATTATGTTTTGTGTCTCTTGGCTTGGTGTGTATCCTGCCAGTGGTTTATTGTGTGTTGTTGGTATGTGTAGTGTTATGGCTTGTGTGATAGTGGAGTACCACGAGGTGATCATGTCGTCAATTTGAGAGGGTGTTGCGTGTTGGAGGTCAAATGAGTCTGGGAGGTGTGTGTGGATATGTGTTTGGAAGTTTTCCCAGTCTGCTGCTTGAAAGTTTGGTCTAGGTCTGCATGGTGTATAGAGGGGATGGGCTGATATTTCTACGAGAATGGGAATGTGATCGCTAGTTGTTAGCGGTCCTTGCGATACATGTATGTTGTGATGTGTGTTGTAGTTTGTTAATATTATGTCTGGAGTAGTGGTGGCATTATGTGACAGGAATGTGGGGAAATGTGGGCCTATGTGTTGTAATGTTCTGTCTAGGATAAGTTGGTGTAGCTGTGTTCCTACAGTGTTTGTGTCTCTGTAGCCTAGAGTTCTGTGGTGTGCGTTGAGGTCTCCAATCAGGTAGACTGGTGTGTTTCTTCTGAAGAGTGTTATGTAGTCTGGGGTTGGAATGAAATGTCTGCTTGGAGGAATGTAGTCTGTGGCAATTATGATGTTTCCTGTTTGGGTTTGTAGTTCTATTGCTAGTGTGTTTGTTAAGAAATCATCTAGTATTTTGTGTTGTATGTTATGTTTTACTGCAATTGCAGTCCCGTCCATGACTCTGTTGTGTATGTTTGATTTATGTACTTTGTATCCTGGTAATTTAAGTTGTTCATCAGACATGACACCGTGGCTGTTGATTAGTATTATGTGGGGGTCTATGTGTCTGTATGTATTACTTAGTGAGTGTTTTCGCCCCCTCCAGTGAAGGACATTATGTTGAAGTACTTTTAGTGTTTGTGCCGTTTTGTTTTTGTGAGGCGTAGGTGTTTTTGTTGGTTGGGTTTGCTCCTGTGGGGACGTCAAGCACTTCTCTTGCTTTTGTCTTGATGGCATTGGACAGTTCTGAGGCCATGTTCTGCTTGCTGTGGTCTGTCTGGTGCAAGTTGGACTCAGATGAGGCTGTATGATGATGGGTTGGGTTTGTGCTCCTGGTTAGTCTACCTTTTGGTTTAGTAGATGTCGTTCTAGGGTCGTGTTCCTGTTCCTTTTCATCGTCTGTAGTCTCTCCTGTGGCCAGTTCCGTATCTGAGGTTTCGTCGTCGTTGGATGCGTTGTCTGTGTCTTCAGATGCAGTGGAGGCATTCAGGTCTTCGTTGTTTGGCTTCTGTTGTGTCATAGCTACCTTCAGGATTTCATTGACGGGCATCATTTTTCTGATAATGGCCGCTGATGGTTGTTCGTCTGGGAAGATTAGTGCAGGTAGGTTGTTGGATGATAAATAAAGGTTCAGTTTTTGGTTGAAAGTGCCAGGAGATACTGCATTGTGTAGATGTGCGTTGAAAAGGCACATCATGTATTTTGCTAGTGTTTGGTTGTTGTCAAATGATGGACAGACAATGTTGTTGGTAGCCTGTGTCACTGCCGTTTTGGCGATGTCAGCATAGTTTGCCTTGTTTCTCATTGGCTTGTTTTCTTGTTTCTTCTTCTTTCCCTTTTATCGCTGCCTTCCTGACCTTGCACTTCATTGCTAAAGTTCGGTGGTTTTCACCACAGTTGAGACACGATTTGTTTTTTGTAGTGCAGTCTTTCCAGGTGTGGTCGAGAGCTCCACATTCCGAGCAGGCCTTGTAATCTGCAGGTTTGGGACAGTCTTGAGTGATGTGATCTTCTACTTGATAGCACTTGAAGCAGGTCGTCAGAGGTGTGTAGGATTCCCTTGAGATCTGATTTTTTCCAATGGACATGAAGAAGAGGAGAAGGCCCTCCTCTGCTTTCTCCGCCATTTTTACACATCAAATTCTATTTTTAGTGTGTTCGTTCTCTTGTTAGGATTATTAGGGAATTTGATCAGGTTTGCTATTTTAGCCCAGTCTTGAGTTCTTTGAAGTTCGGCTTTGATGTCTTCTTCCTCATTATCAAATATGATGTTGTCAAGTCGATGGCAAATGACTGTTCGTTTACACCTTAGTTCAGTTGGGGGGCTCACGGCCCTTATATACCCTCGGAATCTCCTTACTTAACTGAGGGTTCCCAAATAAATTGCTGTATTTCAGCTTAATACGTCAACTTCAGTGTTTTTATTTCACCTGTGTGTGTAGGGGAATTAGAAAGCTATCTAAAAAAAAAAAAAAAAAAAAAAAAAACGGGGGCATAGGGGATCACCGATATTTACCGAGAATAAAGTGTTAATAAATTAATTTGTCGGCTACTCGAGCCAGAAAAACCACGATAATCATGTGGATTCTAACTGTTGGGTGGCGCTGCGAATCTTTTAATGACCAATTTCTCCCATATACCAAATGTAACTCGAATTATATTATTATCTGCATCTGCACATTAGTGTGACTAATGTGGTCTGGCAACAGCATGACAGGAAATAATCGAGGTAATGAGAAAAATGGAAAAAACTAAATTCTCGATTTTTGTTTGAGAATTGAGGGGAGGTTATTATAAATCTGAAGATGTACAGTTTCCGGTCTGGTTTGCCAGTTGATGGACTGATTTTTGCTTAATTTTACCGCCACTTGTTATCACGTCGGTTAGTCGTCGGCTCGTTAACTACTACCTGTTGCAAAAGGTAAGTCATATTTCTTTTACTAAGATGCCTTTCATTACATATTAAGATGATACGGGAATTTGTGTCTGGAAGTAAGGTGCAACTGGTGTATAGCAGTGGAACGAAAAGACAAATAGCTAGCCAGACAGACAAACACTTGTCCTAAAAAGAGCTGACAATATTGGGATGTTTCAGGGTGTTTTGTCTTTCTCATCGTTTTCACTCATTTTGTGACTGGTCGAGACTTAGGACTTGTTTTTTTTTATCTCACTCTATGGTGTCAACATTTACGTAATTTCTTTTCTGGAGTATCTTGAGCGAGAAATTTTAAATGTCTGTACTATATGTTTTCCGTTTATCCCTGGTTTCCTTGTCATACATATCAGACAAAGCATTATTCTTGACTGTCCACTGATTGATTACGTTCAGTTTCTCTCTCCCTTTCGTTAATTTTGTTTTTCTGTTTCTGTCACTATTATTTCACCGTGTTTACCGTTTGACTGCAGATAATCTCGAAGAAAATGATCTGATGTTGGCCTAAATATAATTCTTACTTGTAAATATGGTAAAAAATGCCAAACATAACTAATGGAAGAATATCGTCTCTTTCATCGTTCTCTAGTTTTTTTTTTGTTTTTGTTTTTTTTAAGAACAAGGACTCTCTTCATACAATCATCAAATTGTTCTTATTGTTTCGTAGTTTTGACTTACCTAACCCATTCGGAACAATATCCTATTCATTATTATCATGCTACATCCAAACATTTTTTTTCTCATATTGAAGTATTTAAACAATTCACGACTATGACCTACAGTTTGTTTCATTTTTGCTGCTGAAAGATTTTTTTTTTTTTTTTCATGCAAAAGAAGACTTGTTATATTGAATGGGTCAGTGATGGCTGTAGCCAATTCCTCTTGGTCGACAAATCTCTCCCAAGTTAAGCAAAAAGTTAAGCAAAACATTAAAAGTGGAAAAAACTTGATGGGAAGGGATGCAGTGAAGTAGGTTCGGGGTTGGGTTGGGTGTGCAGGGTTAGGATTGAGGTTGGGTGGGGTGAAGTGTAGTAAGATCGGGACTGCGTGGGTGCAATCGGTTAGGATCGGGATAGGGTGGGGTATAGTGGGTTACAATAGGACTGGGATTCACTGGGGTAGCATCGGGGTGGGATGCACATGAGATGGATCTGGGTTGGGTGGAGAGCAGTAGGGTAAAAACGATGGTTGGGTGGGGTGATTTGGGGTAGGAACGGGGTTGGGTGGAGTGCAGTGGGGTTTGATCGTGGTTGGGTGTGGTGCAGTAGGTTAGGATCGGTGTTCGATGAGATGCAGTGGGGTACGATCGGGGCTGGGTGGGGGGCAATGGTGTAGGATCGGGGTTGGCTGGGGTGCAGTGGGGTACTTTCAGGGTTGTATAGGGGACAAGAGGGTAGGATGGTGCTTGGATGGGGTGCAGTGGGGCAGGATAGGGGTCGGGTAGGGAGAAGTTGGGTAGGAGCAGGGTTGGTGGGATGCAGTAGGGTAGGATCGGGATTGAGTGTGGAGCTATGCGGTAGGATCTGGATTAGGTGTGGTGCAGTGGGATAGGATCGGGGTTGGATTGGGTGCACTGGGGTAGGAACGGTGCTGTGTGTGGTGCAGTGAAGGAGGGGTGGGATTGCATTGCGTGCACTGGGGTAGGATCTGAACTGGGTGGAATGCAATGGGGTAGGATCGGGATAAGGTAGGGACTAGTGGGGTAGGAATGGAGTTGGGTGGGGTGCAGTATGGTAGGATTGAATTGGGTCAACAGTAAAGGCTTGGAGTGGGGTTCGGTGCGGTTAGAATGGGGTATGATATGGACTGGGTTGGGTCCAGTGGGGTAGGATCGAGGTTGGGTATGGCGTAGTGGGCTAGGAGCGGAGTAGGGTGGGCTACAGTCGGGGACGAGGGGGATGAGTGAGGTGAAGGGGGTTGCAGTGGGTTTAAGTGTGGTGTGATATTAGTTTCAACGAAGAAAATAAGTCGTTCTCAGTATGGGGGTTTATGAAGTCAGTTTCTGTCACATCATCCTGAGACGGTTTTCTTAAGCTGCTGGAAATAATTTGAATAGCAGCAGTAAACAGTTGACGTCAGAAGATGGGGTGCGTTGTATTCTAGACCTCTGATCGAGTCCCGGAGGGAGACGGATGTTTTTATATCATGTAGAAGTTTTATATTTTATTTCTAATACCTCCAGAATGTTGTATTCAGCTTTAGGTACCATTGGCTTATGGAAGGGCTCATCTAAATTCATATCTAACCCTCCCATTTCGAATGAAACAGATATGCGTCCTTGTGCTGAATGGTCCTGGAATTTTCGCATTCCACACATTTTCGCATTCCACACATAAGATGGCTGCGACGGGAGGAAGTCAAGCGGACGACAATGCTCTTTTTACTCTAACTTCTAAAACTGCCATCTCTCCATCTTGAATCCTGAGTCGTAACTATAGATAAACTGGGTAGAATTTATAGTCCTTTTATTGGTTATTTCCCGTAGCTCAGTGGCAAAATGAGAAAATACTACGGCCATGCATCCTTTCCACACCATTTCGTCGTTGACTAGAACTGTACTTTAGTGTTAATGTATTACGACAGCTCAGACATCAAGATGAGAATGGGCTTTTTTTTTTTTTTTTTTTTTTTTTTTTTTGCTAGTTAAAGTGGACAAACTATTGTCATAGCTCTCTCCGGCTCCTACGACTCTCAACCAAATAACATAGTCCCATGTCACCTAGACACAGAGCACACCCGAGCATTAGAGGGTTAACTTAGACATTTATGAACCCCTTGATGTTTGACACAATTCTAATGTCATTATAGTTGAACTGAACGATTTTATTCAGCTGAGGGCGAGTCATAGGAGGGTGAGAGTTAATATACTATCAGAATCAACCCCTGCTTCACTGGCATAACTGTAGTTTAATGTTTACTGCTTAAATCAGGGGACTTGGGCATTGAAGCCCTAGAGAGAATGTGAAAGAGAAAAGGCAGAGAAGTTAAGGAACCATTGTAAATTAATCATAATAAAAGGGAAATTAAAAAAGACCGTGTTTCAATTTTTCTTTGATCCCCAGACATAACTAGAGACTGCATATTCTTCACTTCTTCGTGACTAATATTAAATTACAGGACTAAGTATTCTGAATGATTCTGGATCGTAACACTTATACCTGAGCAACTTTCTCTGCACATTACAGCTTAGTATTCTTTTATTTAATACAGATATAAAGTTCGGAAACAGCTAAGAATGAGTGCGATGGCCGAGTCTGTATAGGTTTGGTCTGAAGTTTGCGAAGATCCAAGTTCGATCCCAGTTGGATGTTTTATTTATTACAGTCACCAAATAGGAAAATACAGTAGAGGTTCCAAACGACAATCGAATGAGTTCGTGTTAGCCGAGTCTGTATAGGCTTGGTCTAGGAAATGTAGTGACGTGGGTTCGATTCTTGGAGGATGCTTTATTTATTAAAGATACCAAAAAAGGAGAATACAGTAGATGTTCCAAACGCTAATAAAGTGTGGTTGAGATGGCCGAGTCTGTATGGGCTTGGTTTAGTGATCGCAGATATCCGGGTTCGATTCCCGGTGGTTAGAGGATTGATTAATAATTGTTGTGGCAGTGTCCTTAGTGACTTGCTGCTAGACAGACACATAGCCTAAGATAGGCTGTTACACATATACACTGAGACAGAAAGTTGGTTATACAAAAGGGTAGCGCGTGGAATGAAAGGGGGTTTTATTTCCAAGTGCAAAAAAGCCATTATGGCTTTTTTGGACTTGGAAGTATAAACCCCCTCCTACTCCACGCCCCACCCTTGTGCATATGTTCCCTGTGGTTGTCCACGGGTATGTGTGTGTCTGTCTTAGGTGTATGTGTGAGTGTCTAAGTTGCGTATGTCTGTCTGTCTTAGGTGTATGTGTGAGTGTCTAAGTTGCGTATGTCTGTCTGTCTTAGGTGCATGTGTGAGTGTGTGTGTATATTTCTACATTCTCCCGTTAAGGCGAGCCAACTAGGTGACTGCCCACACCCCCAGTAGACAGACCACTAAGTGATTGCCTAATTGCCGTCAACTCTATTTCAACCGGGAGTCGAACCCAGAGCCAAATGACAGGCCACTACGGACACTGCCACAGTTTTTAATACCTCCCGGGGATTTGAACCCGGGTCCTTTAGCTTGACAGCCCACCTCGCTACTCATCCTGCCACCAAGCCCCCACTTCATTTACGGCTCGAACTTGTACTGTATTTTAGTTATTTGGTATCAGTAATAAACAAGGGCAAACTGACCTGTACCATATATATCAAGTGGCTAGATAAGAGTTATTACGAGATCTCCAGACCCATTTAGAGTATTTAAGACTTACGTCAGTCACAAGGAGTGAGGAGTATCATATATATATATATATATATATATATATATATATATATATATATATATATATATATATATTTATTTATTTATTTATTTATTTATTAATGCGAGGAAGAATAACACTACTGGAATTTTATTTAGAGTTTTCTTTCCTTTTCCTTCAGCACGGAAAATTGAGCACCACTACTACCCTTAACTAAATCAATCCAAGTATCACTTTCATCCATCCATTCATCCATTCATCCATCCATCCATCCATCCCTTACTAAATCAATGTAGCCTTCATATTTATGAATATCTGGGTCACATTCGGAACTGGTGATAAGCTTTGATAAGAGGATAGTGTCTACTTGATTTTCGAATTAGGTAGAAACTATCCTCTTATCACAGCATTCTTTATATGGCAGAGTACACCATGCCCTCGAATAGAAGGTATCTTGAACTCTTACTGCACTTTATTTATGATCAGTAATTAAAAAAAAAAAAAAAAAAAAATACTTATGTGTACTCTTAGACAATTAAAGTCTGCTGTGTTCCAACCGAGAGTCAAAGAGGGTCCAGTAGATTAGCTGAAGCGTACTCTGCCACACTTATAATCTGTTGTGTTCCAGCCGGAAGTCCAACCAGGTTGCAACATTGGCAAATCGTCTGTTGTTGAATAAAATATATACATTAAAAAGTCGGTTTAAAAGGATAATTTTACTATTATTTGAAATTGTTGGTTATTACATTAAAAGAAACTGTAAGGAGGAAATGAAAATTGTTACATGGTATTTTTTATTTTTCTTATGTTGATTAATTTACAGTACCTTCTTTACCTCCCTTGTGTTTTTTTTTTATTTTATTATGTCACTCAGGCTCCAATGACCAAATCTCCTACTATCAGCTGTAAACAATACGTTCAATAGGCTAGAGTTATGCTGAGAGTTACTTAACTTTCTCAGGCTCCTGTCGCTCATCCAGAGCTGGATAAAATCTCTTGATTCAACGTTAATTATACTAGAATTATTTCGAGCATCAAGGGGTTAATAAATGCCTAAGCTAACCCTCTAATACTCGGATGAACTCTATGTCCAGCTGACACGGGACTATGTTATTCGACTGAGTGTGAGTCATACGAGCCTGAGAGAGATATTACGATATTTTATTCATTTTAACTAAACGAAAAAAAGTATTTGCCCTCCCTCCATCTTGATTTCTGGCCTGTAGCAATACGTCTAACAGAATATGCTGCTAGTCAACGAAGAAATGCTACGCAAAGGATGAAAGAAGCCATTGTGTTGTCTCATTTTGCCACTGACCTGCGGGAAATAACCTACAAAAGGACGAAAAATTCCTCCCAGTTAATCTATAGTTACGACTCAGCATTCAAGATGGAGAGATAGCTATTGCAGGCAAAGTTACAGTAAAACAGCGGTGTCGTCCACTTGATCTCCTCCCGTCGAAGAAATGCAGCGGTGGCGCCATCTTATGCGTGGAATGCGAAAACTTCAGGCCCATTCAGCACAAGGATGCATGTCTGTTTTTTTTAAAGGGAGGGGTAAGACAATGCATTCACTGAGCCCTGCTATTAGACATGGCTGCCCAGAGCTGAATAAAATCGCCTGGAGTTGTCAAAAATAAAATATTAAACGTCTACATGATACAAAAACATCTGTCTTCCTCCGCGACTCAATCCGTGGCTCCTAGAACAGTGCATTCCATCTTCTGGCGTGATTTTCTTACTCTTGCTTTTTAGACGATTTCAGCAAGCTCAAGAAAACCCTCTAAGGATGATGGGACAGAATCAGATTTCGTAAACCTCCAGACTGAAACTGATATATTTCCTTTGTTGAAGCTAATATCACAACCCACCCATCCCCATTCCAACTCCCTACACCTCACCCAACCTCCTCCGACCCCACTGCACTCTGACCCACTCCGCTCCTACCTCACAACACTGGGGCCTTTGCTGCATCTCCTCCCGCCTCAGACCTCGAGAGACGAGCAGATCAGGTGGCGAGTATTTTTTCACAGGCTGCCTCTCTTGCTATCCCCCTGCAGCGTCGGTCCGCGAGGTGCTATCGGGACGGCTGGATTTACTGCGACAGGGTCAAGGAATTGAAAACGGCGGCTAAATGCGGCACGCAGGCAGTACCGTCGGCGTCGCACATCTCCACACCGTCGGTACCTGGTGGCTGTCACGCGACACGTCACCACAGAGAAACGCCGCCTCAAGGAGGAGGCGTGGATTGGATGGTGTCGTACCCTTGATGCTCACTCCACACTCAGGGAGATGTGGAGGAGAATCAGGTCCATCTCCGATCCACGTCCTCCTCGGCCGCCCTCGCATCCTGATCCTGCCGCAGAGGCCAGCCGCCTCGCTCAGCACTTCGCGGATCGCTCTGCTTCAAGCAATCTCCCGCAATCCGTCCAGGTTCTACAGGCTCAGCTATGCACTGCTCGTGCCACGGCAGTTCAGGCGGCCTGTGATAGGCCAGACCCAGCTGATTGTCCCATCACCAGTGGGGAGGTTCAAAAAGCACTGCACCACAGGGGGGACTCTGCGCCTGGACTGGACGGAATCACGTATTCACTGCTGTCACATGCTGGGGATTGCGGCAGCGAGCGCCTACTTGATCTGATCAACCTCTCGTGGTCTGAGGGGCGTCTGCCAAGGTCGTGGAAGGCGGCTGTTATACACCCGATTCCTAAGCCTAGTGATCCTACCGCCATGCGCCCCATCTCCCTCCTGAAGCTGTATTGGAAAAACGGCTGAGAGGATTGTGCGGGCCTCGTCTCGCTTGGCGGCTGGGACCACTGCACCCAAGGATTTTCGCGTATCACCATGGTAGGAGTGCCACTCACTGCCTCGTCTTTCCTTGGGGAACTGAGAGGGGGAAGGGGGATGGCCGTCTTCCTCGACCTTGAAAAGGCGTTTGAACTAGCCAGCCCTACAGTTATTCTGGCTGCCCTTGCAGACAGGGGTGTGGGAGGCAGGCTTTTAGCCTGGATCAGGGACTTCTTTACGGATCGCTCCGCAGGGGTCAGGTTCCAGGGGCACCTCTCACACTTTTGCAAACATTTAAATGGCACGCCACAGGGGAGCGTACTAAGCCCCTCCTGTTTAATATCCTTATGGAGGGGCTCTTAACTTCGATTATGGGCCTGGCGTCACCCTCCTCTGTTATGCAGACGATCTTGCCCTCGTATTTACAAGAAGGGATTGTTTCCGACAGGCAGACTTGGCCCTTTCTCGGCTCCATGCCAAGTGTGCTGAGTCAGGCCTAAAAATTAACTTCCAGAAGACAAAGTGCCTGCCATTTGGACTCCGCCCCCCAGACTTTCCACTGCTACTCGGTGGCCATCAGCTCTCCATGGTCACTGCACATCGGTACTTGGGGGTCTGGCTTGACGCGGGTCTCAACTTTGCCTGCCATGTTCGGTACCTGAGGGAGCGTGCATCCACTGCATGGCTGCTCTCCGCTATCTGTCCAGGCGGAGTTTGGGGGCATCATTTTCCGTCCTACGGACCTTTATACGCAGTCCGATCCTTGGTGGACTACAGCGCCATCTGCTTGACGGGCCTTGCTCCGCCAGTCGCTAGATCTCTGGAGGTCATCCAGAATGATGCCCTCCGCATTATGCTGGGTGCTCCACGCTGGACCCGACTGGTCAATCTGCGTATGGAGGGTGGGCTGCCATCTCTGGCCCATCGCATTGTGTTGCGAGCGGCAGTTGTCACCCTGAAGCTGATCCAGTGCCTGCCTCACCTGCCTGTCTCTGCCCTCCTAAAACGCCTTCTCTGCCGCCCCCCCGAGCCGGCCTCTCAGCGTGACTGGGCCCGCACCACGGCCGCTGCCATCCATGGATTGGGAGCTGCTGCGAGCCTCTGTCAAGATCCCGACTCTCCCTTTCCTGGATACGTTGATCCACCGCCATGGGATCCTCCTCTTTTTAATATTATTGGTCCATCGGAGGCTAAACCCCGCTCCTCAATTCCAGCACTCCTTCGCCAGGAGGGTCTCAGTAGGGTGGCAGCTCTGGCCTCACCAGACTCAGCCATCTACTACACTGATGGCTCTGTTTCCCCTAATGGCGCAGCTGGAGCGGCCTTTGTCTCTGGGCAACTAGTGGAAGCTTGGCGACTCTCTTCAGGTGTATCCGCTTTCCAGGCGGAACTTGCGGCCATCCTGGGTGCATTGCGCCATGCTCACCACCATCGTCACAATCGAGTCGTAATCCACACAGACTCTTTCCTCCATTCAGAGATTACGATCCTTATCGCTGCATGACAACGTCTTTCTCCTAACAGCGATTCATACATTTGCATCACTTCTTGTCCGTAGGGGCGCAACGATTAACCTTCACTGGCTCCCGGGACATGTGGGAATTAGTGGCAACGAGCGTGCTGATGACGCGGCGCGCTCAGCTTGCGATCTCCCAGACATCACATTCCCATTACGCCCTAGTCCTTCGCACCTCATCCGCACTCTTACTGCCGCCATAGGAAGACTATCCCAAGAGGACCATCAACTCTGGGTCACGGAGGGCTCTTGCTCTGCAAAATGGTATGCTACTGCCACGTTGTATTCCTTTCTGTCGCTCCCCCCAGGACTACCTAATTTTATTGTAGTCCGACTTCGAAGATTGCGTCTTGGGTTTCTTTGCTACAAGCAAATTAGGGGTATGGAGCCAGACCCGTGTGAACATTGCTTGGCCAGCTGTGAGGAGCCCCTTTTGCATTATCTTCTGGACTGCCCAGCCACCACCAGGCTCAGGTCTGAGCTCGACTCGGCCCTAGCCCGTACTGGTGATGTCTTTAGGGACGCTGCTGGCATTGTTGCCAATGCTCCACTAAATATACTACTTACTACGGTAAGGAAATACCCTCCACCTCGATAAAACAAGTTCGCGCAAGTAGTGCGCACCTCTGACGGGCTCTCTGTTTGCCCGTGTCCCAGGAAACTGGGACGAATATCTCACAAACAAACAAAACCTCACAACACCCTACCGATCCACGATCTTACCTCACTGCAAACCACACAATCCCTATCTTACGCCGCTGCACCGCACCCAACCAAACTCCGACCCCCTACACCTCACCCAACCCAATTCTACCCCACCTAACCCCACAAGGACCCCCTACATCTCAACCAACCGCCTCCTACCTCACTGCACCACACCCAACACCGCTCCTACCCCACTACAATTTACCCAACCCCCGATCCTACCCCACTACACCCCTCCCAACCCCGTTCCTACCACACTATATCCCTCCCAACCCCGATCCTACAATACTGCACCCCGCCAACCCTGCTTCTACCCATCTGCACCCTACCCAAGCCCTATCCTAACCCACTGCACCCCATCCGACCCCGATCCTACCCAACTGCACCCCATCCAACCCCGATTCTACCTCACACAAACCCGACAATACACCACTGCACCCAATCCAACGCTGATCCTACCCCAATGCGCCCCACCCAACCTCGATCCTACTCAACTGCACCCCATCCAACCTCAATCCTACACCACTGCACCTCATCCAACACTGATCCTACCCCACTGGACCCTAACCAACCCCGATCCTACCCCACTGAACTCCATGAAACCCCCGATCTTACCCACTGCACCCCACCCAACCCCGATCCTACCCACCTGCACCCCATCCAACCTCAATCCTACACCACTGCACTCCATCCAACACTGATCCTACCCCACTGCACCCCACCCAACCCCGATCCTACCCCACTGCACTCCATGAAACCCCCGATCTTACCCACTGCACCCCAACCAACCCTGATTCTACCCCACTGCACCCCACCCAACCCCGATCCTACCCAACTGCACCCCATCCAACCTCAATCCTACACCACTGCACCTCATCCAACACCGATCCTACCCCACTGCACCCCATCCAACCCCGATCCTACCCCACTGCACTCCATGAAACCCTGAACTTACCCACTGCACCCCACCCAACCCCGATCCTACCCAACTGCACCCCACCCAACCCCGATCCTATCCTTCTGCACCCCACCCAACCTCAAACCTACACCACTGCACCCCATCAAACACTGATCCTACCCCACTGCACCCCACCCATCCCCGATCCTTTACTGCTGTACCCCATCCAACACTGATCCAACACAGCTTCACTCAACTCAACTCAGATCCTACACCACAGCACTCCACCTAACCCCGATCCTATTCCACTACACCTCATCAAACTCTGATCCTTAACAATTGAATCCAACCCAAACCCGATCCCTCCCCACTGCACCCCACCCAACACAGATACCACCCCACCGCACCCCACCCAACCCCGATCCTACTCCGCTGCATCCAAGCAACCCCGACCTTACTTCACTGCATCCCACCTAACCCCGATCCTACCCCTCTTCACCCAACCCAACCCCGAACGTACGCAACCGCATCCCACCAATATTTTTCCCACGTAAAGGCTAACTTAGGAGGGATTTTTCAACCTAGAGGAGTTGTCTACAGCCATCATTGACCCCTTCAATATAGCAAGTCTTCTCTGGTATGGAAAAAAAAAAAAAAAAATGCCTGGCAGCAGCAAAAATGAAACTAACAGTAGGTGATCATTCTGAATGGGTTAAACTCTTCGATGTGAGAGGTCTCTACGCTGGATATATATATATATATATATATATATATATATATATATATATATATATATATATATATATATAAACGTTTGGATGTGGCATGATAATGATTAACAGGATATAGTTACGAATGGGTTATGTAAGCCAAAACTATGAAAGAATATGAACAATTTGAAAATAATGTGACGAAAACCTTTATTCTTGACTTCAAAATAAAAGGAAATCTTGAAATTCCATGAAAAAGAAACAATACTCTTCCACTAGTTAGGGCAAGCACTTTTTACCACATCAGCAACTAGGAATATTTAGGTTAACATCAGACAGTTTTCTTCAGTCGAGAGATATCAGCAGTCAAACGGTAAATACAATAAAATAATAAGTGACAGAAACAGAAAAGCATAATTAACGAAAAGCAAAGAAACACTGGATGTTATCAATCAGTGGACAGTCAAGAAAGATAATTATGTTCTCTAATAATTATGACAAACTTAAGATAAACAGAGACAAATAGTAATGAGACTTTAAATTGTCCATTCAATATAAATAAAAAATATATATACGTAGAAAATGAAATCATGGGGTGAGGCACAAGCAAGTCCCATGCCTCGTTTAGTCACGAAATTAGTTTAAACAAGACAAAAGCACACACTCTTGAGCATCCGAACACTGTCAGCTCTCATTAGGACCCGTGTTTATCCGTCTAGCTGTATGGTTGTCTGTCTCTCCCATTGCTATACATCATTTACATCTTCCTTCCAGCCAGAACTTCCCGCATCATCTTAATTAGTAATGAAAGATGTTGTTAGTAAAAGGAATATAACTTACCTTTTGCAGCTGGCAGTAGCAAAAGGGCCGACGCTAAGCGACGTGAGAAGTGGTAAGCCAGACCGGAAATTGTACATGTTCAGATTTATAACAACTCCTCCCCAATTCTCAGCTAAAGAATGAGATTTTTTTTGTTCCTCATCACCTGTACAGTTCTCCGTCACACTGTTGGCAGACAACATTAGTCACACTAATGTGCAGGTGTGGGTAATAACAGTTCAAATTACAGTTCTTATGTGCTAGAAAGTGGCCTGTGAAATATTCGCAGCGCCATCCAACAGTTAGAATCCACATTATTTTCGTATTTTTTCATGCTCGAGTAGTCGAAAAACTGATTTATTAACGCTTTATTCTCGGTAAATACTAGTGATCACCTACGGCTCTAATTTTTTATAGATAGCAGTAAGCTAAAATGCAGCAATTTCCGTGACAATCCTCAGTCAAGCAAGGAGACTTCGAAGGTATATAAGGGACGGGAACCCTCGCTATGTAGAACAATGGTCGATAGGTAAAAAAAAAAAAAAAAAAAAAAAAAACTATGTAGACTGCTGTCCGAAAAAAAAAAAAAAAAAAAAAAAAAAATATATATATATATATATATATATATATATATATATATATATATATATATATAAAATTCTACGGCTACCTTACGCCAAGTTTCGTCGCCAAATCTTAAACATTCTGGAGACTGAGCTTCGCTGTGGGTAGAGTCAGGGTAGTTATCGGAACGGGGTTGCTAATTTGGTCAGTTACTTTTAGTGCAATAACCAATAATACAATCATAATTTGTTCATATTTTTAGTTAGTTGTTTTGCGGGGAGGGGCACTAACCCTCTACCAATCCACTTGTTGTCACGTAGGGAACACGTGTTGGTTGGTTATAAGGTTACCGCCCAGCGTTGTAAATGCTTTCCTGGTTTACAGGAAATCATTTGATTTGCCACTCAATGTAGAGGTACCCTAAAAACAGAGTATCACTGCACTAAGTGGGTGGATGATGGGCGCCCCCACCTACCACAATGAGGAAGTGAAGGAGCGTTGTGGTGTGGATGTGGATGTGGATGTGGATGTGATAGGAAGCGTTAGGAGAAACACACTGAGGTGGTTTGGATATGTGGAGAGGATGGAGAGCGAGTGACTGACGAGGAGATTGTGAGTGAAGTGGAGGGGGGGGGGAAAGGGAGGGGGAGGCCAAGGATGAGATGGAGGGATGGAGTGTAGAGGTATATGAGACAGGGAGGTGTGAACTGAGAGAAGGGCAATGAAATGGCGGGGGACAGGGCGACATAGAGGCGATTTGTTTGTGGCCACCCCTTACGGGATTAAGGCGTCTGGCAGTGGACAGAGATAGATAGATAATCATAATTTCATCTGTTTCTATATTCGTACATTTGAGAGCTTTCACAATCTCCCTGCCAGTCTATCAGATAATAAGTTGTCTTTATGATATTAATGAATTTAGAGCCTCAGTCATTATGCAAGTCTCCGGGAAACAGGCTGGATATTCCCTTACTTAAATATGCCTGCTGATTTTTTTTTTTTTTTTGTCCATTGTCTCACCTTGCAGTATTTATTTTATTTCATACTTTAACCCTCTCATCGTCACTTCCTTTCTCGTACAGTACAAGATACTGTATCTATCTAAATACGCCTTAATCCCCGAATGGACAACCACAAACAGGTTGCCTCTATGTCATCTTGTCCTCCATCATGGGGATGCCATCTTTCCAACTGTCATCACCCTCACTATCATACCTCTCAGTCCAGTCCGTCTGTCTCATCCTTGTCCTCCCGCTCTCTCTTCCTTGCATCCACATCATTCACATTTACTCTCTTCCTCCTCCTCCTCATTCCTAGTCAGGTTTACAGTTTCCTTCCTCTCTACTTGGTCAGATCATCTCAAAGTACAGTATTTCTCCAAACGTTTTCGATCACATTCATAATAACACCGCAGAGCTTTCTCATTTCTCCATCTAACTGTCTGTCTCTCCACCTAACTTCACATGCTTTTCTCAGATGACATCTAAAACAAGCTTCCCTCAAATGACTAATTTTCACACCTACTCCTGGCTTATGCCCTTCTAACAGCCCAAGTTTTATCCTAATACAGTATATCATTCTAAAGAGACAAGCAAGCTTGAAATATATGAATTATTCCATAGTCTTAGGTTAGTTATTTTAAGCACAAGATAAATGAGGTGCAGAGCAGGACAGATGGCTTAGGCAGTGAGGTACGAGGGAGATGAATGTCTGCTGTGTTGAGATGATGAGCTGGAGGGGAGAAGGGGAGGGTCATCTCGAAAAATTCATCTATAAAAGCTTTACTGGAAAATGCAAGGGATGATGGGGTTGAGGTGAGTAAGGAACTATTTGGTTGAGAGGTGGACTGAAAGTGTTATGCATGTGACTTCCAAGCCCCTTATTTCAAGAGTTCTCTCCTATGCTGAAGAAAACCATCTTTTGGCAGCACGAATACAGTGCATGAGTTGTCACCATATAATAAAGGAGTTAAGGAACACAGTGCTATCATCATCATCACTTTGACATCTTTTTGACACCTAAGGATAGGGTGGGACAGGGTCCAAAAATTGAGGGAGAGAAAGCACAAAAGAGGGAGAATTCTCATGAGTGTTCCATCCATCCAATCCTATGTCGCCCCACAAAGAAGCGTAGGAACCCCGGGCTAGGCAAGTTGGTCCTGACATTTGATGAGAGTGACCAGCCTCACTTATCCCTGAGTGGCATTTTGTGAGCAATAAACCCCAACCACCCCTTGGATATAAACCTTCACCAGCTCAATCTGACTGAAATGCATTAATTACCCACTAAACCACCAGGTGCCAAAATTTGGTTTTATGGTTACCACCCTGCGTAGTAAATGGTTTCCTGGTGTACAGGAAACCATTTGGCTTGTCAGTCAGTGTAGAGTCACCCACAGGCAGAAGGGAGAGGAAAGAATGAAGGAAAGACAGACAGAAGAGGGAGTGTAAAGTCACCCATAGGTAAAAGGACGAGGAAAGAATGAAGGAAACAAGGACAGAAGAGGATGGAAGGGTGGAAGAGAGGAAAGGGTTGACACCTGACAGCAGCCCTACATTGAGTGAGTGGATGGTGAGTGCCCCCACCTACCACAATGAGTGTTCCACATATGAGATAAAGTACTACACAAATATACACACTGGATTTTTCATATTATTTATTATGTACAATAAAATAACAAAATATCTCTGTACAATAGTCCTTCCTACAGAATGGAATTTCATACATAGCCAAGTGACTGCTGAAAAATTGAAACCAACACAAACCTGGAAAAGTAAATGCAGACTACTTTCTGAGTAGACTCCAACAAAATGCATTACCATCAGTACATATTCTTCTATACAGCTATGGGATTGGTGGAGTGGTAACTGAAGCAGGAATATATTTTGAAGTTTTTGTATTCCTCATTTTATGCAAAACAATTATGCACATTGTAATCTTAACAAGTCACTTGTATATATAATATACAAAATAATAAACTCCAACAAGCTGTTCTGCTACCCAAAATTCAGTACCGTATTATGAACTGTACAGTCATGATACAAAGAATCATTAACCCCCTGGGCCTGATTCATCAACATACTCCCTGATGCAATAGTTGGTGAAGTGTAGATTCATCAGCATTACCATCTTCTTGTTTTGCTACAGCCAACATGAATGCAAAGGTAGGTAAAGTGGAGCCACAAAGACCTTTACCAGCCACTATGGTGACAAGCAGAGTGCTGATGAATCTGGTCCTAAGGGGTAACATTTCTTCGGATTATGGTTATACATCAGAATATTAGCTTTGGGTCTATTACTTTAAAAAATTCTTACTTTTAAAACTACTTAAATCTTATGTGATGATTGAAAATACAGGTATCATATTCTGAATTTCCCTTAAAACACAAATAAATCATCTGACTGCTATTACAGTTTGCCCATAAATTAAAAAGCTATTCTCTTTCATTACATTCAGAACACAACATAAGGCCTTAAAAATGAACAAAGAACCTGCCAACTGCTTTCAAGTTCAGTAAATGCTACACTTTAGACTTGATCAAGGACCACATATTTGGACAAATTTGAGAGAAGCAGTCCAGATCAAAATGTATCAATGTACAAGACCATAATTATAGACACTGTGCATATCATATCAGTGTTCAGCCCTTTTGTTTAATCCTGAGTAGAGTATTGTTATTGGGAAACAGAGCAAAACTTACTAAATAAGCACATTTTAAGAATTCATCAGAGGCACCATTAAGATTATATCAGGATACTTTGTGGCCTTGCACATATATTATAAACTGTGTCAAAGATACACACAATGGACCCTCCAGTTACACTCCTCTGGCACATGCTGATTGCCCTTACACAGCAACCAAAGCCAAGACCAAAAATCCCTCCCACATAGCACCAATCCAGGGTGCACAGGCTGAGCCCAGTGGAAAATTTCTCTGATCCTTAAAATCAAGAATGTGATGATGTCACAGCAAATGAGCCTTGACTTACAATGCATCACCTACCCTGTCACCCTTTCTTCATCCCAGTTAGCGCATGGTCTTGCTCGCACTTGACCTGGTTGTGCTACTTATCTGCTGCAATCAGTGCCCATGCTTGTATTCCCAAAGTGAATAGAGCCTTATATTCAGTGTCCTAATTTAGATAATGGAACGGACTGGTGCAGCACCTTCTCATAGGTGTGTAAGTCTAACCCTGGCCACAAAAAATGATACATTGTGGCAACCTGAAAACCAGAAAAAAGTGATTGATGAGGCTCTCTAACATCACTATCTTATGTCTGCTTTACCTCTCAATATGTCTTTAGAAGGCATATCAGTAAGCAAGTTGGAGCTAAGTGAGGTCAGACTTAAAATACAGTTAACACAATAATTTTATATAATGGATTAAATGGGCCAAGATATATGCTTACCACAGAAACAGATTAGCAGATTAACTCATTAGCCATACAGCTGGGGGGGGGGAGGAGGACACTGTAATTAATAAGTTACTTTAAAACATAATATGCTGCAGTTACTGCAAAGTAAAAATGGATTATGTAACCAAGCCACAGCATAATTAATACTTGCCTGCACATATCAGAAACAATCAAGAACAATACTTCAGTGAAAATTATTTCTTCTACAAGAAGATTTCAAAGTACAGAGTATACACTCCTACACTGTCATAGCAGATAACAAACTGGCTAAACAAACTTTACTGGTGTGACCAAAATTTTAATACTGTAATCATTTTTTACACAATCTAAATATAACTTGGCAATGATAGTACTGTATTACTCGCAACTGAATTTTCTAGAGATACTAAGTAAAGATAATTTATTCACATCATGAGTAGCTGTACTACAAAAATCAGAGTTTACTGTGCTATTTAACTATCAACCAAATCAGTGTGAAATAATCTGTATCACAATACAGTATTTTAAGTTCAACATGAAACACCAATCTAGATTTAAAGAATGTCAATTATTCTGTGTCAAACTGAAACTTATGCTTCCCTTCAAACACCATGAACATGTACATATGGTTGATGATAAAAATGAATGACCTTTCCACATCGTGAAATAAATCTTTGCAGCTGGTAGCCGCTCCCCTGATTATGGCATGATATTATTATGTTCCAAAGACTGGAGATAATCTGTTGAGAAAAATGATCACATAACAGTCCTGGCTTTACTTCACTGTTTGGCTTCAGAGTGAAGAGTACCAAGACCCTATTTACTTTACTGATAGCTTCTACTGTACATTAATATGTAAGTTTAAGTTCTCTTAAGTATTCCTCCAGACATGAGAATGACAGCAAATACATCTTCCCAGTACTGTTCTATTGCTTCTGTGGCTCTTTCATCCATCATAAACATAGTTTCAAGCCTGAGAAATAGAAAAAGGAAACTAATTTTTCAAAGTTTACAAATATCAAATTAAGTATTTGTGCAGCATTACTATCAAACCACTAAAAAACCCTAGATAGCTAAGTAAGAAATAGTACTGTTCAAACCCAACAGCATTCAATATTTGTATACTGCTGAAAAGTAACTTCTCCCTAATCTTTAAGTCAAAGGAGTAAAAACAATGACTGAACTTGGAAGCATTCTGTAACCCTAGATTTGACTAATTCTGCTGCCAAACTTGGTACAAGAAGAGGTAGAGGCAACATTGCTCTTGAGATCACTACAAGCACTGGCTGTCAACAAGACATTATCGTAATGACTCTCTTGAGGTACTGAATTTGTCAAGATGTGTCAAGAAAAAAACAAAATGCCACAATTGCATGTGTTCCTGGTAGTGTTTATGCATTTTGGGGATATGTTCTGGAGACAAATACATTGTACAGTTTTTATTGCTGTTCCTTAATAAGCTCATCTTTCACAGATTATCAAGTTCAGTATTACATAGTACAAAAGGCTGAATCCAACATTAAAAACATGCAGATAGCTGCACCATGCTTTTGTTACAGAATAAGGCTGACAGCACTGAAGATGGCAATTCCTTCAATCTGGGTGACTTTTTTTTTTTTTTTTTTCTAACATCTCTGGACAGTTTCATATAACTCTGTGGAGACTTTTCAAATTCAAGAAGTTTGATATCACCTAAATAAACATTCTCAGTCATCCACCAGCAGCAAGAATAAGCTAAAAAGGACATCACCTGGATTTAAGGGGATAATGCATCATAAGCCGCTCAATGTACAACAGATTTCCACTTATTGCAATGCAACTTTCTCTGTGGTCTTTTGCGTGACTTAAATTCTGAATAATATGACACTTTCTGATTTGTCCATTCCTATGACTTTCTTGAAGTACAAAAATGAATTATGAACAGTATAATAAAATAGTAAAAAGAATTAGATGGCATAGAAATCAATGAACAGAGCACAGAAGACATGGAATTAATAACATACCCAGATGATCATCACACATGCAAGCAAATGGTTCTCAGTGAACATTCTTATTATCTTACTAAGGGTAATTTGATACTGAGATAATCAGGACTCTCTTGCATTTGACGTGGTGAGGGAGAAAGAAAAAAAAAAAAAACGTTATGAACCCCTTCAATTTTATGACGTACTCTCCATTTCACTCCTGCTTCTTCCAGAATATTTTATTCAGCTCAGGAAAAATTTTCTGAACTGGAAACGGTTACATGTAGCCTACATTATTCACGTCACTAATACATCCTCCTCAGGTCAAATCAAATAATCTGACAGTGGCCTAAGTTAAGTGAGAAATGTGCCATCAGACAGAAGTGGTTATTTCAATGAACCTAGGGATGTCTTCATTTCATTTTTGCCATCTCCTGATGACTTTAAAGTACTCAGCTTACAACAGATTTTTTTAAATTGGAGGGATTAGATAAAGCTTTAATGAACCTCTTTAGTGCATGAGTCCTTTTCTACGCTGAATACAATCATCTAAGCACAGCAAAAATACACTTTAAAGGAAGTCCCCCTGAGTCATTGGGATAACCACTCCACTCCAATGACATACTTTTTTATCATACTCTTGCTACCTTCAGCCAATATCATTTAGTGTACATGAGGCATTTCTAACTGGAGGGGTTAGATATAGCTTTCACTAACCCCTTCACTACCAGACATCATCTCTAAACTGAATAAAATCATTTGGAGGTAGGATGGATAAAATATATTTGTGAACATCATTGTAGTGAAGGGGTTAAAGAAGCAGTGGCCACTTGGCCGAGTATTCTGACTCCTCCACCACTCACTCAGCTTGTATCTTCCTTACAGTTCACTGAATGATGGTACAACATTAAAGTATACCAAGTCCTCGTTATATGTTAGAAATGTTCTTCAAAATATCACAAATTTTCCCCTACAACTGGTGCTGCAAAAATGGTGGAAACTGGCGAATTAGCTTTCATTAGTGCCCACAGAACTTAGGTACGGTAATTATTTTCCAACTTAAAGTGAACTTAATAGCAAAAAAGGCCATCATAGAGGTTACATATAAAGAGGACTTATGATATACACCCCTTTCCCACAAGGACAATGATGAGAGAGAGACACAGATGGGATATCCTAAGGTGTGATGATGATTATGATGATTCATACAATACCATTTTCACTATGGAAAAAGATGGGATAAACATGCAGCAAACTAACAGAAGTATATATACACATTCATACATATAGTATGCTACATACCCTTGAAAGTAAGAGACGAGATATTTCAAATAACAAAAAAGTATCATCAAATAATTTCTGCCTGGACGGCCTAGTTTTGATTAAAGACCAGGATACTTTTGATACTCTTACCTATCACAGCAACAAAAGGACTGCATGCATACAGCTTGCTACCAGAAATTTACACACACATATATCATATGACTGACAGGTTTGGTTTTTGAGAAACAAAGAATTTATTATTAAGACCACAAATTAACATAAAAACAATCCTGCAATATTAGTAAAGCAGTATCAAGGAAAAATGAGAGTGAGGCTTCAGTACAACTATTGTACATTAATAAATAACACTGAGTAACTCTACACAGGTGCAGACTCATGGCACAGGGCTCCTCCACACTTCACATCTCACTTTACACTCTTCACTGTTTTGCTAACACAACGCCAGAATGGTGATCATCTATCTACTTAAACTGAGAGAAATAAATTCAACATCTGTGGTGAGGTATGATAGTCAGCAACTGTTCTTGCTATGAAAAAAGTAACTTCACAAATGTTCACTACACAAATTTTTCCATATGCCGATAAATGTCTTCTAACTTTATTGATAAAAAAAAAACTACTTATTATCTGTATCAAGGCCTTGATTTCTATGGTGCACTAATTATCAAAACCCACAACTTTATCACAATCATGTTCACCTTTCAAAAATTTCACAGTTCGACAACATATACTGTCACTACAGTAATGAACGACTAACTGTGTCATTAAAAACCAATGCTCACTAGTATGAAGCGTATGTAAAACATAACCTTTCAATATATTTTATTTTCACATTATTAATGTGTAATTCACATTCAAGAAGGCATCATACTTAGTTTTACTGAGGAATCTGTCCAACAATAATGCCTTCTTTCAAAACTACTTTCCAATTAGAAGCACTCATTCCTCTCCAAACATTCTCTGCCAAAACTCAACATGAAGATATTTCTCTTATCTTTAAGCATATGTCTGATATGAGTCTTTTAGTAGCACTTTTTCAAAAAGTGAATTTTCAACTTATTCTCTCTTACTACAAGTTACACAACTGGGAATATGAAGAACCGAGAGACTTGCGAGATCAATGCATCTAGGCTAAAGATCCAAGGAACATGATAATGGCGGGCAGCATGTAGATGGTGATTGCACGATTAAGCGACATTGTTTCCTTGGCAGCAGCTGATGGCGGCTGTTCTGGATCTGCCTTAGGATCACCATGACTTGGTGGTCGCTGCGGTGGTCGACTCTCAGGGATGGCTGAGTGTACTGGTCCCCGACTCCTAACTACATAATCATCCCCAGATCCTTCACTGTCTCCACCAATGTTACTCCAGCCTGAACCCTCATAATTATCTTCATAGGCTCTGTCATATCCTTCATCATGGCCACTGCCATGAGTATTTGACGAGTACATATCCTCATCATCATCAAAGTTGCCATAAGGGTCATAATGTTTGTTCCTTGGGGCATAGGCATCTTCGTCATCAGGAGGAAGGTGGCCAATGGAGCCTGAACCATCGCCATCACCACTGCCGCTTCCCTCCTCCTGCCCATGCCCAACATTGACATCAGTGTCAGCCTGCTCACCCTGCCTGCCTCCATTACCACCAAGCCATGACTCTGAACAGAAGGAGGAGGTATTATTATCCATCTCTCTCTTGGGCTTAAGTGAAATGCTATTTTCTATGTCTACTCTTACTATATTAAATTTACTAAGCATCAACTCTACTCTCAATAATTTGGCTGACTAATGTGAATAACTGCATACAGTAACTCCCTTTTCTAAACTACCTTCATGATCCAGCAATGTGTTATTTTATTTTGCTCTTATCCTTGTACCTATATTAAACTTCAACACAAACCATATGCTACTAGGAAATAAACTGTCATGCTCATCCTACAGTTTTATTTTTTTTTACTACTTAATAAAATGAGAGCTAGAAGTAGCAATATAAATCAATAATACCATTTTGTCACAACATCATGACGACAAAATAAAAATTTTATAATTTACTGTCATTCTTCATACTAATCCTTATCAACTCTGGGCATAATGTATAAACATACCATCATCAATCCATGAAACATCACGGCCCTTGAATGCCTCATGAAGTTTACTTGTGATCACCTTCAAACGCATCACCTGTTCATCCATTGCAGAGCTGTGTGGTGGCTCTGTCACGTTGAACCCTCCCTTTGGTTCGTATCTGGCAAACAAGGGAAGTACTGTAGTTGAATTCATCCATTTGTTTATAAAGGCTCCAACATGCTTGCATGCATTGGCCTTGGTCAACTAATGGTGGCTTTCCAAATTATTCAATCTGTAGTAGCTTCTCTATTCAGTCCCTTATCACTGAGGTTACACGCTTTGAGCTCATCCCAGGTCTTTTTCAGCCTGCCTCTCACAACTCTACCTGCAACATTCACAGCTCTCACCCTTTGCACCCAGTTGTCATTCTCCACCCCTTCTCATCAGAATACCAAGTCCCATACCTTCTCTCAGCTCTTCATATGCAGCTGTAACTCCCCAGGCCTGTCATGCAAGGACAAGCTACACATCCATCATATCATTATCATCTGTGTGCATTTGAGCCGACAAATATCCTCTTCACTTACTGTCCAAGTCTCACTACCATACAGCATTACACTCCTGACACATGCTGCATATAAGAACCCCTTAGCATGGAGAGAGAGCCCTTTCAGTGTCAGGAGAGGCAACCACTCCTTCAACTTTTTCCAAACATTCTTTACCTTTGCCACAAAGCTAGTTCCAGCACCACATCCAACACATGTCACCCAAATAATAAAACTCCTCCGCACTCTCAAAATTATTTATTTCCCATCTCTCTGCCACTGTATGCTTTCCCTTACACTCCATACACACAAAATTAGAATAATTTGCAGCCTATCTATTATACCACTACATCTATGCAGCCACTTAACACAAACTCTACTCAGGATAGAGTTACTTCCCATGTCCCCAGGGCAAACTGCACATGGCTACATTCTCACTGCTTTAGCAGTACTGCCATCTGCCCAAGGAATCAACATTTTTGCTTTATCCACATTTACTCTCAAACCTTGGTACCCCATTCCATCTCTCCACTTCCTTAATTTTCCCTCCACTACCCTCTCATGCTCTGCAATCAACATCATGTTATCAGCATACAACACCTCTGAAGTCATGTGGGAGAGCATCAAAGCACTATGAAAGGGGATAACTATTGCATATACAATTAAACTGAACCGTGGGCACAGTAGAGAATCAAATAGAGTTCAGGACTATCTCTGACTGCTGATGCCGAATTAAAGGACTGTACAGTATTTCATTCTAGCTAGCCCTAGAAGAAGGAAATCCCTAATGATAAGAGAGTAAGTACAGTGTATAGCAGAAATACATATGGCTCAAAACAACAGCTGTGGAATCTGACATTCCTACTACAAAGACTACAGATAATGCTGAAAAGGCTTAAATGTTACTATTATTCAATAGGTTGAGCTAATAATGCTTGGCATCACAACTGCAGCAAAGTACTGTATGATTAATTTACTCACTCTAGCTTAACCAAAGAATGTACAAAAAAAAAAAGTTTCATGCTTCCCAAAGATGTAAGTGGAAACATGGCTATAGGACAACAATAGTTAATAGAAAAACGCTTTTTGAAAACAAATGTCACCTTGGAGCAAAGTGATTCATGAAAGTAATGTACATACTTGCCAACTTTTGACCCTGTCCAGCAGTTTGTAGCACTGTCACTGGCAGTCTCATGACACATCTTGCTGGGCAACTCACTCCAGAACATTCGAGCATTCCTAATCTGGTACAAGATAAATAACGATGAGTTTCATATCCAATATACTATACTGTATTTCATTCAGACACATGGAACTGTGCAGGCTTCACCGCAAATGATCCGTCTATTCATACCATGTCAAATACTGTGACATACTCCTGTCAAATTTATTACACAGTTGTTGTTGCTGTTGATCTACCCCAGTCTGTCTGGCCATGCAGAACCATCAACCACAGGCAAGCAACTTCCCCTGCAGGGCTCTTCCATGCAATAAGCCGATGTTCCCCCAAGGTTGCGAGCACCTTGCCACAGCTTGGTATGGAGAAGAGCATGGAAGTCTGGTTCATGGATGGATGCCATACAGTTAAGAGAGGCACCATGGTAGACTCCACTTCACCCCATGATCAGGTAATTACCACTGATATTAGTTTGGCCCACCTCATGATACCATCACAAATTCCTGCAGTACAATACTGTACCAAAACACAAAAACTTGAGCAACTGGAACTATTTTGACTTCTTAATGAAAATGTCATGACATGATATCGGTAAACAATTAAATGCTTATTCCAATTCACTCACCTTAGTTTTGATCTCATGGACATGGCGACTGACAGAGATGCTTTCTTGTTCCCGTTCACGTCGTCGATCCTCTCGCTCACTACCCCTGAAGTCTAGAAACTCCTGACTAAGCTCACCTTCAGCCACCCCTGCATGTCTCTTACTACGGCCCAAGCGAGGTGACCCACATCCCTTGAACACCTGATGGATTTGTAATACAGATATAACATTCCAAGCACCAAGAAAATAAAATACGGATGACACTTGCTACAACAAACTAATTACAGGGGACAAAAATTCTATGAGCTTTGTGGCATCCGTAAAATCCAATACCCACCATACTGGGATCCATTAAAGCAAGTCTACTGTGTAGTACTGTAAATTAATATAAAGTTACAAAACACTTCTCAATATCCACCATACCGGGATCCATTAAAGCAAGTCTACTGTGTAGTACTGTAAATTAATATAAAGTTACAAAACACTTCTCAACACCTGCACTCTGCTTACTAATATATATATATACTGTACATACATACATACATATGTAAAGGCAGAGAAGAGAACACTGTGCATGAAAAGGGTGCAGCTGCTTATTATCACTAAGTCAAACTGTATTAGTTCCATGGAGCAAGGAGGTTTTGACTTCATAAAAACATCATCCCAACCTTTAACTAACAAACATGCTGGGGTTCTATGATCTACAAATAGTGAATATTCCCAGTGTCATTCATCACCAATATTTCAGGATGAGGAAATTTTCCATGGTACAGTCATCTCTGAATAGCCTAACTCAGGTTATTACACAAATAATTTTTATCTATGAAGAGTGATCAGTTCCCTTCAAAATAAAATCTAGGTTTGCTAAACTATAACAAAAGATGATAAATTTTACAGTATGTTTTCCATTCTAATCTGTACAGCATTGTACTACTAATTTGGGTAACTGTTAAAGTGGATAATGAACAATATATAATTACAGAAACCTGCTAATGTTCTTTCAGCTATGCAAGTGAGTTCCACTACCTTTTTTTAACATTATGATCTATGTACTGTACAGTATTACAGAGCACTTACACGCACAACAGTGTTGGTGATATCTGACAGTATCTCACCTTTTCAGAAATTTCCATTCCTGATTCTTGGAAGTTCATAATGGCATCAGAGATTTTGTAGTTCACAGGCTCAACCACGTTCTCAATATTGAAAGGATTTTCTAACCTCTCTCCTACGCTTACCATAGCATCTGGAACAAAACACCCTGTCTTAATTATCTACCTGGAAATAAAGAATATTACTTAATATTCCTGAAAGATTATGTCCCCTTCTAAGCACCATTTCTTACTCAACAAATTTACCATCATAATCAATATCATCATCATCATCATCATCATCATCATCATCATCATCATCATCATCACTCTGACCTCATTACCAGCCAAAGAAGGGATGAGGTAGGGTCCAGAAAGTTATGATCAAAGAAAAACATGACAGAGGAGAAATAATCAACAGCATGCTAAGTGAAATGGACCATATACTCATTCACTCACTTTTCAAGCCCCTGGAGTCCACAGTACACTTCACAGGTATAGCCTTTCACATATTTCACACATGTATATTTCATGTTATCAAGCAGAGAGAGTCACTCCAATGATTATCAGTTAAATATGAGGTGCCAAACCCATGTCATGTGCTGCTACATACTTATTTCATCCAATTAACTCAGTCCCCTACAGTATCTAGTCTTATCAACTTTCATACCATGTTTTCTTTCATTTTCTTTTACCACATCCACCCATCTTTGGCACTTGACCTACAGTGCCTTCTCTCCCCTTCTACCTCATTCATGGATACCTACCTTTTTTGCTAACCATTTTACACCCACACTGTCCATATGACCACACCATCCACACAGTATCAAAAGGCTTCCTTACTTCATATCTCTCATTAATCCCAGTACAGTATTTCTTATTCTATCCATTTCATGCACTTCACACACAATCCTCAATAATCCCACATCCACTGCTCTTAATCCAGATTTTGTGTCATCATGCCATATCAAAATCTGTCACCCAAACACTAATGTGTACTAACATGTCTTCATGCAATCCATTTGCAGCTTCCGTACTCAGACCATTGTGTAGTATCAGGGCCTTCATATAATCAGCCACCTTCCATCCTTATACCACTCTACCGTCCACTTCCTTTGCACAATTACCACACCCAGGTACTTACACTCACTCATTAATTTGTCTCTCTCTCCCCTTTTACCAGCACATCACATTGAAATTCACCTCTCTCTCTCTCTCTCTCTCAACAACATTATTTCACTTTAATATACATTTACTTGCAAAACAAAGTATTCACAGACATTTACAAAACTCTGTACAGATCAGAAAAGCTCCTGTTCATTATTAGCAAGCAACATAGTACCGTTTGCATCTATCAATCTCCCCTTGCCATTCATCACCATCCCCACCTATCTCTCCATAATTCCAATTCTTAATCTCTCTCATCACTCCATCAATAAATCCATAACTTCATCCACTGGAATCATATTATGAGAAATGGGTGTATCCCTTGTCATAATGAGAAAGTTTATTTTCTGTAATCAGAGTATACAGTATAGTACTTAATTGCAGAAAAAAAAGAATGTTTATAAAAGGAGTCATACAACAAGGACTTACTGTATATGGTTACTTGAACTCTTAGTATTATTACTGAAGGCTAATATAGTCACGGTCACCAACCAACATAAGCAGTCCAGTGAGAGATGAGAGGCCGATGGTGAGCAAGGCAGAGGTTGATGACGTCACTGCAGTATGGTTGACACGGTTGTGTCCTCAGCTGCCCAGCACATGTAGCACAATGGCTCATGCGCATTAGCTCATGGACACAATTGATGCCTGGATTAACCTGCAAGAGCACTATTTTTATTTCTACTATTCATTAATCCATAATGAAGTTTCCTCATCAAATCTAACATAAAGACAGCCCAGTTATAGTATGGTAACATCTTTGATCTATCCCTGACTAGGTTAGTGGAAAAATGAAATAGAAATGGGCAGTCAAGACAATACAGTGGTACAGCAGGATGGAATATATTACTGGCTATAGGCAATCATGATTGTCTCTTGTAATTTCTCTATCTCTGACCCTCGCCAGTTGCTATTTTAGGTCTCCTCTTAGGGAACTCCACAGTGAGGTTGATAATGGTACCTCTGATGTTTTCTAGGGAGTGGAAGCTAAACCAAGTACCAAAACTAGGTAATTACTTTCCAAAAGATGCTACAAACTGTTGAGAGAAAATAAATTTAAGATGTCAAATAAGGAGTAGGCTGTAGCACCAGCCAATCAGGGCAGTGCTCCTGAGGAGGATGGAAAAGCCAGTGATAGGGATAACTGGAGCTCCTGGTTCACTAGCCTTCAGGAATAGCTCCTGACCAATCCTCCATTCCTGATCATTTTGCTTGTGTCATTAACACGAAGAGTACACCAGCACACCCTCCCATTCACATTTCTCTAGCTGTCTACTATACAGTACACTTCATGCTCTTTACACACATCATATTCTACTACAAAACACATGTTGGTGCCAGCAAGGGCATGCAGCTAGAAAACTTTGCCCACAATATCTAGCAGTGGACATGAGGACAGGCATGGAGCAGGCTCCATTGGCATGACTCTGGCCCAAGATGAGTTTGAGGCTCAGATATGACCTAGAGGGTACAGAGCATTGCAGTTCCCAGGCTGTCACTTCTGCTCATTATTGAGGGCCCAAAGCTGGAAGCAGAACCCCAGAAGATTGCAATATCACTGGGTGCATAATGGGAGGGCAGTGGATGTGCCTGTGGCTGCCCTGGCAAGGTGCCCTGAGGCCACAGGCACAAAGAACAGAGAAAGTTTGGAAACAGCAGATCTACTACTTGGCACTTGGCCTTTGGTTGATATTGGTACCATGGACAAAACAATCAACAGAGGCATTTGGGAAAAGCTGTGGGTGTGTCTGGGTTGACTACTGAGTTGCTGAAGGTCTCTGTGGATGGGTGTGAATGTGGAAGAAAATGCAGATGTTTGCATTGGTGTAGGTTTCAGTGTGGATGTGTGTGTGAAGGTGAAGGTGGGAATGTGGGTGTGGGTGTGAATGTGTGTAAGAGTGAAGATGTGAGCAATGGTGTGGATGTGGATGTGGGTGTGGCTAGGTTATGGTTAGGATTAATTTGCACCTCCCAATGAAAGGATCATAAGGTTTAAAAGAATTACTACAAAACTTGAGATCAGTGCATATCTTGAAATGTGCTGCACACAGCAAAAATTAAAAATTATGTGAGACTTAGTCCATGGGCTCCTTGTTTGGCAGCACACAGCTAGTACTTAGTATAATGCCTATACTTTCATGGTTAACACATTATCATCACACTAACCCAACTTCTCATATTCACATTTGGTGTAGAAGCTTTTAGTATAGTTTCTGTGGTGATATGAACCAAGAGAAAGGATGTCAGAGATGCAGTACAATTTTCCCTCCCTCGTGTACTATATATATGGAGTAAGAAAGATGTTTGTAACAGAGGTACTTGGCGATGTGTGTGTGTAAGGGGAGGATTTCAAACCCAAGAACAGTAATGAGATAAGCAGAGCTATTACCTTAAGAACATTTCGTACAACATCTCGCCCAGTTGCTAGTCCTTGAACAAAAGTGCGAAGAGCAACAAAACTTCGCTTGATCTGAATTGTGAGTTTCTCTGGGACATCACGAAATGGCTGTAATTGATCCATGTGGCGGCTTACACATTTGAGGTACCTGAAAGACACCATACTGTCATATTCGGTTTATATTCATGCACAGGTAAAATGCTACTTACATACCCGTATAGTATGCAATTTGACACAAAAATACATTAAATACAAAAGATTTAAATTATTTTCCTTATACAGTAATTCTTCTTCAATGGCTCAAAATAATAAATTTCTGATAAACTACATACAATACATAGTCATCAATCTGAAGCTATGCATTCAGAAGTTAACACAGATATTACAGTCAACCATAAAGTTCTACATAATTTAAGTTGCTTCAGCATCTTGAGAAGAAATGTTTACTGAGATCACTGTAAATAATCTTCCATGGTAAGCATCATTTGTCAACCAACCTGGATGTGAAAGTGTATTGTCCATTCATAACTGTAAACATTCGTTCGTAAAGTTGTCGGAAGAAGTTGTCCATGGTTTCCTGTAGATCAAGCTCCCCTGTCTTGAAATATTTCTCCAGCTCCTCATAGAGTTTGGTGAAAACATCTGAATTCTGTTGGTACAAGATCCCATATGTCTTGCTGAACATCTCATGGAAGTTTGCTTTGCTGTGATTAAGCAGCTTCCCAAACACCTCTGGAAAGAAATGGGAAAATATATATCTACGATGTAATCCAAACTCTCTAAAGTACATTATTGTCCTGGAGGGAGAATATGGGACTTTTTATAAATACTAATTAAGAGGAAACCCTAAATTCTGAATCAACATGAATTGCAGCTATAAGATAGAAAGGGAAGAGAAGTATGCCATTTAGCTTCATTGCAATATCCTACATGGAAAAACCCTGGACTATGAAATGTTTAAAAAAAGAAAAATATACCTTTTCATTCAAGATATATCTTTAACATGAAATGTGATGATTAAACCAGTCTCAAGTTTAATTTATAAGGATGTAATTGTTGACTGCTCCTACGATATGATATATTAATGTAATGAAGATTCTGTATATCCGTGGTGGAGAGAGATGCCTTCATGTGGTAGCACCAATATAATTGGGCATGACAGTACATTCTCATTATTACTGTCATGATTTGTTCTAAACAATTACAATATCTTCAAAATTTGCAGAAAGTAGCTATTATTATTATTATTATTATGGAGTGGAGAGGCATATGAGAGAAGGGGGTGTGAGTTGGGAGCAGGGCAGCGAAATGGCGGGGGACAGTGTTACGTGGAGGCGATTTGTTTGTGGCCACCCCATACGGGATTAAAGTGTCTGGCAATAGATAGATAGACATTATTATTATTATTATTATTATTATTATTATTGTTGTTGTTGTTGTTGTTGTTGATGTTGTTATTCTGGTTCCAAGCTCATCTGGATATGAACCCAGAGGACTGCATGCTGAAGCTAGCCTTCTGCAGCCCACCATCTCCTTTGCAGAGGGCAATAAATTGAGTTTGTATAACTGGCCGGCAAAGCCGCCCGGGGAAACTATAATGATGCTACCAAGTGAAGGCGTCCCTCTCTAATGTCTAAGATTATCGGTAAGTCAGCTTAATAGGTACGGTAGCAATGGAACTTGAATAGACGTGTGTGTGTGTGTGTGTGTGTGTGTGTGTGTGTGTGTGTGTCTGTCTGTCTGTATGTATGTATGTATGTCTTTATGCATATATGTATGTATGTATGCATGCATGTGTTCTTACCTACCTAATTGTTCTTACCTAGTTGTATCCCTACAGGAATGAGTCAAGATCGCACGGCTCCGTGTATTAAAACCATTTTTATCATACATATCCTTAAATTTGTGAATGGTTTTGGCACACACCATTTCATTCGGTAACGCATTCCACTGATCAATTGCCCTGTTGGGAAACTGAGTTTCCTTACGTCTTTATCACCTCTCTTTTTATGCAGTTTTTTGCAGTGTCCTCTTGAGTTGCTTCCTTATAGGTTATATACTCATTTCTATCTATATTCTGTATTCCTGTGATGCATTTATATAGCGTAATCATGTTTCCTCTTTTCCCCTCTCTCTCTAGTGTGTGTGTGTGTGTGTGTGTGTGTGTGTGTGCAAACTGGGGACTAAACTACTAAAAATAATGTAAAACAGGTCATATATAACGAAGGCATACAGATTATTAAAGCATGGTAAATAAAAAATCCGAGCTTCAAGGTGTTTAAGCACATGATCTACAATACCACACACAGATAAAAGATGACATGACCAACGCATACACACCATTAAGTTTGGTATTCTTTTTCGCAAGGAGTGCAGCCATGGGGTTAAGAATTCTTTTAAGCTGCGTATCAAACTCCTGACGGCTCTCCACACTCAGCTTGCTCTCCATCACATCTGTACAGCAGGTCATCTCCCCGCTGCACATCTTCAAGTGTTCCCCTGCAAATAGGACATCAGCATTAACACATCTCACTGTCATTCCTGCAACGTCAACATTCACATAATCCCCTAAAGTCCCGGTGACGTCCTTTTTAGTTTATTCCCCCTGCTACCGGATGATTTTATTCAACATAGGAAAGATGCCTTGCACAACGAAGGGATTTATTGAGGTTATATCTAATTCAAACAGCTTATCCAGTTCAAACAGCTTATTCTGTGCTGAATTAAACCACCAGATGAAGGAAAAAATAATCTTTAAAAAAAAAGGAAAAAAGAAAGAAAAAGGAGAGCGAAATGAGAGAACAGAAGACAGAATGAATGAATGAAACAAACAAGTGGTGCCAGACACATCAAACCTCGCCCGACAAGTTATATTATTGCTTTTAAATACTGAATTGCTACTGTTATTTAGCGTCAGTAAATAATTAAAGTCTAAGGATATGGCGCAAACGTTTTCAAGTTACAACCCTCTAAAAATCCGTGACCTTGAGTTTGACCTTTCAAGGACATTGAAGGTCAAAAGTCACGGTACCAATTAAAAACTCATATGGGACTTCCTATATGTTGATAATAGTAAATATCTCTCTATCTTAACCAGTTTCGAGCTATAGCCCCTTGAATATCCGTGATCTTGAGTTTGACCTTTCATGGTCACTCAGAGTCAAAGGTCTTGGTGCCACATGAAAGCCCATATGGGAGTTTCTTAATGCTGAAAATAGTAAATATCCCCATGTACAATGAGTTTCGAATCATAGTGCTCTGAATATCCGTGACCTTGATTTTGACCTTTCAAGGTCAATCGATTGTCTTCAAAATTTATTCACTTTCTTTAGGGACCAGTCCCCACATATCATGAAAAGTTCAGGTAATTTCATTCAGCTGTTTTTCCGTAATGTTTTTAACAAACAAACAAACTCGACCAAAAATAATACCTCATCGGACTCCGTCCAGGGCGAGGTAAAAAAAAAAAAAAAAAAAAATACGTCACCAGACTCAAATGGATTCCTTCCCAAACCCATCCAGTAATTCGCTACTACACAACATTAACATCAGCATCAGAACTTAACCTTGCTGTACATCACAGTATATCCACTACAGTTATGACATCAACATAAGGTCTTATCTATCATTACTATGCATCTCCAAGCAATCCCTGCCAACAATATCAAAAGCAGCACTTGCATTGCCCTTGTGTACACCTTCAAGAGAACACCTACAAAAATATCAACTCATTTCTTGCCAATAACGCCAACATTAGCACTTACATAGCTCCTGCGCACATCTTCAATACAACCCCTGGACAAATAACATCTGCACTAACATTTACACAACCTGCTAAACAACATCAAGTGTTCCATGGTAATGACGCCAACATTGGCACTGTTAATGAACTCAAACCCACTCCACATTTTCAGAAGATCCCTTGCAACAGCAAAGCCATCAATTAAAACTTTTCAATGATACTTACATAATCTGAGGACAAGTAGACACACATACCTCAGTCCCACATTGCGATTTTTATCCTATTAAATTATTCAGAGTTCGAGTTGAACACAGGTCCTTCTTTTATAACACACAAGGTATAAAACCCCCTTAATTTAACAGCCACGACACTGAAGGGGTTATGAAGTCTTAGAGGAAAGAAAGGAAGACATAAAGACACATTTCTTCCTCCCGTCCACATTTTTCCTGCTTCATCCTTCCTACCTCGCCCTCTCTCCTCTGTTTTACTTGGGTGGGACGGGAACCAGACCACCTCGAGTGTTTGGCCCCGGGAGAGCCAACGTATTTACGGAGGAGGGAAGGAGAGACGAAGAAATTAAGGACTGGAGGAAGAGAAGATGCGAGACAAGATAATAAGGTAATGAAAGAAGTGAAGGGAGTTCAGGTATATATGGAGGGAGGGAAAGAATGAGAAGGGGAAAAGGGGCGAGAAAAAGCGAAGATGCGAGACAGAATAAGAAGGGAACAAGGCAAGAACTCGGGTATTTATGGAGGGAAGGCAAGAGGAAAAAGTTGAGGCTGAGAAGAAACAGCACAACAGATGATACAGAGAGCAGGAAGAGATGGGAAGAAGACAAGATGAGATGGAAAGAGAAAAAGATGGAAGAAGAAGAAAATGGAAAGAGAAGAAAAGGCGGGGGTTCTTAGGGAGTGATGGTCAGGTGAAAGAATTAAGGACAGGCAGACGTGAGGGAAGAAGAGACTGACGGGAAACAATGGTACAGGAGATGCTACAGAGGATACGAACAGGAAAGATAATGCACGAGAAGATGCAAAAGAGGACAAAAAGAGAACGAATAAAAAGAAAAGAGCTAGGACATGAAGAAGGACGGATCTACATGTTGGCAAGAAATCGTACAAAATGTGAAAGGATAAAGGAAATGAAGGGATGAGAAAGAGTTCAGGTATCCATGAAGAGATGACAGGTGGAATATGAAGACTGAAAAAAAAAATGAAAGTGAGAGAGGAGCTCAAAAATTTGAGGAAAGAACGCACAAGGAAGGAATTAATGCCAGGAAGATTCGAACAAATGATGCATAAGAAGATACAAGAGAGGAAAAGAGAGAATTAAGGAAGAGGAGAGAGCTTAGGTGTTAAAGGAGGGAAGGAAGGAGGAAGGAAAAAAAGACGGGAAGAAGGAGGGGAGAGTGAGGCTTAGAAGAGTAGACAGCGGTAGGGGAAGGGAAGGGAAGGGAAGGGAGGGGAGGGGAGGGAAGGGAGAGTCGTTCAAGAAAGGGTAGTGAAGGGAAGGGAAAATAAGGAGAGGGAGGGAAGATAAAAGGTGCAGAATGGGCGGAGGAGGAGGGTGGAGGGAAGTGAAAGAGTAGTGAAAGGAAGAGGAGGAGTGACGAGGTGAGGGAATCAAGCTCGTCGATTGGAAAGAAAAAAAAAAAAAGTGATAAACGAGGTAAAAACAAAAGAAGGGAGAGGAACGGGACAAGAAAATGGATGGCTAGGGAGCGGAAAGGAGAGGAGAGGAACACAAATAGAGAAGGAATGAGAAAGAGAAGAAAGAGAAAGCAAACGATCGGAGAGGAAAGGAGAGAAAAGGGGAGAAGAGCATAAAGCAGTGGGGAGGAGCCGACTGGAGTGAGAGGAGAATAGATGAGATGATATGAGACAAGAAGGCATCAAAGGAATGAAGAAGAAAAAATATATAGTGAAGGAAGAGGAGAAATGAAGAAAAAAAGAAGAGTGGAGAGGAGCAAATCTTTTTTCTCAACCTACCCCCACAATCATGGGCGCATCCAGGGAGGGGGGGGGGGCAAGGGGTCTGGGCTCCCTCCCTCGTTAACAGAATAAGGTGAACTGGGAGGCTCCAATATTACCAGGTAACGATTGTGTCCTGGGTATTTTCCTTCAGTTTTTAAAAGATAATCAGTTTTTAAAATTAATCTCGACATCGTGAAAATATTTTCGGCGCAGCTGTATCTCAAGAACAACGACAACCAAATTTCACCCCCACACCATAACAAAATCCTGGCTGTGCCCCTTCCCTCAGTTTCCTTCATTCCCCCCCCCTCTCTCTTTCTCTCTCTCTCTCTCTCTCTCTCTCTGTAATGATGTTAATAATGACCCCAAATCTTCTGGCTAATGACATGGTTTCATTAAGTTTCAAGCCTGAAAGCACTGCCACCGTAACCCTTAATAATTATCAGCATCTCTGTCAAATATCATCATCATCATCATCATCATCATCATCATCATCATCATCACCACCACCACCACTGTCAACATCATCATCATCATCATCACCATCACCACCACCACTGTGATCATCATCATCATCATCATCAGACTTTTTTCCCAGCAAAGGATCAGTAAATTTTTTTACTACCTGCATTATCACGATTTTATTAATAGTGTTGATGCTGATGCTGACGATGGTAATTTTTATATCAGTAACAATCATGGTCTTATCCCCTCCATCCTTCTCTTGCATTCAACTCCTCTTTCCCTCCCCCTCCTCTCCCTTTTCTCCTCCACCTCTAGAGAGAGAGAGAGAGAGAGAGAGAGAGAGAGAATGTGGAGGAGAAAAGGGAGAGAAGGAGGAAGAAAATGGAGTGGTAGAGGATGGAGAGAAAAGTGCGGGTAAGGAGGCAGTCCATTCAATGAAATGGAGGGGCGCGGAAGGGAGGGGGGGAAGAGGGAGGGAGGGGAAGAAATCAAGGGGAAGTTAAGGAGACAAGGTGAGAGGGAGGGAAAGGGGGAGAAGGATTCAGGGAAGGGGGAAGAGGGGGAGAATGGGAATAATCCAGGAAAAGGAAGAGGGAGAGAAGAATCCAAAGAAAGGGAGGGTGGGAAGGAGGGAGGGAGAACAGTATCCAGAAGGAGATAGGAGGGAGGGGGTGAGGGAGGGGCAGGAATGAGGGGGAGTGTTGTTGAGTGCGGTGTGTTTGATGTACAGTATCGATCTAAGCAGCCGCCCTCACCCCTCGTCCCCACCCCCACACTCCCTCTCCCCTCCCCATCATCCCTCACCCTCACCCCTCACCCCTCCCCAAAACCCCTCTCCCTTCCCCATCATCCCTCACCCTCTCCCCATCATCCCTCACCCTCACCCCTCCCCAACACCCCTCACTAACACTCCTCACCCCAATCCACAAGAAAGGTGGAGAAGTGAGGGAGGGACTTGGGGTGAAAAACTGTGGAGGGGAGGGGGGAGTAAAAAGGAGTACAAAGGAAAGCAAACAACAGTTTATCTGTCGGTCCTTTCGTGGCTGTTTGTTAGAGGGAAGAGTATAGCTTACCAAACTATTCTACAAGTTAAAGACAAGGATAGTAAAATCAGAAAATGGAGGCGAGGTAAGGTGAAGGAGAGTATAAGAGAAGGGGCGTAGAATGAGGTGGGGTGCAGGGGTGTAGCTAGTGGATTGGGGTGACGAAGGAGAGTAAAAAAGAGAATGGGGGAGGTGAGGTGCAAGGGGTGCTGAAGAATGGGGTGAAACTGAAGGGGAGGTGGGGGGTGAAGAGGGTGATTATAAGAGAGCGGGGATGGGGAAGGAGGGGAGGGTGATGGTGGGGGTGATAAGGAGCATATGAAGGGGTGAGAGTGTGAGGAAAGCAAGGAGTACAATAGGCAGGGAGGATATAGTGAGGGAGGTGGGGGTGGGGGAGGTGAGGTTGAGAGAAAGGGTTTGGTGTGGGTAGGGGAGGAGGGGGGTGAAAGGGGTAAATGAAAAGGGGGGGAAGTGAAGTAGCCCCTGGAGGAAAATGAGGAGAGGAAGGAGTGAGGGGAGGGTCTGAAAGGGGGATGTGAGTGAGAGGGGTGCAGTGAGGGTGAGAGGGGTAGGGGGACAGTGAGAGGGGTGAGGGGACAGTAAGAAGGGTGAGGGAAAGTGGGTGGGGTGAGGGAAAGTGGGTGGGGTGAAGGAAAGTGAGAGGGGTGCTGGAAAGTGGGAGGGGTAGGGGGACAGTAAGAGGGGTGAGGGAGAGTGAGAGGGGTGAGGGGAACGAGAGGGATGAGGGGGAAGTGACAATGCAACTAATCCAAGGAATTAGAGAAGCCGAGGGGAGAGAATACAAAGGGAGGGAGAGAAGGGAGAGACAGGGAGGGAGGGAGAGAGAGGAGAGAGAGAAAGATGGTACAGAAGGAAGACAAGGAAATGGACGGAGAGAGTAAGAAGGAAGAGAAAGAACAGTGAGGAGGAGAAGGGAGGGAGAAAAGAAGGAGAAGAAGAGAGGCATGGGGGAGAAGATAAACAAGAAAAGGGCAGGAGGCGTAGGACGGAATATGAAGGGAAGGGAAGGAACGTGAAGAAAAGAGAAGACAGAGAGGAAACTGAAGGAAGGAGAAAATGACGGGACGAAAAGGAATAGGGTGGGAAAGGAGGGAAAGTGAAGACAGAGAGGGAGAGAGGAAGGGGGAAGAAAATAAAATAAAAAAGGAAGGGAGGGACGAAAAAAAAAAAAAGGAGGGGATGATGGGAAAAGGATAAAGAATGAGGGAGAAGAAAGGGAGAGAAGATGGGGAGATGGAAGAGGGAAGAAAGAGAGAAGGGAAGGAAGGAATAAGAAAATACAAAGAACAGGGGAAAAGTTATGGGTGAGGTGAATAGAGAGAGAGAGAGAGAGAGAGAGAGAGAGAGAGAGGAAAAAACTAATTCCAAGAGGTACGGAAGTTGAAAAAAAAAAATCCCTTAAAAGAGGAAATTGAAGAGGAAAAAAGAAGAATTTGGATGAGACTGGAGAGTAACAGAGGGGAGATGAGGGGAGAGGTGAGGAGAGGAGAGAAGGAAGAGGAAAGGAGGGGAAATGGAGAACAGAAACTAGAAAAGAGAGTGAAGGCGAGAGGATAGGAGAGGAAGAGGGGGGAAGGGGAGAAACGAAAGAATTGCAGAGCAAAGGGGGAGAGAGGAGGGAGGATGGGAAAGTGGTGGGAGAAAGGGAGAGAGGAGGGAGAAAGGGAGAGAAGAAGGAGAAAGAGAGAGAGGATGGAGAAGGGGAGGAGGAAGGGAGAGAGGAGAAGGGAGAAGATAAAAGGGGTAGATGGAGCAAAGAGTGGAGGAGGGAGACACAAAAAAAGAAGAGAGAAAAAAAGGAGGGGTGGGAGAGAGGAGAATGGGGAAAAAGGGGGAGACGGGAGAGACTAATGGATGGATGAGAGGAGACGAGGGGAGACATGAAAGGGGAGAGAGGGGAAAGAAAGGAAGAGAAGGCGGAGCGAAGAAGAGGGGAAAAACGAAGAAGGAAAGAGGAAGGGGAGGAAAGGGAAGAAGGTGGAGGAGTGGATGGGCGAGAAGAAAGGGTAATAGAGGGTGGAGGAGGGGAGAGACAAGAAGATGAAAGAAGGGGTGCGGGGAGAGAAGGGAGAAAGGGAAGGAAGGAAGAGGGAGGAGGGAAGGGAAAGGAAAGATGGGGACAGAAGTGGGAGGAGAAGAGAGTAAGGGAGAGGGGAAGAGAGGGAATGTGAAGGAAAGGGAGGAACGAAAGAGGGGAGAGGGAATATAAGGGTGGAAGGAAGAGGAGAGGCAAGAGGGAAAGAGAGAGAAGGGAGGGGACATGGAGGAAGAAGGGGAAGACGGGACAGAGGGAGATGAAGGGAGAGAGGGGAAGGATGGGAGAAGGGAGATGAAGGGAGAGGGGAGACGCGTCAAAGGGGAGAGTGCGCCGAGGGAAGCATGTAACGAGAGGCAGGAGAGGTACTTGGAGGGAGGGGAGAGAAAAGGGGAGGGTGGAGGAAAGTGGAGATAGGAGGGAAGTGAAGAGGGGGGGAAGTGGAGGGGGATGGAAGTGGAGTGGGTAGAACAGTGGTAAGGGAATGGAAAAAAAAGGGAGTACTAAACAACAGAATGAGAAGGAGAAGGAAGGGAAGGGATAAAGATGGGAAGGAGTGGAGAAGAAATGTGGTGAATTGAGGGGAGTGCACGATGAAGGGGGATGGAAAGGAGGTATACAAGAGGGAGGAAGGAAGTTAAAGAGACGAAGAGGAATGAAAGAAATTGAAGGAGGAGAAAGAGAAGCGGAGAAGGATGGGAGGGGGGAGAATGTGGAATAGAAGACAAGGTTACAAATGGGACGTTGGAGAAAATATGGATAGAAATGAATGGAGAGGAGAGACAGTAGATATGGATTGGAGGGAAAAGGGAGAGTAGGGGTGGGGATATTAGAATAAGGAGGGAAGATGAGAGGAGGAGAAAAGAGGGGAGAGAGAGGTGGGAGGGGAGAAGAAAAAAGGAGAAGGAAAGACAATGAGGAAACGGGAATGATAACTAAAAGGGAGGGGGAAGCAAAGAATGGAAAGTGAAAAGAAGACAGAAAATAGAGAGAGTAGAAACAGAGAAGGAAGGTTAGAGGAGCATAAAAAAAAAAAAAGGAGGGAAATGAAAATGGCGAGGCAGAGAGAGAGAGAGAAAAAAAAAGGGGTGGAGTGGAGAGAAACACAAAGGAATACAAGGAAAAGCAACAGCAACAGATCTGTCGGTAATCTCGTGGCTGTTTGCAATAGGGAAAATTATTACTAAAAAAAACTATTCTATCACCAAAAGGACGGAAAAGCAGAAGGGTGAGGAAAAGAAAGTAGAAACAGGAGAGACAGCACGATGAAAAGAAAAAGGGAGAGGAAAGGTGAAGAAAGGAGAAGAGAAACTGGAGATCTGAAGGGATGAAGAAGGTGAGAGAAGATGGAGGAGAGAATAGGAAAATAAAAGAATAAGGTAATGAGAGGAGAGAGAGAGGAGTAGAGGGGGAGAGGAGAATAGGGGAGAAAGAGAGGAGGGAGAGAAGAGGGGGAGAGAAGAGCCATTAAACTACAAAGAGGCCGGAGGAAGGAATACATTTGGTTGAATCAGTGAGAGAGAGAGAGAGAGGGGGGGTGAAATATTATGAAGGGGGGTGGGGAGAGGGGTGAGACACTTCCCTTATTCTGAGTCATCTGTATCAGAGTTCATTATGGCTGGTTAGTCAGGGGTGAGTGGGGTAAGGAGTGAGAGTGAGTGGGAGATGGAATGAGTAGGAGAGTAGGGGTGAAGGGTGTAGGGTGGTGAGTGGGATGGTGAATGGGAAAGAAGCGGTGAGAGGAGTAGAGTGAGGGGGGGGGGGCACTGGGATACTAGGGGAAAAGTAAAAAGTGTGGGAGTGGGGTGAAGGGTGGTGAGTGGGACACTAGGGTGGAAGTCGGGAAGTGTGGCGTGAGGGGTAAAGAGTGGCGGTGGGGAGAGGGGGAGTAGAAGAGTGAGAGTTTGGAAAGGGGTGGAATGTTGAGAGGGATATTAAGGAGTGGGGAAAAGATGATGGGTACTCGGAAGGGAAAGGGAGAAAGGGGCGTACTGAGGGCGAAGGAGGGAGAAGGGGGAGTGATGAGTGAGATGTGAGTAGAGGGGAGGTGAGGAGTGAGCGGTGTAAGTAATATATGGTAATACTAAACGAGGAGGGTACCTTGTGGGCAGTAGGCAATGGGGAAGAGAGGTAAGTCGGGAGGGAAGATGGAGGGTGGGGGGAAGATGTGTTGGGAGGGCTGATAGTGAGTGATGAGGGAGAATAGTGGATGGAGATGGGTAGATGGATGGTAGGGAGAGGCAGTACTAAATATTGGTGGAGGTGGTGAGTTGGGAGACGTGTGGGATGAGTAGGATTGTGGTGTTTAAGGAGGGGAAATTGATAAAGTAGAATATGTGATTTTTGTCTCATTTGAAGGCTAATATATTCTGAACACCAGACGATATTTGTAGAAGCCCAGGATGATCAATGGAGAGGGACAGTACTGGTGGAAGAGGTGGCGTTGGTGGTGGTGTGTGGGAAAGGCGGATGACGAGTAGGGAGGAGGGGGGAGGCAAGACGCGAGAGGAATGGGTAGCGAGTGGGTGTTGCGAGTGGTCATGAGTAGGACATGAAGTACCAAGAACTGCGAGTTGGAAATACTAATGGCAAGAAGAGTCATGGTAAATTCTGAAAACTAGGCTGCCGGGAGTATACAGGAAGTCTAATGAGGAGTGACAAGTGGTGAGGTGATGGTGGTGAGAGGTGGTAGTGAAAATATGGTGGTGATTGTGGTGGTAAGGGATGCAGTACCGTGATGAGTGGTGGAGAGGGAGTGAGCGGTGACAGTGGGTGGGAAGTGCATGGAAACTGCCAAGGCTTGTTAGTACTGATGAGTTGGACAATGGGTACTGAGAGAATGTGGGGAGTTGAAGAAGTGTGTGTGTGTGTGTGTGTGTGTGTGTGTGTGTGTGTGTGTGTGTGTGTGTGTGTGTGTGTGTGTGTGTGTGTGTGTGTGTGTGTGTGTGTGTGTGTGTGTGTGTGTGTGTGTGTGTGTGTGTGTGAGAGAGAGAGAGAGAGAGAGAGAGAGAGAGAGAGAGAGAGAGAGAGAGAGAGAGAGAGAGAGAGAGAGTATAGGAAAGTCCTCACTGGGATTATTTCCTCCTAATTTCCGCACAGGCCCGGCAAACACCCCCACCCCCTCTTTGAAAAACACCTCGTGGGCCAGAGGAGAGAGGGGAATGAAGGCAGGGAGGCTGGGGAGGAAGCGAGGAAGGCTGAGAGAGAGAGAGAGAGAGAGAGGGGGGGGGAGGGGAACGAGGGATGAGGGTGGAGCGACGGACATACTCGTAAAAACAGGATTATGGATATATAAGCCAAGTAGTATCGAAATTTGAAGAGACAAATGTGACATAATGTGGGGGACAGAAAATCATGAAAAAAAGGGGGAAAAAACTGACATGCTTAATAAACGACAGAGAAGGGTATATAGTACAAAAAAAAAAAAAAAAAAAAAACTATAAAGAAAAATAAAGGGAAAACAAGTCTCAATCTCGCGCCAGATAAGAACCATCGGCCCAGTCAAAACAACGTTCCCAAGTTACTGTGGAGACGCCAAGGATACGATGTTACTACAGGGTCGCATTTATGGTCCTATTATAGCTGGCTCTGGAAGCTTTCTAACACCTCATCTTAAGGGATTTATCATATATTTCACATTATTATTTTCTCATATCAATCTTTATATTAACAACAAAGACATGGTTTAGCATCAGTATATAACAGCAGAGAATATTGATGTGCCATGAGCAGATGTATCTAAGTGATTTATTATGCTTATTACACCTTATTATTTTATCGTATGTATCTTTGTGTTTACAGCATAGACGTTCTTTGTATCAGTAACATATAAAAGAATAATCATGTGATATAAGTAAAGGGAAAGCCTATAGGATAAGGAAAATACAGGCTTGGTAGAGGACACTTAGTTCCACCTCTTCCACAATACCTTCCCTTATTTTTTTTTTACCTCAGGTTTCGCCTGTCCTATAACAATATAATTTAAATGCAAACCCAATATTCATAATTACAATACCTACAGATGATTACTAACAAGCCAGAAGAAAACCATTCATTAGGACAAGGCATTAGGATTTTAATACAACCCCCCATTATCATCAGTTCAATACATACAAGAATATATTAACCAGCTCTAAAAGAAATAAAACTAATACAGAAGAGGTATCAAGAAACCTTCAATGCTGCAAACAGATTCAGACACCACTGAGAATAATACATTTGAAAAAAAAAAAAAAAACTTCAATAACAAGAAGCCTCGTGTATTTTCCTCGCCACATTAAAATCCTCACTAACAGACGTCTAACAATAACAAAATAAGCCTGAATGTTTACGTGTGAAAAATCAGATTGCGAGTGTGCAGTAAGCTGGCACCGTATGTCAGAAGTATTATCACAACACAATAAATCGAGTAAATAGGAGAGAGAGAGAGAGAGAGAGAGAGAGAGAGAGAGAGAGAGAGAGAGAGAGAAACACTAACCTCTTCAGCCCTTGGACGTTGTAAATTTATGTTTTTAGTATCTAGACGATTTAATCCAGCTTAATAGACGTAGTGAAGGAGTAAGTAAAGCCTATATCGGACCTCTCTCTCACACACACACACACACACACACACACACACACACACACACACACACACACACACACACACACACGCTCATTCACAGCTAACATAAACAAACAGAAGCACGTGCGCCCGCCCACAACAGACTACAAATTAGTGTGTGTGTGTGTGTGTGTGTGTGTGTGTGTGTGTGTGTGTGTGTATGTGTGTGTGTGTGAGAGAGAGAGAGAGAGAGAGGGGGGGGGGCTATAAGCAAGATAACGCCTGAGTAATAATGTGATTCTAATTTGCATATAATCACAAACAACGCAGCGCAGTATTAAGCGATTCTTTGCCTCCTTGTGCACGTACACTAAAGCTTCTGATCTTCCTGAAACTGAAACTCTAGATCTAGCTGAAACAAACTTGCTAAAACTGAACTCTTTTTCGTTAATGGATAATGTTTGTAATACTGCCCATCATTACTCTCTCTCTCTCTCTCTCTCTCTCTCTCTCTCTCACACACACACACACACACACACACACACACACACACACACACACACACAATGAAAAAATCGAACTCAAGCGTGCTGTACAAATACCACCAAGATGTACTAATTTTTCTCTCTCTCTCTCTCTCTCTCTCTCTCTCTCTCTCTCTCTCTCTCTCTCTCTCTCTCTCTCTCTCTCTCCACAGCTACCGAAGTTTCCCCGAACTGTTTCAATGGCTGGCTTCCGTCGCTTTTGACAGGCCGAACAAGGACGAGGGTGAAACAGCGTGTGGGGAAGATAAAACAGGGAGTGGAAAAGGTAAAACAGGGAGTGGGATGAGAGAAACAGGGGTGAGAAGGGTGACACAGGGAGTGGTAAGAGTGAAAAAGGGAGGGGTTAGGGTGAAAAAAGAAGCGGGGAGCTAAAATCGGGGGTGAGAAGGGTGAAACAGGGAGTAGGAAGAATGAAACAGAGACTGAGAAGGGTGGAAACAGGCTGATAAACACAATGTAGATAAACGAAAAAGGACTCTCTCTCTCTCTCTCTCTCTCTCCCAAGAATAGGTAAAATCCTCTCAACCATCATACATACCAATCTCCCATAAGGGCTACAGTACGTTCCATTTCGCTTCAAAGTCGCTCGTACAGTATCCACTCTTTCGCCTTACCTGGGGAAGAGAAAATACTTGGATTAGGAATTATGGAAAAAAAATAATGAAGCACGAAATATTAAACAGCCTATTTCTACAGCCAATTTTACATTCAGTTCCTCATTTTTAAGAAGCAAAGGAACGGGCAAGATATGGGCCGTGTTCTAGTCAACATAGTGGCCAATCATCACATCCCAGTTCATATTTTTAAGGTGAATCATATTCATTTGTTAAAAAGATAAATTAAAAAAATATCAAGGAGTAATACGTAAAATAAGACAAACTGATGAGAATATGTACTATGTTCTTTTCATCTTAATTTACTCCAGATTTTCATCCCTTTCAGCTTACTTCACTTATCTCTGTAACACAAAAACACAATGCTACTGCTCTACCTCCTTACCATAGTACGTGTTTGTGACTAACATTATATTCTAGTGTTAATCTCTCGTTACAACTGAGCATTCATAATGGTGAAATCGGAATTTTAGGCCAAATTTAAGAGGAAACGAGTAAAGAATACCTCTCAAGCCCACGAGCATAAGCTTCTTTTGTCCAAGGATATAGTCGGTCAGTAAGTTGATGACCCGTGCTTACTGTGGATTCCTCGTTTATGGGAGCAATTGCAAACGGAGCGGGGTTTGCAGGAGGGCCACTGGCATCACAGCAAATGGTCTGTGTCCTAACGGGTATCGGAGGCTTCGTTACACCTCTTCCTAAACGATCTATTTGCAGACTGGACCGTAACATTCCACTGAGTTGTATTTATATATTTGTCGACATACTTTGCTCCAATAACACAGAAGAGGATAATGATGTGTAATGGGCAAAGTAAATCGCTTAGGCAGGGAAGTTACAAAATTTCCCAAAACACTTAACCCAGTGGTAACCTAAACCAACCCTGGTGTATTCCCAGATCTCGTTTTCACCACAATATCCAAGAGATCGAGATTAGCTTGGTGTCCTTATAGCATCTTTTTAGACTATATATCTGCTCTATTCCAGCCCCAGCCTTACTTCTCGTTCCTACCACATCACTCAACAGGCAGAGATTATTTGTGGAAACCGGAAGGTGAGCAAAGGAGATGGGGAATTGTGGAATTACGCGGGTGTCTGACGGACAAGGAAAACACCCAAATATTCAATTAACAACCCAGGTCTCTAATTCAGCTCTATGTGCAAAGAGCTATGAAGCGCTTACGAGAGAATATTACGGCAAAATATGTAAAATAAATCGCTAAGGAAGAGGCAGTATGATGAATTCTATGCCACCGAGAATGCAGGGGAAGGGGGAAGTAAGGAGAGGGAAGGAGCAAGGGGAGGGAGAGAGAAGGGAGGGATGAGGGGGGAGTAAAAGGAGGAAGGGAGGAGAGAGAAGTAAGGGAAGTAAAAGAGGAGGGAGGAGTAAGTGGAGTGAGGGAGGAGAGGGGAATAAGGGGAGGGATAATGGAGGGATAGAAGCAGGAGGAGAGGAGGGAAGTGTGGAAAGATGGAAAGTTTACTGAAGGTTTTCTGGAAGGCCATATAAATGACAACAGCCCTATGTCAACCCTATTCCACCCCAGGTCTAACCCCTGATCACGTTTCCACCGCAAGAGCTGAGAGGCGGGTGTTGCTGGGGAAGGGTTCGCAAGAGTCTCCGCTAATGTAGTTACATACACACACTCCCCCTTCTGGCTAAGCGTAATTCCCACTAAATACGGACAAATACGCAACACTGTGGCTTCGGCTCCAGTTACAATCTCCTCTTATTCACACACACACACACACACACACACACACACACACACACACACACACACTAGTAGTTGTAGTAACAGCAGAGAGGGAAAGTCAAAGTAAACAGTGAGAAAAGTGGGAATGAGAATAATCAAACGAAAGTAAAAAATATAAATGCGAGGGACTGTCACTGATAACAATGATGAGAAGTGAGGGACAGAATGGTACCGGGGAGGAGTTGTTGAGGAGAAGAGAGATAGAGACAGGAAGAAAAGAATGGGAGAGAAAATAGTGAGGGGATAAGGAAGAATCAGGAGGGAAAGACTGGGTGAAAGAAAGATGGTAGCAAGAGGAGGACGGTAAGAGAGACAGGGAGGGGGGAAGGGAGTGAGAATGTGAAGATGGAGAAATGGAAGTGAAGGGAGAGAGAGGAGTTACAGAGAATTTCATGGATTTGCAGCCCACACAGGTTTTATATTCCTTTCTAGGTGAACCAGCCAATATATTTTTACATATCCTCGTACATAACATAAGACTTAAGACCTACTGGAGTTTAGGATCGGGATAGCTTACTGTAATATGTGTGTGTGTGTGAAAGAGAGAGAGAGAGAGAGAGAGAGAGAGAGAGGGGGGGGCGGGGATGTTAGTTATATATTCGTAGAGCAAGAGTGGATCCATCATTACCATATTCTCCCTATCTCTCATTGCCTCTTCCACTCTCTCTCTCTCTCTCTCTCTCTCGTCTTCTTTCATCTCCATAATTGTGTCGCCAACGCACAGTCTTTGAAAGTCCTGGGAGTCTTTGTTGTTGTTGTTGTTGAATGCATTTCAATTTTAAACTTAACCTTTGTCTCAAGCTTCTCTCTCTCTCTCTCTCTCTCTCTCTCTCTCTCTCTCTCTCGTAATCTAACTCAATATTATCCACTCTTGTTCGTTCACTCTCACACTCATTCACTTAAGCTACCCATTCACACACCCTATCAGTTCACATGCAATGTCCGTCACTCACTACGATTTCTTCATTCAATCTTTTACTCGTTCATTCACCATCACCCATCCACTCACATCAGTCTTTATCTTGCACATTCACCCATTCATTCACCATTACCCACTCGGTTACCATCACCTACATACCCTTCACCATCAATTACTCACCATCATCCATTCATTAACATATCCATGCACCCAGCACCAATTATTCATTCATCAAACTCATTCGTTATTCACTCTTCAATTTACCCATTCATTCACTTACAGCCATCCATTCACCCACCTGTTATTCACTCACTATTCATTCACACTCCGTCACCCATTCACTCACGCCACTCAGAGCGTTTCAGCCAATCTCTCAACTTCATCGCGTTGGTAATTTCCAATACGGTATAATGTGCTCCTCTATAGCCTAATGGGAGAGGGTGATGGGGAGATGAGGGATGGGGAGTGGGGGAGTGATTGTGGGGAGATGAGGGAGTGATTGTGGGACGTGAGAGAGTTGATGGGAGATGGGGAAGGGAAGGGAGGTGGGATGGAAAATATGGGTGATGAGAAGGGGTGATGGAAATGGAGTGAAAAGCTATGGGAAGGAAGGACGAGAGGGGTGATGGGGATGGGAGGATAAAGTGTGACTGTGGGGAGATGGGAGAGGGAGATGGAGAGATGGGGTGATGGGGAGGGAAGTATGGGAATGAGGTGGGATGAGGAAGAGTGTTGATGGGTAGGGATAATGTAGATGGAGTGAGGGGAATAAGAAGGAAGAAGGACAAGAGATGGAGTGATGGGGAGGGACAGTGAATGGTATGCAAAGGTGATGGGATGGGGAGAGAGAGTGGTGACAGGGTGAGAGGTGATGGGAGTAAGGGAGGCAAAGCAGGGGTGATGGACCGATGGAGAGGAAAAGAAGAGGGTATGGGGAGCAGGTTAGGTGGAAAGGGGGTGCGGAGTGGTTGGGAAGAGAGGGAGGAAGAAATGACGATGAAGGGAGAGTAAAGGAAAGAAACCGTAGATAGAAACACAGAAAGAGGAGAAAGGAGAAGAGGAAGCAGAGAGGGAAGGAGAAAAAGTGAGATGAGCTGCTGAGGAGATGGAAAGGGGAGGAAGAAGACGATGCAAAGAGGGGCGAAGGAGAATAACGGAGATAAGTTGATGATGAGATATAGAGAGGATACTGAGGGAAGGGAGGGAGGGAGACATAGGCTGAATGGGGAGCAGGGTGATGACGCAATGAAGGGGATCAGAGAAGGGAGAAAGGGAGAGAAAGGGGGGGGGATATAGGGAAGGTATGAAGGAACGGTTGAGGCCATGGAAGGGGAGGGGAGAAGAATGGTATGGAGACAGAAGAAATGGAAGAGAGAGAGGAAGGAATGGGGTGTGGAACGGAAAAAAGTAAGGTGAGGCGAAGGAGAGAAAAAAAGGGAAGAAAGGAAAGAAGAGGAATACATGAAGGGAGAAGGGGGAAGAGGAGGGAAAACAAGAAAGAGAAGAGGAAGGAAGAAGAGGAAGAACTGAAGAGGAAGAGAAAATGAAGGAATGAAGAGAGAGAGACAAATGAATGAAGCGGGGAGGAAAAAGCGTAAGAAGGAGGGGGGGAGACATGATAGGAAGGAAGAGAGGGAAGGAGGAGGAGGAAAGGTAGCGAGGAAGAAGGGGAGGATGATGGAGGAGGGAGGGAGGAAGATGTAGGGAGGGAAGGAGGACGGGAAGCAGTTAAAGAAGGGAGAAGTTGGAAATCGAAAAGGGAGAAAAGAAAGAGCTAGGGAGGGGCGAGGGGGACGGAGGGAGAGGAACGACTGGTGGAGGGGAAAGGAGAGGGAGAGAGGGGGTGATTGAAGGAGGGGCGTTAAAAGGGGAGAGACAGGGGAGAAAAATATTGAGGAGAGGGAATAAGATATGTGGGTGCAGAATGGAAAAAAGGATATAACTGAAGAGGAGAGGAGGAGAAGGAGAAGAGGAAGGGCATGGAAAAGAGAAAGGAAGTGGAAAGGCAGAAAGGGAAGATGAGGGAAAACGAAGAAGATAGGAAGAATGTGAAGGAGGGGAGAAAAGGAAATGATATGAGGGAAGAAGATGAGAGGAAAAGAAGGAAGAAGAGGGGAAGAGATAAAAATGAGGAATACAATGTAGAAGGGAAGAAGATGAGAGAATACCGGGTGATGTTAAAAGAAGAGGAACAAGACGATATAGACAGACAAAGAAAAAAAAATCGGAAAGATGAGGAGGAGCAAAAGAGACATTTATGCACCTGAATGAGATGAGAATCGTTAGTTACATGGAGGAAGGAAAAGTGTGTTAGAGAAGGAAAAAAGGAGGGAAGGAAGGAAGAAGAGACGGAATAGAAACAAAGCAAGTATGGAACAAGGACTACAGAGCTGGAAATGAGCATGGGAGGACGAGATATAGACGAATCATGGAAGAGTGCGTGAAGAAGGGAAGGGCTGAAAGGAGTGGAGTCGAAGAAAGGAACATAAAAGATGACACAAAGTGCATTTAAGAAAGGAAGAAACAAAAGATGAAACGAGGAAAGAAATATACCGAAAGCGAGGAACATGAAAAGAAGGAGAAAAAGAGAGAAAGAGAAGGGAAAAAACGACAGAAGTAAACTTAGGAACAATCCACATCAGACTTCACAGCGTCCCTATTTTACGTTCATATTTAGATATTCTTTTGTACGTCACTTATGCTTTCAAATATCGACACAATTTTTATCAATAATACACTGTTAGATAGTGGGCTACCTCTCTTATGACAGGGACAGCTCTAGTATTTCCATGCAACTGGGGCCAGACGATTTTATTCAGCTGAAAATGAGTGGCAGGTGCGTGAGTGATTATACTGTCACTCATACGAATCTTTAGGTCTCCCACACTCGTAGCAACCCTCTTATATTCCACCAAATGCTAGACGATTTTCTTCAGCCGAGACTCATAAGACCCTCAGAATGTTAAGACGCAACGGAGAAAATAAATCATTGAGAAAGAGGTGTTTCGACCGCAGTTAAATGAAAACCCACCACCGCCTTTCCCTACCGCCTGCCTGTCAAAATTTATCTGCCTTCCTTCCTGTAATAATTATCTGCCTTCCTGTCTGAACCACTGCCGTCCATCTCCTGTCTACCACAGTCCTTGCCTGTCTCTCAAACATACCCGTTGCTTGATTATAGACGGGAATGTGTGCTTACTGTCAACGAGGGACGAGTGTGAATCATTTTTCACCTTTACTCAGAGCGTTAAAAAAATGAATTTCTGGTTTTTCTTACTGTGAATTTGATAGAGAGAGAGAGAGAGAGAGAGAGGAGTTGAAAAAGTTTGCTTATCATCATAATATTTATGGAGAGAAAGCAAGAGAGAGAGAGAAAACAACCACCCAAACAGGTTTCTCAATATGCATTTTCATTCGCATCTAATTCTCTCTCTCTCTCTCTCTCTCTCTCTCTCTCTCTCTCTCTCGTGTCCAACATTTCATCTGTCATCACAAACATTTTCTTCTTGCTTTCATTCTCTCTCTCTCTCTCTCTCTCTCTCTCTCTCTCTCTCTCTCTCTCTCTCTCCACATTTCAATTCCTGGTTTCAGCTCCCCCTCTCCACCACCTAACAACTGAAGGTCACGCATTCATTATTCATTCAGCTGATAGGGTCATTTAGTATTCCTCCATTCACTATTTTTTTCACCAACAAACTAAATTTTAAGTTTTTCATGGTATCTATCTCACTGTCTATCTATTGATCTATCTATATTTTTCTTTCTTCCTTTCTCTCAATCTATTTATTTCTGGACCAAACTTTCGTATCTATCTCCATTCATTTATCTATCTGTCGACGTATCTATCCGCCTGTCTATCTGTCCTCTAGTTTTGTAACTCCAATCCACATGCAATATTTTCACCCAGTTTTGTATCTTGTTCATACACAAAACTGGAATGGGGACCTGCATGGTAAGTTCGACGGTTTCGTGACGTAAATGGGAGAACTGAACGAGGCAAAAGCTGAATGTCCGCCTTAGTGACCCTCGCGCAGTAGATTGGCAGTAATATAATCCTTCTGAAGCTGCAGTTCCCCTCTCTGTTTCTCATTCCATCATTTCCCTTCTTATCTTTCTTTCGTAACTCTTCTCTATCCTCCTCCTCCCCCTCCTCCTCCTCCTCCAATATTCTTCCCCTCCTCCTCTCTCTCCTTCTCCCTTGATGACCCTCCATTCCATTCAACATCATCTTTATCCTGGTCCGTCCCCTCCTCAACTCTTCTCCCCCATCCCCTTCCCCCTCCTCCCATTCCTCCCTTCACTACCTTCCTCTATTTCCCTCCATTCTTACCTCTCCTCTCTTCTCTCCATTTCCTCTCTCTCTCTCTCTCTCTCTCTCTCTCTCTCTCTCTCTCTCTCTCACACACAATGCACCACACAGGCCGCTCTCTCATCCCCAATAATCTAGAGCCGCCGCCTTATTCATCCGTTCTCATCTCTCTCTCTCTCTCTCTCTCTCTCTCTCTCTCTCTCTCTCTCTCTCATAAGGCACCTATTATTATCTCTCATTCACTACAGTTTTACTCACCATCCCTCATGTGAATCATTGCCTTGCCATTTTTCACTCATATCCATTTACTCATTTCACCCATTCATTCCACAAGCCTATTTCACTCAACCCATTCACTCACTCATTCACTCACCCAGTCTCTTTCTCTCCCTCATGTAAGACTTATCAAGCTTCACCCACTTATTTAATTCTCTCATTTAATTCACCACTTTTCACTTTCCCTGTTCATTTTCTCATTCATCTTACCCACATATACGACTCTGCTTTCAGACTCTCGTTACTTACTCACTTATCCACTCACTGACCCACTCATTCACTTACTCATTTTTTTTCACTCACTCATATCACACATTCCCTCATTCATTTAACACATTCAGCTACTCATTCATTCACTCAACTCACTCACACAGCTCAATCCCTCCCTCACTCAACTCAGTCTCTCACACACTCAACTCAGTCCCTCACTCACTCAACCCATTCACTCACTCACTCACTTTAATTCACTCAACTGAAGCAAACTTCTCTCGCCAGCCAACTCACTCTCATTCACTCTTTCACGCCATGTTCACACTCTATTGGCAAAATATCAAGTGTTCGAGCGTGCACCCTTTCGAAGAGGAGGAGGAGGAGGAGGAGGAGGAAAAGATTATAAAAACAAACTCTTACGATAAGCCTGGAGCACTTCAAGGTAACAATAAATATTTCTGTTAATTGGAAACTAATCATCCACTCTAGCTCCATTCACTCTGGCACTGTGTTCTCTATATGCAATTCATTCACTCTGCACTCTGCTCCTTTCACTTTGGCACTCCATTCACTCTAGCTCCATGCACTCTGAACTTCACTCTGGCTTTCATTTCACTCTGGCACTCCATTCACTCTACTTCCATTCACTTCGGTATTACGTCCATTCTGGCTCTCCATTCACTCTGGCTCTAATTACTCTAACTTCATTCACTCTGGTTTTCCATTCACTCTAACTCTCCAGTCACTGTGATGCCTCTAAACATTCACCTACTCTCTCTCTCTCTCTCTCTCTCTCTGCCATTTCATCTCTTTTATCTGATTGTCCTGGTCATCAGTCCTCTCTTAACGGCTCTCTCTCTCTCTCTCTCTCTCTCTCTCTCTCTCTCTCTCTCTCTCTCTCTCTTCATGCCCACACACTCTTTTTCTTTCCTTCCTCCCCAATCTGTCTCTCTCATCTCCTTTTTTCCCCTCAGTTCTCCATCTTCTATCCCTCCTGCCTTGCGTCCATTTCTCTTTTTTCCCTCCCTCTTTCCCACCTCTATCCCTCCTTCTCTCCCTCTCATTCTCTCCCTCCCTCCCTCTCCTCCCTCCTCCCAGCGGCGTGAAAGAAGTGACACCAATAAATCTTTTGTTATTGTGCCATCATCACCCTCTGTTCCCTCCATCCCTCTCTTTTCTATCTCCCTCTCCCTCCCTTTTCTCTCCCCTTCCCTCTCTATCTTTTCTCCCTCCCTCCCTCACTCACTCACTCTCTTTCCGTCCTTTCTTCTCTTTTCTTTCATCCTCCCCCTTTCCACACTCCTCTCTTTTACTCAACTCTCCCTGTTTCCATCTCTTTTCTCCCTCTCATCCTCCCTCTCTGTTTTTCCTTTCTCTCGCTCTCTCTTTCCTCTCCTTCCCTTCATCTTTATAACAGCTCATTTTCTCCTCACTTTCCTCGTTCCTCACAACTCCGAGTCTTCACTTTCCCCATTCCTTTTTCTCTCCCCCCCCCCTCACCTTCCCCCCAAACTCATCATCCTTCCCTCACTTTCATCATCGTCCTCAAAATTAATTCTCTCTCTCTCTTCCCTCAGAATTCCTCATTTTCCCCTCTTACCCCTCAAGACTCATAAATTTCCCCTCATCTCTACCACAACTCCATATTCTCCTCTCCCCTCCCATCCCCTCTCTTCCCCTGCCTTCCCCTCCCCTCATCACTGTAATATTCCTTCCTCCTCATTCTAACCCTACTCGTATGTCTCAAGTTTTCTCTCCCTCCCTCCCTCCCTTCTCCCCCTTCTCTCCCATGCCCCTCCCTCACCTTCTCTTTTTCTTACCTACACCCACCTCTCTCCGCCACACCTCTCCCCCACCGTTCCCCTTTTCCTACCTATCCTTACCTCACTCTCCCCCTCCTACTCTCTTACCTACTCCCTCCCCTCTCTTCCCCTCCCTCCACGGTCACTTCCCTCCCCACCCCTTCATTCTGTCCGTCTTCCCCTCATTCGGTTCCCTTCCATCTCCATATCTTTCTTTTTTCTTACTCTTTTTTCTGTGCTAAAAATGTAACGTACCATATGTACTCTCTCTCTCTCTCTCTCTCTCTCTCTCTCTCTCTCTCTCTCTCTCTCTCTCTCTCTCTCTCTCATCTGCTGCACTGTCCTCTCCCCATACTGCTTGGACGATGGCATAAGTATTACTATTAGTGTTAAGACCGGGCCGCCTCGTAGAAACCATGAGGTCTGTGTGGTTCGAGTATCATGTAACTTTACGTAGCTCACCACAATCCACTCCTACCCTACTTCACTCTTTCCCTCCCCCCCTCCATATCTCCCTCCCACTGTGGCCTACTCTTCTCCCCACCCTCCCTCCCTCCCTCCCATTAACCGTTCCGCCCATTCACACCCTACCGACCCCCCTCCTTCTCTCTCTCTCTCTCTCTCTCTCTCTCTCTCTCTCTCTCTCTCTCTCTCTCTCTCTCTCTCTCTCTCTCATGGTGTGTGTGTGTGTGTGTGTGTGTGTGTGTGTGTGTGTCCGTGAGAGAGAGAGAGAGGTCAGTTAAGGTGGCTGCTCGTAGGAAGAGGTATGGAAGGAAAGAGAGATGGAAGGAAAGCTGGAGGAGGGAAGAAGAGAGAGGGAGGGGGAAGAAGGATGGGATTAGGAGGGGCAAGAAACAGAAGAGGGGAGGAGGAGGAGAGGGGGAAGAAGCGGGGGAGAGGAAGAAGAACGGAAGGAAGAATGGGAAAGGGAGGAGAAAGGGGAGGGAGGAGACACATAGGGATGGAAGGAGGGGGAGAAGAGGAAGGGGAAGAGTGGGAGAAATGGAGGAGGATAGTTAAGGTGAAAGTGGGAGGAAAGGAAGGGACACGCAAGAGGAGGAACTAGGGGTGGGGGAGGAGGAAGAGGAAGGGGAAGGAGGGAATATGAATGAGGGAGGGAGAAAAAGGTGGAGAGAAGAAGAAGGAGAGGAAATGAATGGAGGGACGTGAGGAGACCACCCTAAGAAAGGAGGGAAGGACGACTGCGGGAGGGAGGGAAGGAACATTGAGGGAGGGAGGGAAGGAACACTGAGGGAGGAAAGGAAGGAAGATGGAGGTACAGAGAGACAGAGATGGAAAGATATAAGATGGGAAAGAGGGAAGAAGGACGGGATGACAGATGGAGGAAGGGAAGGACGGAGAGAGGGATCGGTGCAAGAAGGAGAGGAAAAGAAAGGAATGTGAAAGAAGGAAAAGGAGAGAAGATGGAGGAACTCAGGGGAGAAGGGAGGGATAATAGAAGAACAGGAGGAGGAAGGAGAGGAGGAGGAGAGAAAGTTGAAGGGATGTAGAGAGGGAGGGAAGGCGGTGGAATGAAAAAGGAGTAAGATGTGAGATGAGGAGAGGAAGGAAAGAAGTATGAGTGAAGAATGAGGGGAAAGGAAGAAGGTGGAGGAAAGAGGGGAGGTGGAGGGAAGAGGGAAGGTGAAGGAAGGAGGGAAGGTGAAGGAAAGAAGGAAGGTAGAAGAACGGTGCCTTGCCTTTCCCCAAGCCACCATTACCCCCCGCGAGGCCTGGGGTGCGAGGGTAACACGAGAGGCGCAACCCACACCACCCATACATACACACACACACACACACACACACACACACACACACACACACACACACATACATACATACCGTATTTAAATATACACAGATTAACAGACAAACACACTCATCACCCTCACACACACATAAACACTGATACACACACACACACACACACACACACACACACACACACACACACACACACACACACACACACACACACACTGGTACGTGCACTGACGCCCTCGTGTGTGTGTGTGTGTGTGTGTGTGTGTGTGTGTGTGTGTGTGTGTGTGTGTGTGTGTGTGTGTGTGTGTGTGTGTGTGTGTGTGTGTGTGTGTGTGTGTGTGTGTGTGTGTGTGTGTGTGTGTGTGTGTGAGAGAGAGAGAGAGAGAGAGAGAGAGAGAGAGAGAGAGACAGACAGACAGACAGACAGACAGACAGACAGACAGACAGACAGAGAGACAGACAGACAGACAGACAGACAGACAGACAGACAGACACAGAGAGAGACAGTGACAGACAGACAGACAGACAGAGACAGAGAGAGACAGAGACAGTGACAGACAGACAGACAGAGAATGATATGAGGCAGAGACTGTGAAGATAGATGAGTAAGGCAAGCAGTGTGAGGCATGAAGTGTGAGGTAGAATGAATGAGGCTGTAGGATGTAAGGTAACTAAAGTAAGGAGATTTATGGGATAGAAAGAGTGAGGCACAGTTAGGCAGGGTTAGGCAAAGGTTATATGGCATGGTAGGTGTGAGATATCGTGAGAGGGGAAGGAAGAGGGGGTGGAGAGGAGGGGAACAGGGGGTGTGTTCACTACATATGGTGCGGGAAGGGGAGGCTGAAAGGGAAAGTCTAAGAAAACAGGGTGAATGAGGCAGGGTGGGTGAGACAAGGAGTGTGAGGCAGGGTGAGGCAGGAAGGGTGAAGCAAGATAAGACAGGGAATGTGAGACAGTGTGAGCAATACATGGGGAGTGAGGCAAGATGATGCAGGGAGTGTGAGTGAAGCAGAGTGAAGAAGATAAGGAGTGTGAGGCTAGTAACGCAGGAAGTGTAAGGCAGAGGGAGGCAGGGAGTGCAAGGCAGGGTGAGTCAGGGAGTATGAGGCAGAGTTAGGCAGGAGGGGGAGGGAGAAGTTAGCGGGTGGAAATTCTGAGCACCTGGTGGGGGAGGGAGGTGCAACGGAAAGACTGAGGAGGCAAAGAACGGGTCTGCTTCCTGTTGTTAGCCTCCTCTTACCTCACTCACTCACTCGCTCACTCACTCCATGCTGAGAGAAGGGAATGATAATGAGAACTTGACATATAAATAATGAGGGATTTAAACAACCAACTATATCCGTAATTATAATCAAACACGTCCGCAGAAAAAAAGATGCGTCACAACAAAGAAAAAAAAAAAGGAAATATTATTAATAAGTGCAGAAAAATACACTGATAATTAGAAAAGTAACGTTAACACACACACACACACACACACACACACACACACACACACACACAGTACGTACGAGAACTAATACCAACAAAATCACAAAAAACAAAGAAAATAATACACCAATCACTCACACACACGCAACTTCCCAAAAACGGTCGCATCCAAACACACATCATTAAAGCAGACACGATAAGGGAGAGAAACGAAACACTCCGACAAAAACATATAACTTAACCTAACCTAGCATAACCTAACTTAATCTAACTAAACCTAGCTTATTTTAACGTCACCTAACACAGCCAAATGCAATGTAATCTAGTGAAATCTAACCTAACACAACTCCTAACCTGGCTTAACCTAATTTAGCGTTCACCCGGTACTAAGTCCTCGTTCACTTTTTTTTTTTTTCTATGAAGGATGTGTGGGTTAAGGGTAGTGTTTCCTGCAGTTGGAATTTCCGCTTATCCTTATCAACGCCCATTTATATGTTTCCTCGAACTTCTCTTCCTCTTTCGTTTCTTTGTTAGTGCCTTCTGTCCTCTTGTTTAATCTTTTGACTTCTGTTATCAGTACTCTTTATACTTCTCTCCATTTCCTCTCCCTTCTTTTTATCATCAGTGTTCTCTTCTACTTTTCAGTCTATTTCACATACCGTAATTCATCCCCCTCCCCCGTCACACACACACACACACACACACACACACACACACACACACACACCCTTCCCCTTACCCGCCACTTTCCATCTGTTCCAGGAGGAGAGGAGTGAGAGAAGGGCAAGGGTGGGGAGGGAAGAAGAGAAAGAGAAGATGGTAGAAAAGCAAGGAAAAGACAGAGGGGAATAAAGAAGTAGAAAAAAAGAAGCAGAAAGAAGAAAAGGGGAAGACGAGAGGAAATAATGGAAGGGGTAAAGAAGGTCGCAAAATAGGGAAGCGAGAAGTGGAAGAAAGGGAAGGGAAATGAATACAGAAAATACAAGAGGAATAGAGAAGGGAGGTGTTGGGAGGGGAAAGATGACAGGAGAGGATAAGAAAGGGGAAGGATGAGTCCAAAATGAGTACAAGCAAGTACAAACTAAACAACAACAGACTTATTAGCAGAGTTTTGATGCTGTTTGTCACTGGGCTGTATATGTACTGAGTGTCCGTTCTTGAGTATAAAACTAAGAGAGGAAAGCAGAAAGGCTCCTTCTCCCTACAATTACCACCAAACCCTCTATTCCAAGCCGGCAGGAAAAGGTGAGAAGAACTAGAATGCTGCATGGACAAACTTCTATGGAAATCAGACCCAGTGCAGTTATCTCTCTTTATCATGCCCTTATGCTCTTATGAAGTGAAGGACAGGAAAGAGAAGAGGGAGGGGAGTGAAGGGTAGGGATGTGAAGAGGGCGGGAAGTGAAGGGTGGGGAAGCGAAGAAGGGGAGGGAAGGGTGCCCCAGGACAATAACCACAACAATACCCCCAGGACCACTACACCGCTCCCACGACACCCATGAAGAGAGAGAGAGAGAGAGAAGGAAAGAGAGAGGAAGTGAGGGAGATATCAAGAGAAGCGAGTGACTAAATGGTACTCTCAGTTGGCTCAGTCAACAAGATGATGTCTTTTTAAACAGCTTCCTGGTATCTCTAAGCTTTATTTAACCTGCAGGGTAAGAGAGAAGTGTGGAGACATAGGGCTGGGTTGGGGGAGAGGTAAGAGAGAGGGATGGAGAGAGAGGGTTAGAGGGGTAAGGGTGAGGGGTAGTGAGGGGATGAAAGTGACGGGTAGAGAGGGAGTGAGGGAAAGGAGGGGTGAGGGTGAGGGGGGTGAGGGGATGAGGGTGAGGATGGGGTGATGGAGACTGACACCCATTAAAGCAGGATTGAAGGAGTTATCGCCCCTATTACACCCAGTTAATGGTGTGGGGCGGACTGGGGTGAGCGCTGCCTAGGTGAGAGGCTAGGCAGGTAGGTAGGTAGGTATACAGGTCGACAGGTAGACTGGTAGGTATACAGATAGTTTGGTACAGGTAAGGAAGTAGGAAAGTGGGTACACTGGTAAGGTAAAAAGCGGGTACAGCTGAGTAGAAAGACAGGAAAGTGAATATAGCTAGAAAGATAGGTAGGCAGATATATGAGAAGGCAGGAAGATATAAGTGGATCAACAGAGGAAGGCAGGAATCTAATGCAGGGAGAGTGAGAATGAGTAAGGCAGGGTGAGAGTGCGGCAGGGTGCGTGACGATGAGGCATGGCAGGTCAGGATGAGGCAGGGAAGAGGGAGGAAATGAGGATGAGATAAGGTGAAGATGAGGAAGGGTGAAGATGAACCAAAGTGAGAGTGAGACAAGGTATGGGTGAGGCAGAAGGGACAGAGCGCGTATGGGTGAGGCAGAGGGAGGGTGAGGCACGGTGAGGGTGAGGCAGAAGGAGGGTTAGGGAAGATGAGGGTAAGGCAATAAGAATGAGGCAGGGGGAGTGGAGAAACGTAGTGAGAGTCAGTTATAGGGTGAGGCAGGGTGAAGATGAGGCAGGGTGAGGGTGAGGCAGGGGGAGGCAAACAAAGACAAAAGCAGGCTGAGGGTGAGAGAAGGTCAGGCAAAAGGAGTAAGGAAGCCAGTAATTCAAGAAGTAAATGAGAGAGAGAGAGAGAGAGAGAGAGAGAGAGAGAGAGAGAGAGAGAGAGAGAGAGAGAGAATGAAAGTAACGAGGGGAGAAAAGGAGAGCAAGGTGGAGAGGAGGAATCCAAGAAGGAAGACAAAGAATTGGACAAAAGAAGGAAGTAAGGATAAGTGGTAAGGAGAGGAGGAGAAATGTGAAAAGAATATAAATGGAGGAAAAGGATGAAGGAAGAGAGAGGTGATGAGGGTAGGGAAGGAGGTGAAGAGAAGTGGAGGGAAGAATAGAGGGGTTGGGGAGGGAAGAGAGAGAATTGCCTCCATCAATCTTACTTTATTAACTTATTTTTTTTTTACTAGTGGAAAGATTATTTGCTTCCCGGCCACAACGATCCATACTCTCTCTCTCTCTCTCTCTCTCTCTCTCTCTCTCTCACACACACACAACTTCGCAATTAACCTTTCTTCCTCACTTTCCTCCTTCCCTTCATTTCTCTTTTCCCCTCCTCTCATCCCTCTGCTACTGTCATTTCTCCTTCCCATCTCCTTCATCTTTCCCCTCTCTGCTTTCCTCCCTTTCTCTCCTACCCGTCTGTATTCGCATTTGCCTCTCTATATTGTTCTCTTTTGTCATTTCATTTCCCTACACTTCCTTTCTTTTCATTTTCTTTCCTTCCCTGGACTTGTTATTACCACTGCAAAATCCTATTATTGTTTTTTCTTCTTCTCCCTTCAACTCTAATTATTCTTCTCTCTTTCATCTTTTTGCCTTTCCTTCCTGGTTTCTTTCCCAATACTACATCAATCCTCTATTTTCTTTCTTCCTCTTCCTCTATGTCCTTTCACCTCCTCTCCTTTCTTCTTACTTTTCCTTCTCTGCTCCCATCTTCTTCACTTTCTTCCCCCTTCCTTTTTCTCCTCACGTTATCTTATCATTTCATTTTTTTTTTTCACTTCTTTCTCAGTTTCTCTCCATTATTTTTCCTTTTTCCTTCCTTCAATTCCTTCACCTTTTCTGTCTAGGCCACTCCATTACTTTCTTCCTCACTATTTCCATAATTTCTCCTTTTGACCTCTCTCTCTCTCTCTCTCTCTCTCTCTCTCTCTCTCTTCCCCCTTCTCCGCTCCCTTTCTCTTCCTTCCTGTTTTCCACGTTACGCATTATTGAGCGTAACAAAGTAAACAGGATTCTTGGATTAATATCTAGAAGTGTAAGTAACGAGACATACTATTGCAGCTGTATCTTACCCACGTCAGACCACATCTAGAATATGGAGCACAGTTTTAGTCTCATTACAATAGGATAAATTTCCCTTGAAGTGTTCAGAGAATATAGACGATGAAACACGGAATCTGAACTCCACCTGATAAGGCCAGGCTGAAACATAAGGATTCGCACTAACTTGAGAAGCGAAGAGTAAGAGAAGTCTAAGCAAAGGTATTAAAATGGATGAAAGGAATAAGTAAAAGAGATATTGGTAAAGTACTGAAAATCGGTAGCCAAGACAGAAAGCACATAAACGGATTTACGATCGACAAGTTTCAAGTCATAAGGTAACTAGGTAAACATTGTTTTGGTAACAGAATCGTGGATGAGTGGAATAAGTTCCCTAACTGTGTCATAAATGCCAGCTCCAACAGAAGTTTTAAGAATAAACCTGATAAACATATGAGAAATAAAAGTTGGGTCTTGGCGCTGCACAGATGTCAGTGTACTTTACCGGTATAGGTTTTATATGTCTATACGTATTTATTTAAATATATAAATGCTTATACGCAAAAAAAAAAAATAAGTTAGAAAAAATATAACAATACATGGCAGAAAAGAAACACCCAGAAAGAATGACAACGATTTCTTGCCTTTCATGTTCCAATATGGTGGTATATAATTTCCTTTCGTCTGTTCTTATATCATTTTCAAGCCAGTTTTTCTATGATGGACAGGGTTCCTTTCCACTTGCTGTTCTTGACTTTTGCCCGTAGTGTATTTATCTTACTTAGGAAAAATTATAACCACACACAGGAATTGCATTTATTGTGAAGATACTGTTTTATCTAATGCAATTTCAGGTTGTGAACATAAATTCTTCTGTTTAAACAATCAGGTAGTGTATCCTGTTTTCTTGTTTCTTACGTTTTTCTCTTATCTTTTCATCCTTTCATTATTTTTTTTTTCAGTCCCTGACCACTCCCTTCCGATCGACACATTGCCTTTATTCTTGTTTCTTACTTTCCTCTCTTTTCCTTCCTTCCTTCCTTTTTTCTTTCATTCTCAATCCTTTCCTTTCTCTTCCCTTGCCCCTCCCTTCCCATTGACACAAGGTGGTGAATATGGAACAGGAAGGTAACAAGACTCTTAGGCCTCTCCACATTCTCAGCCTACCTACCAGCCTCTTACCTACTTACCTAACCTCTTACCTACTTCCCTCCCACTCACCTACTTTCCTCTCTCTCTTCTTTACTTCACTCCCTCTCGCTTCTTTCCTCCCTCTCACCTACTTCCCTCCCACTCACCTACTTTCCTCGCACTTCTTTACTTCCCTCACTCTCACCTACATCCCTCCCTCTCACCTACTTACCTCGTCTTAATTCAACCACTTTCCAATTTCTGTTTACCTACCTACCTACCCACCTATTGTACCTTCATACCTACCTACCTCCTTACCTTACAGGTTTCATCTACTAATTTACCAGTCTATCTGCCTACCTACATACATACATATAAGCATACAGTATATACATCCAACCTACCTACCTACTTACATATATACATACATAAATACATATATACATACACAAGTTACTTAAATTAACGAGCACACACGGACTCTCTCTCTCTCTCTCTCTCTCTCTCTCTCTCTCTCTCTCTCTCTCTTTAAAATGCAGTTGGAGACGCCATCTGCTTTGAGAATCCAATCACTGACCCTCTCTTTACGCTGACTCACATTCACACTCGCAAATTCTCTGTGTGTGTGTGTGTGTGTGTGTGTGTGTGTGTGTGTGTGTGTGTGTGTGTGTGTGTGTGTGTGTGTGTGTGTGTGTGTGTGTGTGTGTGTGTGTGTGTGTGTGTGTGTGTGTGTGTGTGTGTGTGTGTGTGTGTGTGTGTGTGTGTGTCATTCATCCCTAAATACCTTCATCTTTTTTTACTTTTTCCTAATTTAATTCCTCCTTTATCTACTAATTTTCTCTTTTCCTTCTTTCCTCGATGTCTATCATTTTCCTGCCTTTCCTTCCTACAATAATCCCATATCTTCTAATCCTCCTTACCTTCCTTCCCTATCTGTTATCTTCCTTCCTTCATTTATTCATTCACTGCATCTTTCCTTCCTTCCTTCATTCATTCATTCTCTTTATTTTCTTTCGTTTTTTTCTTTTTCTTCCTTCCTTCTTTCCTTCCTGCAGATATATTTCCTTCATCCAATCCTTCCTTTCATCGTCACTTCCTTCAATTATCCTCTTATCTTTTCTTTCCTTCCTTCTGGCCTACATTTGTCTTTTTCCAATACTGTTTTCCCTATCTCCAATAATTATCTCTTTTTCACCCTTCCTTCCTTCCTAAAGTTATTTTCCTTTCCTTATACAATTATCCTTCTCTCATCCTTCCTCCCTTCCTTCCTCCAATCCCTCCCTCCATCAGTTAGTGTGGGTGGGGTGGAGGAGATGAGGGAGAGAGGGGGGATGAGGTAGCCAGTGTCCTAGGGGTTGGCTTAAAGGTGAGGTGAGGTGAGTGTGCTGGTGCTCTGCTCTCTATCTCCAGGGCACACACACTCACATACTCACTCACTCACTCAACCTAAGACTCACGCATCCACTCAGTCCTGGGTCTACGCACTTAATCATTCTTACATTACTAACTTACTAAATTACTCATTCACTCAACAATGGACTCACTGACTTAATTACTCACTCTCTCTCATTCAATCAACACAGGATTAACTCGCTGGCTTATTTACATACTCACTCATTCACTCAACACAGGATTCACTGACTTAATTACTCGCTCATTCACTCACTTTCTTCTCCAACACCGGGCTAACTCACTGTACAGGTACATTCGCTTGTTCACTCACTCACTCACTTTCTTATTCAACACAGGACTAACTCACTGTTTAGGCACATTCGCTTGCTCACTCACTCACTCACTCTAAGGTTCACTCATAATAGGACACATTCTAATGCACACTACACACACTCACACACTCACTTGCACACTCACCCACTCCAGGAAACACTCTAAGATTCACTGACGCTGCTGCACACTCTGTCATTCTAAGCATATTCTTTTAAAGACATCCATACTAATCACAAAAGACACTCGTTAACTATTTCATACTTCGTTTACAGTTCTTTTATTTTTCGTAAATCCTCCCTTGTCGCTAACCACACTGTCTCGTCAGCCATTTTTGTTTCTTTACGTCCCGCCTCGCTTAACGAGAAGGGGCGATAAGTAAATCCCTTATAATTGACTTTTTTAGGGACTGTGGTGTGGTGTGGGGTGGGGTGGGGTGGTATGATGTAGTGTAAGGGCTACGTGAATCTAAGCGTGGTGTGGTGTGGTGTGAGGTAGTAGTGGTTAGTTTACTGAGGTGGTAATGGTGATGTGATGGCCAGCAATATGATAACGTATAGAGGCATGGAAGAAATATGGAGTGGTACAATAGTATGAGGTTGTGTATGTTATACAGTGTATTGTGATTAAGTTAAATGAAAGCTTACACCATCGCAAATGTCAGAAGTAATATAAACTATAATACTGACGCTGGTTTGTATGAATGTATGTATATATGAATGTATGTATGTATGCTACAAAACTCCGAACCATTATATATATATATATATATATATATATATATATATATATATATATATATATATATCATATATATATATACTATTTTTTTTTTACGAAACCTTGAACACAAAACCATTTGTTCGATTGATGTCCTCTGACGGGGTTCTGACCTGCGTCGCACATAAGTCGATTAACTCTACTGTCCCAGTCTGCGAGATTTCACTAAGGATCATACCCTGATTAGCACTGGAGACTTTGTAACTCCTTTTCTTTAGCGATTTCTTATGTACATATCTCAGTATCCGTTTTTGTGTGTTTTGGCCCCTCACCATGCAAGTACTCGAGCAAGCGAAGCGAGCGAGGGCGTATCTCTGTACTACTGTAGTAGTTGGCAATATATATATATATAAATATATATATATATATATATATATATATATATATATATATATATATATATATATATATATATATATATATATATATATATATACAGCCCAGTAAATCATCACCCTTACTATATTTCGAACCAATAAACAAAAAAAAAGTCATACGAACTTTTTAAGAATAATAAAAAACCTTCCTCCTCCATAAAATTAATAAGAAACGTTAATCATCACATTTGCCCTATTTCCCAACAACCAGTTGTATAATAATGCCAAAGAAAAATATCAGAAGCTCTTCCATGAAAAAGAAAAATATATCCAATCATCACAATCCTCAACCCATTTCCCAGTAAACGTATTTCTCAGTACACGTATTGAAACGGTACATAGAAATAACGGAATGTAAAAAATAAGATACCTCATTTCATTAAATCAGACATCTTATCTTATTTTCCACCAAATGTAACAAGAGATCAAACTGAAGGAGAAAAAAATCCCTAGAATTACCACACAAATATAAAAAATATATTATTATCCTGCCACTCTTCCCAAAAAATGTAATATAATGTAAAAACTAATGAAAAATACAAAAATACCTAGTTGAATAAAAAAATATCCTATACCAGAACAGTCAGTCGTAATTCTGTAGCCACAATACATAATAATTGGTAAAACAGGCGCAAAATAAAAACCAAAAATGATTTAAAACTTCCCCTTACTAAAACAGGACACTCAAACCCTCCCAAAATTACAGCCAGGCTCAACAATTTACACAGTCCAGCTGTCCCCTCCTCCCCCATCCCCCTCACCCTCCCCTGACCCCTACCCATCCCCGTTCCCCTCCCCTCCCCTCTCCCCTACCCATCCTATCCCCTTGTCTCCCAGCCATCCTCTCATCCACTACCCCCTCTCCCACCCATCTTCTCCCCCTCCCTCACTAGTATTTTCCCTCCTTCTCTCCCTCCCCCTCCTAACGTCTTCCCCTCCCCATCCATCCTCTCCCCCTCCCCCACCCCCTTGGCTCTGTCCCCTCCCCCCACCGCCGGCACTACACTCATTACCTTAGGAACCAACTTTTAAAAATAATGAGAGAGAGAGAGAGAGAGAGAGAGATCCCAACAGACAGACAAAGAAAGGAGGAGGAGGAGGAGGAGGAGGAGGCAACAAAGATGCAGTTCTGCAGTGGGAAGATATAATTTGAAGCAGTTTGGCCTGGAAATAAAAGCACAGAAAATGGTGGCGACATAATGAGAGGGAGGAAAAGGAGAGAAAAGATTTTAAAGCAGAAAACAACAGAGAAGATAAAACGAAAGAAGAAAACGGGAGGGAAAACGGAAAGTAAGGAACGGGAAGGAATAAGGAAAAGAGGAAAATCGAAGAGGACATAAAGGAAGCCAAAATAATGAAACAAACAATGATAAAATTCTGCTTAGAGGGAATATTTACAATTCACAATAACACAAACACGGGAGAAAACAAACATGCATGGCCATAAATAAGTACCGGGTAACACAGTCAAGCATTTCCTGTGTCACTCAACCCAGATACACACACACACACACGCACACACGAAAACACTAAGCCCCCGGCACTCCCACACACATTCCTCACTTTTTATGCTTCCACCCACACACCACACCTCACCAAGCATCTACTCCCACACTTACACTACCACCACATGCACCCTCACACACACACACAAATCAGGATGCACCTACATCTTTACACTTTCACACATTTACCGTTTCACACCTCATCCCCATACCCTTATACTTTATCCCTCTAAACATCAAACCACCAACTTATACCCCTCACACCTCAGCCCCTTATACCTCCATTCTTACACTTAACACCCAATACATTATACCCCTCGGCCCACATATCAACAGCCTCTGCAAACAATTCCCCATACAGCACATGTTCGCACCCTACACCTCACACAAACAACCACGCTGAACAACACTGTATCACACAACACAGTACACCTATCCACACACACCTACATCTGCTGCCCACAAAACAACACATAGCACATGCAACATACATCTCACAATCACGAACATCCACACCATACATCTCTGTCCTACACAACGAATTACACCTATCCACACACACCTGCATCCTCTGCCCTCAACACCACACATAGCACATACCCACGTCCCACAGCTTACAGCAACATCAAATACTTCAGTCTGGCAAAGCACATCACACCTGACCCCCTCACACCTTCAGCGTGAACCCAGCACAGATGAGAGTGAGGAGAGGCAGCTATGATAATGAGGACCTGGGTGATGGCAGACGAATAAACAGGTAGCCGTCTGGGCCAACACACTCGCTGCCTCACACATTCTTCTATCCATCACACACACACCCTCTTTTTCCCACACACACGTTTTTATCTACGACAGATTCACTGCCTCACCCACCCATTTTTATCTATTGCACGTTTTTTAAATCAAACACATCTTCCATCACACACACACACACACTCACTCACACACACACACACACACACACACACACACACACACACACACACACACACACACACACACACACACACACTATTCCATCACATTCACCTCCTCAAATACTCTTTTTTAGGTCTCCCTATCCACCTTTTCCTTTTTTCTCTCCTCTCCTTCCTCTTCTTGTCCCTTCCATTCCACTTCTTCCTCCTCCCTCTCACCCTATTTCCTCTTTAATCTCCCTCTTCACACTTTCCTCTTCTACCTTCTTTTCCCCCTCCTCCATTTTCTATATTTCCTCCTCCTCCTCCTTCTCCTTCTCCTCCTCTGCCTCTCCAGTTTCCTTTTCATTTCTTTTACTCCGCCTCTCATCTCAAATCCCAGATCTCTTCCTCCTCCTCTTTTCTCACCAACTCTCCCTCTTATCTCTCCGTCTCTTTTTCTTCTTCAAGTCTCTCCATCTCCTCCTCCTCCTCCTCCTCCTCCTCCTCGTCTTCCCTGTCCTCACAACGCTCCAATTATCCTCCACCTTTAAATTCTTCACGTCTTTTCATTTCATACTCAGCGTCCCCCTCCCCTCCACTCCACTCTCGGCCCCTCAACTCCTTTTTTCACTGCAGTCCACTCCCCTCCCCTCCTTCTACACTCCTGTCCTCTCCTCACCGCTCTTCTCTTCTCCTCTCCCTTCTCATCACTTTTATTTGTTTCTCTTCGTTTCCTCTCTCTTTCCTTCACTTTCATTACCACCCCTTCCCTTCAACTCCAATACCTCCTCCCCTTTCCTCTCCCCCTCCACTACTCTCTCTTAACCTCCATTACCCTCCCTTCCCGTCCCCTCTTCTCCTCTCTCCCCCTTTTCCTCTTCGGCCATCTCCTCCATTTCCTCCCACTTCACTCCTCACCTCTCATCTCCTCTCTTCTTCTATCCCCATTTAATTATACTCCAATATACACACTTATATAGGTTAAAGGGTCACACATAAATGGGCATGGTGGTAAGCTACAATCAATTACGTTAGGCAAATTGCTGACAAATGAATATATAGTTCATTTTAAACTCCTGTTCGATGACCTTTTCATTTTAATCGACACCACCAGACAGTTTTGTGTCATTCTAAGGCGATCTCTTGTAGTGTAAGGGTAATTGCAGGCTATGTCTAACCTCTCCAGTTCGAAAGCTGAATAAGGTCCTAGAAAATAATAGAAAACCATCAACACAGCAAAGAGGTTAAGTGTATTTATGGAGTCTGATACGCTTTTCTACCAATACACTGATGAAAAAATATTGTGCAGTATCTAGGCTTATGTGTCGCTATTACCATGTGTAAGGAAGTCTGGGCAGAAGTGAAAATATATTCAATATCTACTCTGTCAAATTAGTAGTAGTAGTAGTAGTAGTAATAGTAGTAGTAAAAGTAGTAGTAACAGTAGTAGTAGTAGTAGTAATAGCAGTAGTACTAGTAGTAGTAGTAATAGTAGTAGTAGTAGTAATAATAGTAGTAGTAGTAATAATAGTAGTAGCAGTAGTAAAAGTACTGCATTTAATGTCCTTGATATATATGTTATGAAGTGAACAAATCGAGCACTGAACCCTCTGGCACTCCGTTAGCTGAACCCATCACCACCCATTAACTACTACTCTTAGTTTTCTTCCATACATCTAACTGCCCAACGATCTATAGTCAGTATATGCTGCCTAATGTACCTAAGGCTCTAACTTCACACAAGGTATAAGTTTATTGAGAGAGAGAGAGAGAGAACAGTTACCTCAGGCTCTTGTAATCGTCGGCTCTGGTCCTTCTCCCTCTACTAACAGATGGACTCCCTCGCTCAAAACACACACACACACACACACACACACACACACACACACACACACACACACACACACACACACGGCCAGGCTGGTGACATGCCAGGGGTAATGACTTGAACACACACACACACACACACAGCTACTGCTCTCCCTCCCCTTCCTCTCTCTCTCTCTCTCTCTCTCTCTCTCTCTCTCTCTCTCTCTCTCCCTCCCTCTTTCCGTTTTCATTTTCACTATTATCCTCACTCACTCTGCCAGGGAAACAAAAATTCACTCACTCACCCACTCACTTCCTCTCACCCCCACTCTGTCACACAACGGAGGTGGGGCCTGTCACACACACACTCCCACTCACTCACTCACTCTCACTCACTCTCTCACTCACTCACTCTCTCACTCGCTCACTCTCTCACACAACAAAGGTGGGTCCTAACACAATACACTGTACGTTCGACCACAAAGGCTCTTCTCGAGTGGTGGGCAAGTCTAAGGCCCACAACCTGACTAATACACACACACACACACACACACACACACACACACACACACACACACACACACACACACACACACACACACACACACACAAATACCTCAGAAATAAAGTCCACATACACACAAACACAAACACACATACTGTATATTTGTGTAAGGTACAAATGTTCAGTATGATTTTCTACTCACAATTCGGGGGTACGACACAAGGAGTACGCGACATACCTGAAAAAAATAAGAAAAAAATAATAAAAGAATAATTATCACCATTTTATTACCCAAACAATTACAATTAGTCACCACCAGCACCATCATCATCATCATCATCATCACCACTATCATTATCATCATTCTCCTTACTACGGATGGGATAGTTTTAAAAAAAATCATCCCATTCAGTGTGATGATTTATAACTATTATTCAGGTCAGCACCAAAGTACTTTATTCTCATTGGAAACCCTTATGATGAATGGGTCGAGGAATGAAAATAAGTAGATGCCAGTAAGTACGCAAATTAGGTAAATATACGAGAGAGAGAGAGAGAGAGAGAGAGAGAGAGAGAGAGAGAGACCTATATAAAAAGCGGGAAATTACAACATGCCTATGTTTAAAAGGACGCCATTATTAACTTCTAGAACACAATTACGAGACTAGAAATATACGAGGCAAAAAAATCCGAAACAATTACCTCCAGTGCCCAAAGCAGAAAGAAAAAGAGTATTTGGGTGGAAAAATAGAACACTACATTAAAGCGTGTAAAGTAGAGAGGAGGCACTAAAAATGGGGATAAAAAAGACCTGTGAGAGAGAGAGAGAGAGAGAGAGAGAGAGAGAGAGAGATCGGTTAAAATGGGAGATAAAATGTGGGAAAGTGGGGTCGCAAGGGAACAAAAGGGGAAGAACACAACAGGAAGAAGAAACAGAAAAACGAAGTATAAGATAGAAGGTAAATAACAGACGAACAAGAGAGAGAGGAGAACGAGCGAAGTCAACGACGAGAAAAAAGGAAGGGAAAATGGCAAAGATAGGAAGGTAAAGGAAAACGAAAAGAATGGAGATGGGAGGGAATGGAGGAGGAAATTAAAAAAGAAACGACAAGGACGGAAAGAAAGGAAGATGGGGAGGGAGGGAAATAAAGGAAGGAAAAATTAATTAATAAGGGGTGGTAAGAAAAGTAAGGAAAGGAAGAAGAAAACGAAATGATAAAGAAGGGAGGGTGAAGAAGAAAGGAAGAAGAGAAAAGAGAAAAGAAATGAGAGGAAAGGGATGGATGGAAGTAGGATGTAGCAACGTAATCCGTAGACTAAGCAAGGCTAAGCGGATTCCCTAATGTTATGACATGCACAGACCTACCAACCTTTCTGACCTGACCTTACCTGCCCGACCTTTTCCTTCTGTTCTTGTTTGTGTTCTCTTGCTTTCTTCTTTTCTGGTTTTGTTGTGTCATCTCACCTTGTTCTGTCCTACCCTACTCTGCCCTGCCCTACCCTGCCTCACATTGCTGTCTTGCTCTGTCGAAACTACCTTGCCCTAGCCTGTTGAGCCTTGCCCATCCCTATACCCTTCTCTACGAAGTCCCACCTTTCCCCTTCCCTCCCGTGGTCCCCTTTCCTCCTTCACCCTGCCTTACTGAGTCCAGTTCTACCTTCCCTTACTTTGTCTAGTCCCACCTTTCCTTTTGCCTGCTTATCTACCCCCCCCCTACCCTTCCTAACCTTACCTAGCCAAATCCAACCGTACCCTTATTCCACCTATACCCCTGCAAGCATTTTATTTATAATCCCAAAGGCATACTCACTGCCCCCTCCAGCCAGCCAGCCAGTCCGATCCCACCCTAACTACATCGCCCCGAAAACGACCCCCTCGCAAGGACGATTCAACCCAATGTCTCGTGTTATGGGTGCAGGGAATTAAGGCCGAGTGCTTGTGGGTGGTGGGGGGAGTGGTTGTAATTACGTGGGTTCATTCCTGTTGGTTAGACCTCCACCACTTCCTTGTTCTCTCCCATCTTCCTTCTCTCTTGGAATCTGTAGCTTTACTGTAGTTTAACATGGTATGATCTGTTTGTTTTCGCCTGACAAGGATCTCCAACCTTTTTCAGCTCAGTTAATCAATAAGTGTAGTCAGACTGGAGATTGACTTGAGTGAATACCTAGGAGACTCATTTCTATATCATAAATAATGCTCATCAAGTTTCATGCAACAACGGCTCTGCATTCAAGTTTTGGGAGCGCCCAGTTCCCACAGGTGAAAACAAACTGGCTATAGTAAATTCTGATTCCTAGGTACACAAAATTTGGGGAGTTCAATACTGATGGGAAGACATCGACCACTTCAATGTTATCGTCCCCGTCTCCACCTCACGATAACTGTTAGGTGGGGTTGTGGTGAAAGACGGGAAGTGCTTGTAATTAGAGGCAAGATCTCGACCGTTGTCTTATTCTCTTCTCTCCTCCTCCCTTAGAATCTCGGCTGTTCTTGTAGCCTGGGTTCAACATTGTGCTTAGCGGGTGTGTTTGGGTCTCTAGGCTCACTCGTTGGTTGTGGAGTAAGGAAATACTAGTGACTTGAGCAGCTTGATGGGAATACTGCTAGTTGCTGGGTTAGGGCTGGGCGGTGTAATCAGTCTCCTCAAGCTGCTTAACTAACTCTTAGCCTGCTGCTGCCACTGAGAAATTTGTTTCGCTGCTACCAGACGATTAAGAAAAGAAAATCCCCTCGCATTTATAAGGTTAATTATACATACTGTAGAGCACAGTCTAGTAAGGTGTACTAATATTTTAACAGATGGTAAAAAGTAAATATGATAGCTCTCGTACCGGGTAACCCTTAAGCCTCGGCCGACTAATGTCTATTTTACTTCGGCTAACAGTGCTAGAGGGAAGCCTTTACGTAAACGCACCGATACGGCCAGGAGGTGAAGATGCCCGGCTATTTAAACATCCCTCAATCCCTTCTCAATCCCTTGAAAAAATGATGGTGGAGTGTGGAATAAGGACAATTTCGGCATGCAGTCCGCGGGGTCACGTTCACATTAAGCCTGGGACCACTGCTGCTACTGCTGGTGCAGCTAGTACTACTACTACTACTACTACTACTACTACTACTACCACTATTACTACTACTACTACTACTACTACTACCACTATTACTACTACTACTACTACTACTACTACTACTACGATGGCTAACACCAAGATTTTTACCACGTAACAATGAAATCTCTGAAGGTGTAAAGCTTAAAACTGCATGCAATGTCGTTTAGTAACGTGAAAATAAATGTTCTTTTTGCAAATCACAGGATGCACACATGATATATCTTACGTTGCTTAATGTTGCAGAACGAGGAAGACAGCACAGAGTAGGAAGGTGCATTATTATCAACATCATCATCATCATCATCATTATTATTTTTATTATTATTATTATTATTATTATTATTATTATTATCATATTATCAAAAAGAAACCTAGACGTGGAGAGAGAGAGAGAGAGAGAGAGAGAGAGAGAGAGAGAGAGTCAATTTCCTTCCCCTATTAGCTGTTTACTGTAACTGGCAGCTTCCTTTTGGCACTACTGCAGCCATTTCCCTCTTCCCTACTCCCCATTAACCCCTTCAGCCCAAAACCTCATTTTTATTTTACTATTACTATTCCCTGACGATTTTATTAAGCTTAGAAGTGATTTTTATTTTATTTTATTAGAGGGGTTATACAAGATGGTCCGGAAATAATACTCCACTAAAAACTCTCCTTGGGGTATCTTATGTGTTACAGGGACGGCTCAGTCTGCTGGTGTGGGCGTGGGTGTGGCACAGGGAGTAGGAAATGAAAACAAGAAGAAGGATGCACACTGATAACGCTGACTGAGCCGTTCCCACAAAAACCATTCAGACCCCCCCCCCACACACACACAAACTACAACTATCACCACAACACCTATACTCCCAGTCACCACAACTACCACTATCACCATAACACTCATAACCACCACCACTGCCACCACAACTACCACACCTGCCACCATCAAGCCCCATGACAAAAAAAAAAAAAAAAAAAACATGCAAGCCATATAGAAAAAAAAAATCCCACTCTTTCTCTTGACATACAAAAAAGAAAAAAAAAAAGAGGTCTACAGCAAAGGCAGAGAAAACAGAAAAACGGAAGAACATAAAAGAAAAAAAGACTGAAACAAAACAGGGTGGAATATGCTTAGATATGGAGAAATACCGTAAGGAAAAACAGAAAAAGCTTCAGTTAAGGAAATACAGAACGGATGCACATAACCTCTCTCTCTCTCTCTCTCTCTCTCTCTCTCTCTCTCTCTCTCAGCCCACAACCGCCTGCTGTGAGCCCAGGTGTGTGCGTGTGTGTATGTTTATGTATGTGTGTGGAACGTGCGGTCATGTGTGTACATACGCTAGCCAAAGTGTACATAAAAGCATAATAGTTGCGACAAATGTGTATGTATGGAAATGTATTTCAAAATATATACATGTACAGGCAAAAAAAAACATCCATATGTATGTCTGGTATGAGGACTTGTGTGTGTGTGTGTGTGTGTGTGTGTGTGTGTGTGTGTGTGTGTGTGTGTGTGTGTGTGTGTGTGTGTGTGTGTGTGTGTGTGTGTGTGTGTGTGTGTGTGTGTGTGTGTGTGTGTGTGTGTGTGTGTGAGTGTTTTAATATGCATGTATGTAGATCTGCGAGTGTGTGAATCTGCCGCAAGCTGCCGACTTTATCAGCACACACACACACACACACACACATACACACACACGCTTCAAAATTCAGGCAGCATCAGAAACAAGGCGAAAGAACGGCAGGAGCTGAAATGGAGCGAGGAATATACAAAAGAATACAAAGGACGGCAAACAGCAACATACCTAATGGTCTTATCGAGGCTGCTTGTTAAAGAGCAGACTATGACTACGAGATCTAATTCTACATGCTGAAGGATAAGGATAGTAAAGCAAGAAGGATCCCCCCAGCCTCCAAGCCCTCCATAAAAACTGGCAGGAAAAAGTGAGAAGGACCACCACAAAGCATGGATAAACTGACATGGATATTTCACAGGAAAGACTGAAAAAGAAAAGTTACATTTTATTACAGTACTTTATCTTTAAGAGGAGGAGGAGGAGGAGGAGGAAGAGGAGGAGGAGGAAGAGGAGCAGGAGGAGGAAGGAAGAAAAGGTGGGAGGGAGGATGAAAGGTGGGCAAAGAAAAAAAAATGAGTAGGTGCTGGATGGGGTAAGGAAGGCCTTGTATAGAATGGGTAGATGCCATAAAGGGTAATCTCTCCCACTTGCTCTCTCTCTCTCTCTCTCTCTCTCTCTCTCTCTCTCAGGAAGTCGTCTCCTCGTGACTCCTCGTGACAAGCTAAAATGGCCAGGGTGATCTCTTTGACCTCCTTCCTGCCCATTTCTTTTTTTTTTTTCTCTCTCTCTCTCTCACTCGCTCTCTCTAGCCTCATTTTTCTTTTGTCAGTCCATTCCCTGAGGCCCAGCAGTTTCCCACGCACAAGTAAATGGTGCGCATAATCACACCCTCACATGTTATGTTACCTTTCTGGTACTAATACCGAACCGTCTATATTGAACCATGCTAGATATTTTGCTCTGGACTGGTTTGATGGGATTGACAGGGTATTTCTTCTCTGTTTTCCCCCTTATTCCCATTCCAACCTCTCTTTCTCTCTCTCTCTCTCTCTCTCTGCTAAAGCGTGCGAGTATCGAAGGCAAATATGGAATTGGGCGAGAGCTGCCATAACCATGTGGCTGAGGAGAATGGGAGGAGGGGGGGAGGGAACGCTGAGGGTAGAGCAAGGGAGGAGAAGAAAGGCGGGAGAGATGGCAGGGAGGGAGGGAGGGAAGGAGCGAGGGAAGGAAAGAAGAAAAGGGGAGAGGGTGAGGGGATATGAGAAAAAGGATAAAGGATATGATGGGAGAACGGAGAGAGAGAGAGAGAGAGAGAGAGAGAGAGAGAGAGAGAGAGAGAGAGAGAGAGAGAGAGAGAATATAAATATGTATCGCAATAAAACCAGGCATAAAACCACACACACACAAAAAAAAGCAGAACCGAGTGAAAGAAAGGAGGAAGGAGTGAGAGGAAGGGGTGTAGCCGGGATGAGAGGCAGGGGTGAAAGGCAGGGAGGAGGCAAGGAAGTACGAGTAACAGGAATGTGAGACAGGGTGACAGACAGAAAGGAGACAGGTGAGGGGTGAGGTAAAGAGAAGGAAAGGTGAGAGGTAGCGGTAAAGGCAGAGACAGAGATGTGGCAGGGGTGAAAGGAAGAGGTTAGAGGCAGAGGTGTGGTAAGGGTAAGAGATAGGGGAGAGAGTCAAGGAGGAGGCAGGGCTGATAAGCAGGGAGTAGGCAGCGGTGAAGGACAGAGGTGGGGCAGAGGCGAGAGGTATGTATGAGACGCAGGGAAGAGGTGGAGAATGTGAGATTAAACCCAGGCCTTTAGTGGTATAGGTTATTGGCTAAGCTATGATGATGATGGTGGGGTAGGCTTAGAGCTGGAGATGGTGGTAGGGGTTATGGTGGTAGCTGTGGCAGGAATGGTGGTAGCTGTGGCAGAAATGGTGGTGACAGTGATATTTGTGGCAGGAATGGTGGTGAAACTGGTAGGAACGGTGACGACAGTGACAGCTGTGGTAGAAAGGGTGGTGGAAATGGTAGGAAAGGTCACAACGAAGGCAGCTGTGGTAGGAATGGAAGGAAAGGTGACAAGAGTGGTAGCTGTGGTAGGAATGGAGGTAGAAGTGGTAATAACAGTGGTGCCAGCGATAAGAAACTTGACGACAGTGGAAGGTATAGGAATGGCAGTGAAAATTACTGAAATGATGGTGACTCTGGTAGGAATGGAAGTGATGTGGTAGGAGTAGTGGTAGTTGTGGTAGGAATGGTGGTGACAGTGGCAGTTGTGGTGGGACTGGACGCGTTATGTCAATACTCCAACAGACGACTGAGAGAGACGGATGACGGGGGAAGGAAGCGAAGCGAGAGAGAGAGAGAGAGAGAGAGAGAGAGAGAGAGAGAGAGAGAGAGAGAAGAAGGAAGAGGGAAGAGGGAACAACGAAAAGGGAATAAGAGACAGAACGGGAGCACAGAAAAGGTGGAAGAAAGGAACAATGAAACGAAGAAAGAAATAACAAAAACACGAGGAAAGGAGGAGGCATAAAGAAAAATGGAGGAAGCGTAGAAAAGAAGAAAGGGAGAAACACAGAAAAGATGAAAACTGAACACAGAAGGGGAATGAAGAGCGAACAGAGCAATACGGTGAAAAGGAGGGAACAGAGAGCAAAGGGAAAGCTAGGGTGAAAGAGAGGGAAAAAATAGAAAAAAAGAGGGAGAAATGGAGGTTTGATCGGGAGGCTGAAAGAGTGTAGAGACGAAACCAAATAAACGGGAAACTGAGATAGGAGAGAAGGAAGGAAAAGAGAGAAACTGGGGAAAATACCAAGTGAAAAAGAGAAAGAAGTTGAAGGGACAAAGAAGATTAGGACAGGGAAATGGTAATGGTAATAGCATAGAAAACGGAGAGGAAACAGAATTTAAAAGGAAGTGGATGTAAAATGAGAAGGAAAAATAATGAGGATATGAAAAGAATATGGAAAAAGAAATTAAAAAGGAGGAAGGAACAAAAAGCCTAAGAGAAGACCGAGAGGCAAAAAATACAAGAACAGGAAAGAAGATGACAAAGATCAAAAGTGGAAAAAAACTGAGAATCAATAAGAACAGAAAAAAACATAGAGGACAGGAAGGCACAGAGGTAGGAGAGGGAATTCCGGAGGGACATGGGTGGGAAAAAGAATAAAAGAAAAATAAAGATAGAAGGAGAGGAGAAACGAGGCAACAAAGAAAAGCTGAAAAAGAGAAGAGAAAAAAAAAAACATTAAGGAGGAGGAGACGGAGAGAATGAAGAGGGAGTATCAATAACAGAGGATGGGAGAGAAAAAGAGAACTGGAAAAAGCACAAGAAAAAGGAAAAAGGAAGAGGAGAAAGTCATAAATATGGTGAACACAGGGATAAAAAAAATATGGAAAACTTTGGAGAGGAAAAGAGTAAAGAGAAAATGAAGACAGAGAAGAAAGAAGAGCAAAATTAAGAAGGAAGCCTCAAGCGAAAACAAGAAATATAAACGAAAAGCAAAATGAAGAGGGAGACACTGAAATAAGAGAAGTATTGTGATTAAAAGTAAACAAAACTTGTGAAAAAGGCAAGAGAGAGAGAGAGAGAGAGAGAGAGAGAGAGAGAGAGAGAGAGAGAGAGAGAGAGAGAGAGAGAGAGATTGGGATGGAGGGAGGGAGGTAAGGAGGGAGGTAAACAGTAGGGAGAGAGTAAACAGTCAGGACGAATGTGTGTGTCTGGTCTAGGTCTCCCTCCATCCCTCCCTCCCTCCATCCTATTTCCCCCTTTTCTCCATCTAGCCATCCCAGTCCCCCTCTCTCCCCTCTCCCTCCATCTTTTCTTTCTTCCATTCTGACTCCTTCCTCCTCCCCTCTGCAATCCTGACTCACTCCTCCTCCCTCTCTCCATCCTTAATCCCCTTCCTCCCTCCACCCATCTTGACTCCCCTCTCCTCCCTCCCTCCATCCCTCCATTCAGTCTCCTTCCTCCCTTCCTTCCTCCCTCCATTCAGTCTCCTCCCTCCCTCCCTCATGACATCGTGAAACATGACACGTGACGAGCGCATCATTTTCCCCACTTCAATCTCTCTCTCTCTCTCTCTCTCTCTCTCTCTCTCTCTCTCTCTCAAACATAACCACACCTTAGGCAATTAAAAGAGATAAGAAAATGAAAGAGAAAAATGCCACTTACCTCCATTACCATTACTTACCATTTTATCATATGCCATTTGGTAGGAAGAGAGAGAGAGAGAGAGAGAGAGAGAGGGGGGGGGGGTGGAAGGAGACTTAAGTAGAGAGAGGAAAAAGTAGAAAGGAAAAGTCAAAGGGAGGAGGGGGGTAGAAAAGAGTGGAGAAAGGGGAGAAAAGGGTTTGAGGAGAAGGAAAGGGAGGCGGTGGAGAGAAGAGGGAAGTAGAGCAGCAGAAGCGGAGCAGATGCTTTCCTCAACCCATTCACTAAGATGGCGTGTTTTTCATTCTATACTTTCCTTTGTCTTTCATTCTCTTCAATAATCTTCCTTCCTTCTTCCTGTCATTCACCCTTCCTCATTCCTTCATTCACCCAGATTATCTTATTTCCTTCTTTCCCTCCTCCTTGCATTTCTCACGCCCTCTTTCCTTCTAATTCTCTAAAATTATTTTCTTCCCTTCACCCATCATCATCACAGTCTCCCCTTCTTCCCTCACCCAGACATTTCCTCACAAAACTTGGCTCCTTCGTCCAGTTTTCCCTATTGTTCTTCCTTCCTCCCCTTCTCGTTATCATTCTTTTCCTGTCTCTCTTAATTATCACTGGACTCTCCTTGCACCCTTTTATCCCTTTAGTTCAGCCTTTTCATACTAATTTCCAGCGTCCCTTTTTTTTTCTTCCTCCTTTCTTAACTGGCGGGTTTTTACGTCAGTTCCCCTTCCCGCCATCTTTTTTTTTTTTTTTTGTCGCGTTCTTTTCCTTTTTTTCTCTTTTTTATATCCAATCAAGTGGGTCTGACTTTTAATATTCCTGAGGCTTTCCTTGTACCCCGTTCTCTCTCCCTCTTAATTAATAGGGTCAGTTTTTTTCTTCTTCCTCCCTCATTTCTTCTTTATCCTTATTTTTTTCTTTCAGCATCCCTATCCTGTTTAATAAAGTTCATGACATCCAACATCCCTTTTACTCTGTGTGTGTGTGTGTGTGTGTGTGTGTGTGTGTGTGTGTGTGTGTGTGTGTGTGTGTGTGTGTGTGTGTGTGTGTGTGTGTGTGTGTGTGTGTGTGTGTGTTTTATGCAGACAAGTTTATTCAGCACTGGAGAGAAAATTCCACCCAGTTCCAAAACTCTCTGATCAAAATAAAAACGAAGACTGCCAAAATAAAATCTAAAACTCGTCTTGGTGCCTGAGGGGATAATTCTTCCACTGACACTCCCTCCTCCAGCCATATATTTTTCCATTTTCCCTCTCCCATATTCATTTCACGGTTCACCTCTCTCTCTCTCTCTCTCTCTCTCTCTCTCTCTCTCTCATACACCTGCCCTTCTCTCCCTCCGACCTTCCAATCTGCCCCCCGGGGAGGCCATGACCCGCCCCCCACCGCCCCCTGTGCCACACTTTACCTTGGCATTCCATAGGCCATCGAAGACAGAACCAACACCCACACCCACACCCACATCATCCACAACCACACACACACACACACACACACACACACACACACACACACACACACACACACACACACACACACCATCCACCACCACACACAGACAGAAACAGCACCACCCACATACACCCATCACAACCAACCCCACTAACATCATAATCACATTTGCACCCACATTCAATTCCTTGCCACCCACTCCCACACCCACTACAGCCACATACACGCCCTCTTTCAAGCCCCTACTACCTACACCTAAACCCACAGCAACACCACTCCCAAACTCAGATCCCATCCACATTATATCCACACTCACAACCACACACCACCCATACCATTTATATCCACACCCACATTCATACACAATCCACACCCACGCCCACCCCAGACATCGCAGAGCCGCCCATCGCTTCCTGCGGTGAGCGTATCTTTGTCCTCATTTGTATTCCGCAAGATGCCAGTGCGTGGGTGTAGTTTAGTGTAGTGTATTCTCTTTCTTTCCCTCCCCATCCCGGCCTCATCCCAGCCCACACCTGCTCTGCCTAGCTTCTTTCCATCCCAATCCATCTCTCCCAGTCCCAACACACTCCACCCTATCCCTTTAATTTATTTCCACCCCATTTCATCTCCTCCCATCCCACCACACTTCACCTCACCCAGTTTGGTTTCTTTCCATCCCTCTCCACCCTATCCTGCCCCATCCTGTTCCACTTCTCTCCACTCTGCTCTGTTTACTTTCATCCCATCTACCCACCCCTGGCCTGCCTAATAGGTCCTGTTTCTCTGTCCTATTCCATCCTGTCCGCCACTACCCCCGCCATACCTACCCCCTCCCCTCCGCTCCGCCCTGCTGTTCCCGTTCCACCCCGTCAAGCCCAATCCTCTCCGCCCAGTTACGTCGCGTCTCTTTCTGTTCTATCTCGTCCCACCCCGTCAAGTCCCTCCCATCCCATCCCTGCCCGCCTCATCCCATCCAGCCTCACATGCCCAGTCCCACATCCCAAAATCACTCTTCCACTACACCCAGGAGCTATCCCGCTCATTCTATGTTCCAGGCTTACCTCATTCCACATCCCAAACCTGCCCCATTCCACGTTCCAAACCTACCTCATTCCACGTTCCAAACCTATCCACTCCTTTCATTCTTTCCATATCACTTTACGTCCCTTTTCGTCACTTATTCACTCCTTCCCTCCTTTCTTTTTTTCCGCATCTCTTTCGCTTCCCTCAGTCCCTTCTCTCCACATCCTGTCCACGTCTTCCTTCATCTCAGATTCATTTCTTCCGCCACAACAGGGAAATGCCTACCATCGACTGCAACTGGAAAAACATCCAATTTCAACTTTCCCTTCTCCTCACTCTGCCGCGCCCCGCTCCGTAATAAGTCTACCCCACTTACCGAGGCAATTCAACTTCTCCCAGCATCTCTTCCCCACAACACCCCCCCCCCTCATACTCTCACTCCTCCCCCTCATCCCACCGTCCCCTTCCACCTCACCTTACTATTCCCCCCACTCTCTTCCTCCTCTATTTGCTGCCCCACTCCCACTCACTGTCTTCCTCCCTTACTCCCCACCACCCACTCTCTTCCTCCTTTACTGCCTGCCTCACCCCTACCCACTCTCTTCCTCCCTTACTCCCTGCCTACTCTCCCACTCCTTCCCTGGCGCCTTCCGTCCTACAGGTAACTTCCAACACACTGCACTTCCCTCCTTTCCCTCTCATTTTTTTTTCGTTTATTTCAGCCACCACAGTTTTTATCCCTTCAGGCCAAAGACATAATTCTCATATATATTTTTTTCCCTTGTTGTTACCTGGCTATTGAATTTGGATTAGCAAAGAACCCTTGTAGAGAAGTTAATGAACAATACATCTAACCCTCTAGTTCGAAAATCTATCCTATTAAAAAAAAAGGGGGGATAATATGAATGAAACAGAAAAATACGTCGCCAACTGAAGAGGTTACGGGCAGCTGTTATAATCACATTTCTTACTACCACCATCGTAACTACAATCCTAACTACCACCATCGCAACCACAGATCTTCCTATCCCCATCACAATCACAATCCTACCTACCACCATCACAACTACAATCCTAACAACCACCATCATAACCACAGTCCTACCTACCACCATCACAACCACAATCCCAACTACCACCATCACAACCACAATCCTAACTATCAGCCTTACAACCACAGTCCTAACTACCATCATCACAGCCACAATCCTACCTACCACCATCACAACCACAATCCCAACTACCATCATCACAACGACACCGCAAATTCAAGTAACACCATCACAACCACAATTCAGACTACCACAATCAACCACAATTCCAGCTACCACCACCACAGCTACACCACAGTTTCAAGTACCACCAACACAACCACAATTCAGACTACCACAATCAACCACAATTCTAGCTACCACCATCACAACCACAATTCCCAGTACCGCCTACACAAGCCCCAATTTAATTCACATCACGATCTAAGGCTTCTTCCTCGATCACCATTGTCACTATCATTACAACCACCACCATCAACTACCACCATTCCTACCATCATCACTACCATATATCACCGTTCCCACTACCATTACTAGCATCTGCCACCATTCCTACTATCACTACCATCCCCATCATAATACGACTAACACCATCAGTACCATTTCTGTTCATTATCATCATTACCTTCATCACAGTCCCCATCACCACAACTTTAATAATAATAATAATAATAATAATAATAATAATACCGTTACCATCCCCGTTACCGCCATTACCACCTGACGACCCCATCACACACACACACACACACACACACACACACACACACACACACACACACACACACACACACACACACACTTAAAATAATACAGCCCTCACTCAAACGCTCCATTTAACACCAATTTATATTTCAAATTTACGTTTCCAGAGGGTATTTTTTCGATTGGCGAAACAATTTTATTTATATCCTAAATGTGGGCGTTCTCACATCAAACGATTTCCCCTCTCTCTCTCTCTCTCTCTCTCTCTCTCTCTCTCTCTTTTACAACTCAAAATTCCATATCATTTCTTGTTATAAATCACTAACCCTTTTCCTGCGGCATGTTTTCCTGAACTGAAGAAAATCGTTTATAGGTCAGCCAAAAAAATTATATGAAGTTCTTAATTAGCAGCCTAGGGGTCATCTGCTGTGCGAAAGGATGCAAGTTCGATCCTTGACTGGCGAAGGAAACAGTATGTTTAACAGTTTATCAATTTGAATTTCGTTAAAACAGGCCTTACTGATTTTCCATAAGACACAATGACATTTAGTAAGTTTTGAAGGAGACTAAGTGGTGATATGTGAAGGCGTGTGGCTAGTAAGAGGACTGCTGGGACTCAGGGAATGGCTGTCAAGTCTATACCCATCGTCTGAAATATAAATCACTCCCCCTTCCCTCGTTTGCTTATTCCTCCCATTTTACTTTTCACTTTCTCCTTCTCTAGATTCTTTCTTAATTATTTCCCTTTCCTCTTTTCCTCCTCTTTTTCATCTCTCTGTCCCTTTCTTCCTTCTCACTTTTTCTGACCTCCATATCTCCTGCTATTCCCTTTATGTTCTCCCACACTTCTCTCCAGATCTCGCTCCCTTCTTTCTGTCCCTTCCTTCCTCTCCCTTCGTTCTCTCTATATCCCACCCCCCCATTTTCTCCTTCCTCTTCCCTCTCTCCCCCTCTCTCTAAATCTCCCTTCATTGCCCTATGTCTTTCCTTTCCTTCCACCTTTCCCTTCCCTGGCCCATCCATGCCACCTACCCAGCGGGGCATCCCTTCTCCTATCTCCATCTTCCATCCTCTGAATACCTGAAATTTCCCGAATCTTTTATGTTTCTTCCCTGCGACACAGATCTTTAACAAATTTCCATTTCTTAACACAACATTCCATCCTATGAATATCTCAGATTTTTCAAAGCTGTTTTTTTTTTTTTCTTACAGTCATCTTCAGAGTTTAGAAACTGCATAAAACTATGTGTATAGCCTCACTGGCGTTTTGTATCACTGGGAATGGTTTCTTACTCTCTTCCTTTAAAATATAATTAACTGAAGTTCTCATCTAATAAACTCTTAACTAGAATGAATGAAATCGTCAGGCAGTAACTAAAATAAAGTCTATGGAGGTTGCATACTGTACTGATGGACTTCAGGGAGGTTGTTCTTAACCCCTTCTTTAAGAAAAAAAATTCCCCTGATTACAGTAATAACAAAACAGTAAGTCATTATATGGAAAGGGTTGAGGTTAAAGACACTTGTGTTCCATCATCAGCTATTCACGTCATACAAGCAGCGTTATCGACACATTTTCGTCCTAGTTTACAGGTATTGATGTGAGGCTGAAAATATCCCGGGTGACCCAAAAAGGAAGGGAGGGGGCGAGTGAAAAGTGGAACAGAGGTGGTTAACCATATTGATTTGTGGTGCTGCAAATTAGTAAGTGTCCGAAGCCCCATCACACGCTGCCACATACCACTACTGCAGCACCATACACAACCACATACCACCACCGCACCACAACATATAACCACACATCACCAGACAACATCTCACACCACAACTGTACTACCATACACGACCACTCACCACCACTGAACTGCAACGTACCACCACACACCACCATTCGCCACCACTACACATCCACGCACAACCACACACCATACATGTCTAAACACCACCACACTCAGCCACAAACCAGCACTGTACTACCACACACAACCCCAGAAACGAATTAGACATGAGTATCAAGGTGGGGAATAAGTAAGATGACGTGAATGAGTAAAAATTATGACTAAAGTAACGTGGTAGAGATGAAGAAAGTAACACAAGTGGAGTAAGTAACGATTTGGAGTTGAGCCACAAGGTGAGAATGAGCAAGGAGCCGTTGGTGAGTAGCAAGCTGGAGATGAGTAAGAAAAAGGAAGAAAGTAACAAAAATGGAGGTGAGTTACAAGATGGGAGTAAGTAAGGAGACGTGGCTGAGTAACAAGGTGGGTCGGTAAGTGGTGGTTCCCCATGAGGCACACCAGGTAACTAATTAACTTCGCCTCCACCCACTGAGATCTAATACATTTTTTCGCAGTATATCATCACTCACATCACCCTCACACATGACAGAACACCTTTAACCTAACTTGTACACCTCCACTCAGTACACTGTGACTCATTGCACTTCCATTCATTACTCTACCATATTTTCTACCCTAGTCACCTTCACCTACCGTACTTCACTTCCAACGTGTACACTTCAGTGTATTACACTTCGTCATTTCAGTTCCATTCATCATTCACTGAAACAGCGGCAAACTCACCTAGTTAATTTCCTGCATGTACTTTTCGTCAGCGTAAGAGTATTATTTGTTAGCTGCTGAGAATCAGATAAGCAGAAGAGCTGTACATTATTAACGTCACCAGACAGTAACATATATTGCTATCTCGTGAGTTAGCGCTCCAAAGTTATTTTTCGAATGGACAGGGATTAGGCGAAACAAAATTCTCACTGGAGGATAGCAAATGGGACTTCGTCTCACTGGTCACTCTTTGCTTGGGAATGTGTGCTCGGTGTTAGAATTCTCAGCACCGAGAATTCCAACCTGAACACTGGTTATTATTGGAACAAAGTTACAGAAGAGGATCAACTGAGTGTTAGTGACTGGTACCAAAGGCTGAAGTAAGAGGAGGCTACAGGGCACCATATTCCTGCTCCTCACCACACTACTAAGTTCTGCCCCATGCTAAACGGGTAATCGAGGACGAGTACAAAGGAAACCTCTGTATATTCTGCAGGCTTGACCCTGCTGTCTGAGCAACGGTGAGCAGCCAGGTCGAGGAAGACTGCTGTAACGGTGGGTGTTGGGCTGTCGGGGACTGCTGCTTTAACGGTGCGAGCTGTGCCGTGGTGTCCAGGACGATTCCTTTTACGGTGCAGTGTTGTACTATGCTTGCTGTCGAGAAAGATTGCTGTTTTGGTGTTTTCCTGTTGAGGACTTTACTGTTCATGTTATGAAAGCTCTTGTGAACTGATGCTTCTCTTCTTTGTGTTACGGTGAACTGTAGTGGAACTGTCGTAACTACAGTTTTAGTATGTCTTAATTACTCTATGAGCATGTCGTTTAGTGCTGTGATCAACGGAGGCTGATGTATTGCTGTTATTTCACGGTGCTGTGTGATGATTCCTTGTTACCACTGACTTCTGCATAGTAAATAGATGTCGGTGTATATTTTCATCTTCCCCTCATTGTAAGTTTGGTAACTAAATATAATTTGTTCGTGCTAGAACTTGGGCGACTCCACTTCCCATACAATACTATTAACCAACACTTAACCGTCCACACAACTCCCCACCACACCTCCAAAACAGCACCCACCACAACAACACACCACTATCCCGGATACACCTACACCACACCAAGACACTCCAGCATCACCACACCATCGGCTACCACACCAAGACACTGCTACACCACCACACCACCGACAACTCCATTAACTCTGCGCGCCTCACCTGACTTTAATAACAAGGCTAATGAGAGTTGAGGTAATTACCGAGGGAGGCCCCAAACTTGGCTGTCGGGTCGGGTCGGGTCGGGTCGGGTCGGGTTGTGTGGGAACTATGTCGGAGAGGGTAGCCTACAGCAAGGTCTACAGAACTTTGGCCTTTAACACGCAAAACTGAAATTATCCTTCCCTTAAGATAATAAACTGCGATTTTTTATTTTTTTTTTTTTTTGTACAGATCACTTTGCGAACCACCCGCATCGTATTCGCTTCCGTGCCACTTCTTCTTACACTACCTTCAGCTTCACTTCCACTTACGCTACCTTCCGCTTCACTTACGCTCTTTCCTGCTTCATTTGTGCTAACTTAGGCGTTACTTTCGCTACTTTTTCCATTTTCACTTAGACTCCCATGTCATTTCCAGTCAGACAGCCTTCTGCTTTTTTGCGGCTAAACTTGCTCTTCGCTTCAGCCAATCCTCCATTTCACTCCGCCCAAGTTGCAACCTCACATCCACACAACTTCTGGGTCCGCCACACCGCACCAACCAACTATTCCTCAGCTTGTATTTATAAACTTTCTTTTGCTTTAACCGTTCAATCTGGTATCATTTGTTTTTTTAGAATCTCTCTCTCTCTCTCTCTCTCTCTCCCTCTCTCTCTCTCTCTCTCTCTCTCTCTCTCTCTCTCTGTTTAACTCCGGTTTGAAAAGTGTGCCCAGAGCTGAAAAAATCGTCTGGTGGTGAGACATAAACAGAAAAAACTATACGTAATCGACGTGATGTGATTAATCGTTTTACGCAACTTAAAAGTCCTCTGGTTTTGAAGGGATTAACAGAGGCTTTATTTAACCAGTTTAGTAAAAAAAAAAATACCTTAAAAATCGTCTTAAAATAGGAAGAATATAAAAACTACTACCTCTTACTAATGAGGTTATGCTACCAGTACTTGCCATTGTGAAACCTCTCGAGATGTGAAGGCTTAAAAAAAAAAAATGACTATACTCATTTCACCTTAACCTGCCTCAGACTTTCGTTCTTTTGCATCTTATTTCATGTAGCTCAAAGGCAGAATAAGACAATACTACGGCTCTACATCCTCTCCATAACACTTCTTCGTGACTAGCATCATATTCTCATGTTAATCCATTGTTATAACTAAGCAGTGATGATGGAGAGAATGCAATTTAGACCAAGTTTGAGTAAAAAAAAAAAAAAAAAATGTAGTCATCTTGATTTCTGCCACAAATTAACTGTCATGGGGACCCGTCTGCCGTACAAAGTGATTCAGATCCCTTATGAATACTGTTGCCCCTGAGCCAGTAGGGCCTCCGATAAAATGGCTTCCCTCCAGCAGGCAGGGCGGGAGGCATAATCTGGCAAAGTGCAGGTGTGATGTATGACCCGCTCAGATTAACCTCGCCTCAACTCACATCACCTTCCCTTATTTTACCTTGCCTTATCATACCTTACCTCACTTCACCTCGCTTTTCCTTGCATTACCTTAACTCACCTCACGCCGCCTTATCTAACCTCACTTCACTTTACCTCACCCCACCTAACCTCACCTAATCCAACCTCACCTCAACCCACTCGTCTTGGATAGTGGCATGGTGGTAAGAGGGCTAACCACCAGAATGAGGTCGTCTTTCATTCTCTAATCTTGTTACTGTCATACGGTTTTTCATTTTTGTAGAGGTTTTTAGAATTTCATATTGTGTCTTTCATCTATCCTCTTCAGTACGAAAAGTCGAGTGGAATAAAATCGTCTGGAGGCAACAAGAAAAAAAAAATTACGTCCTTGGGTACCCTTCAGGCCAAACCTCACACCCCACTTCTATTTATCTATCCCTCCCCATCCCTCCCCTCTGCTTTCCTCCTTATCTCCTCCTCTCTTCAAAGTCACATCTCTCCCATATCCCCCTCCCCATACTTTCTCCCCACTTCCAACACCCATCTACCTCCTTCCTTCATTCTTCCCTCCCCCTACCCCTCCTTTCTATCTTCCTTCCTCATCTCCCTCTCCCCTATTTCTGGCTCCCCAACTCCCAGACCCCTTTACCTCCCTCCCTCATCCTCCCCTCCCCTATATTTCCTTCCCTAATCTCCCTCTGCCCCCTTACTCCCTCCCCATCTTCCACACCCCTTTACTTCCCACCCCATCTCCTCCTCCCCTCCCCACATCTCCCCCTCCCCAACACTTCCTACTAACCCAGCCAACCACTCTTCAAAATGTATAAGAATTACTACTCCCATTTTTTCCATGATTACGGTAACCATTATCGAGGATCCGAGGGTGTGGTGTGGTGTGGTGTGGTGTGGGAGTGGTGGTGGTGTGGTGTGGTGTGGTGTGGTGTGGTGTGGTGTGGTGTGGTGTGGTGTGGTGTGGTGTGGTGGTGTGGCAGTGGAACAATGGTGGTGCTGTCCTGTATGGTGATGGAAGTGGAAAGATGGTGGTGTGGTGTGATGTGATGTGGTATGGTGTGATGATGAGAAATTTGTTGTCAGGTGTGGTGTGGTGGTATTGTAGTGGCAACAGGGTGGTGGTGTGATGGTATGATGGTGGCACTGTCGTGGAGATACAGTGGTATGACCGTGTAGTTGTCGTATGGTAGTGGGAAGATGGTGACGTGCTGAGGGTATGGTGGCAGAATGGTAGTGAAAAGATGGTGGTATGGTAATGATGAAAAAAGGGCATCGGTGTGGTCCTGTAGCAACGGGACTGCACTGGTGTGATGGTATTATCGATGTGGTATACTGGTATTATGGCAGCTTTATAAACAAAAATATGGTACAAGGTATAATGTGGGTATGGTAGTGGTATGGTAGTGGACATGGAAATTTTAAGTGAAATATGGAGGGATAAAATTAATATTCCCATCATATATTTTTTTTTTCCGGAGGGGTAATCATTTGAACTGGTAAAAAAAAATGTTGATGCCACAAATACAAATTTACTCTCATCACAGATACATAATTGCTCTCTCTCTCTCTCTCTCTCTCTCTCTCTCTCTCTCTCTCTCTCTCCACAATGTTGTAGTAGTAGGAGTAGTTGTAGCACTAGTAGCATAATAGCAGTAGTAGTAGTAGTTGCCGTACTAGTAGTAGTAGCAGTAGCAGTAGCAGTAGTAGTAGCAGTAGTAGTAGTAGTAGTAATAGTAGTAGTAGTAGTAGTAGTAGTAGTAGTAGTAGTAGTAGTAATAATAATAATAATAAAAATAATAATAATAATAAAATTAATAAAAATAATAATACAATAATAATAATAATAATAATAATAATAATAATATTAATAATAATAAAATAACAATAAAAATAACACTAATAACAATAAAATAACAATAAAAATAACGCTACAACCCTTTCCCACACACAAAAAAAAAAGGTGGGCGGGAACCGAAAAAGCAAAATGAAAAAAAAAACGATAACATGAACTTCCCACAACACGTCCACAAACACATTTCCAAAATAAAAGAAAACCCATAAATTACTGAAAACCAAAGACCACACTGTTCTCGATTAAAAAGCATATATAAAAACAAACACATGAAAAAAAGATCACACACACTATCCCATTTGAAAGAGGGGCAATATCTCCCACACACAGGCGCTTTGATAGATGAGAGAGAGAGAGAGAGAGAGAGAGAGAGAGAGAGAGAGAGAGACAGACAGACAGACAGACAGACAGACAGACAGATACAGAGACCACTTAACATACTGTACTGTACACAGCGCTTAAGTGAGAGCTGTCCCTATAAAATGGCACTCAAGGGTTCTTTCAATATGGTTTCTGCATGGCTGAGTGGTGAGGTTGAGTGGTGATTTGGAGGGCAGTGAGTAGTGAAGCTGAGTGGTGACTGGGGGCAGTGAGTGGTGAGGCTGAGTGGTGACTGGGGGCAGTGAGTGGTGAGGCTGAGTGGTGACTGGGGGCAGTGAGTGGTGATGGACTGACTGATCGAATAACCAAAGTTTAATTAAATTATACTAACATTTTCAACACACCTTTACAAATCGTCTTTATATTCTAACAGACAGACAGACAGACAGACAGACAGACAGATAGACATACAAAGACATACAGATAAACAGATACACAGATCGAAAGAGACAGTTGATTAGAGAGATAAGTAGATAGTGAGTGATGGATAGAAAGAAATCACCATCACCTTCAGCATCATCATCATCCCCATCTTAATTCTCCCTGATAAGATGGAGTGAGGTGGAATCCAGTAAAAAAAAAAAAAAAACACGAGAAATCATAAAATTAGAAGTTCAAAGACAAAAAACAATAAAAATACAGAAAAAGATGAGAAAATATGCATCCAGAAAGGAGGGGTAAGGTAGGTTAGACGGGGCAATTTATTCTACCTTGTGTCACCTGTGTAATTAGTGGAGCTCTTCAGCCTTTGACCAGCACTACGGTAATAACACGGGTACGGTGAAAGTGGAGGGAGAGAGAGAAATGAAGAAAAGGGGTAAAGGTGAAAGAAGAAGGGCGTGGGAAAGAGGGAAGGAATAAGAGAAGAGAGGAGGCAAGAGGAAATGAAAAGAGAGAGGGAAGATGTAGAAAGGAAAGGGAAGGTAGAAGGAAAGCTAACTGGAAAAAGGAAAAGGAGAGAAGAGAATGAAAAGAGAGGAAGGAAAGGAACCTGCAAGAAAAAAGAGACAGTAGAGGAAGAGGAAATGAGAGGGGAGAGATGAAGAACAGAAATGGAATGGGAAGGTAGAAGAAAGGATATACGGAAAAAGAAAGAGCAGTGGGAAGGAGAAAAATGGGGAAGGGAAGGAAAAGGAGATAAAAAAGAGACGGGAGAGAGGACGATTGCGGACGAAGCGAGTTATCCTGCCCTATGTCACCTGTGTAATTAGCTGAGCCCTTCACCATTTGACCAGCAGCACAGTAATTACGTCGTGCCAAGGGGAAATGGGGAGAATGGACGAGGGGAAAACGGGAGGAAAGGGTGAGGAGAAATGAGGGTAGAGGGTGAAGGGAAATGGGGGAGAGGTTGAGGGGAAATGGGGGAGGGGGAAGGATAAACAGAGTGAGAAGAGAGGGAAGGGACTGAGGGTTGGGAGGAAGAGTGGGTGGAGGGTTATATGAATGAGTGGTGTGAACTGGGGGAAGAAGAGCTTGAAGGCGGAGGACAGGGTGATATGGAGAAGATTTTTTCCATGTCCACACCCTCTGAAATTAAGGCGTCTGGCTATAAACAGACAGAAAATGTAATAGATAGAAAACAGACAGGACACGGACCGATAGATAAACCACCACACAGACGTAGACAGACGGACAGAGACGGAAATGGATGAGGAAATGACAAAAATCAAAATAATGTGTCTATGCGAAGAGCTCAGTTCCGGAGTGAAATGATGTCAATTTGGGAGCATATTGAGAGAGAGAGAGAGAGAGAGAGAGAGAGAGAGAGAGAGAGAGAGACAGACAGAGACAGAGACAGAGACAGAGACAGAGAGAGAGAGAGAGAGAGAGAGAGAGAGAGAGAGAGAGAGAGAGAGAGAGAGAGAGAGAGAGAGAGAGAGAGAGAGACAGAGACAGAGAGAGAGAGAGACAGAGACAGACAGACAGACAGACAAACAACAGACAGACAAACAACAGACAGACAGACAGACAGACAAACAACAGACAGACAGACAGACAGACAGACAGACAGACAACAGACAGACAGACAGACAGACAGACAGACAGAGAGGGGGAAGTGTGTGTGTGTGTGTGTGTGTGTGTGTGTGTGTGTGTGTGTGTGTGTGTGTGTGTGTGTGTGTGTGTGTGTGTGAGACGAAAGGTGGGTGCGTGTGTGTGCATTAGTAAGAGGAATGTGGACTTCAGGAAGTGTGAGGCATAACACACTAAGTGCAGACTAAGAGACAGAGTGGATGGAGGTATGGAGGAGTGGATGGAGGTATGGAGGAGTGGATATAGGTATGGTGGAGTGGATGTAGGTATGGTGGAGTGGATGGAGGTATGGTGAAGTGGATGGAGATATGGAAGAGTGGATGGAGGTATGGAGATGTGGATGGAGGTATAGTGGAGTGGATGGAGGTACAGTGGAGTGGATGGAGGTATGGAGATGTGGATGGAGGTATAGTGGAGTGGATGGAGGTACAGTGGAGTGGATGTAGGTAAGGTGGCGTGGATGGAGGTATGGTGGTGTGGATGGAGATATGGAAGAGTGGATGGAGGTATAGTGGAGTGGATGGAGGTATGGTGGAGTGGATGGGGGTACAGTGGAGTGAATGGAGGTATGGTGAGGTGGCATTCGGTATAATTTGATGAAGTATAAATGTATTATGTGGCAAGGAAAATGACTGTGAAAAGATGTGTGTGTGTGTGTGTGTGTGTGTGTGTGTGTGTGTGTGTGTGTGTGTGTGTGTGTGTGTGTGTGTGTGTGTGTGTGTGTGTGCTATTTTTCAGAGAGATGAGTACGACTATGATATCTAATTATATGAGATGAAGATAACGATACCGAAGCAAAAAGGCTACCCCCTCCCCTCCCCTCCACCAAACTCAAACACCCAAGCCGGCAGGATTATGTGATAAGGACCAGTGAGCAGCACACACAAAAATGCCATGGAAATTTCGTAAGTAAGATTCAAACGAAAAAAGATTATATTCTACACTAACCCAGTCTCTAAGGGATAAATCAAATCATCTGTTAACGCCTATTGTGCTTCTGCTGCATTCTCCACTAACTGAGAGAAAATATCAGTCAAATTTTTTTGTTATTAGCCACAAATGCGCTTAACTGGAAATTCGAAGCCAGATACTTATACAAGCGAGTTTTAAAGGCCGTTACTGCATTCCAGTCTACCACATTTGTACCCAGTTTGTTCCAAACGTTAACAACTCTGCTGAAGAAAAAATGTTGCGCTTCACTGGACTGGAAACGAGACAGAGAATGAAAGCAATTACAGGCACATGAGGGGGAAGGGGAAAAGAGGGAGAGGAGAGGTGAGCGAATGTAAGCAGTGATAGCTGAGGGGGACTGGGAAGCTGTGTGTGTGTGGGGAGGGGGGGTGGAGTACACAGGTGAATAAGCCCCACTCAGCAACACCTCAAAAACACCTCTGGACAATCTGCCTTACCTCCACCCCTCTCACTCACATGCACCCTCTCATCCCTCTTCCATCCTCTCCCTCCTAACTCTCCTCCCATCTTTTCTACTCCTTTTCCACCCTCCCCTCCCGTTCTTCCCTCTAAGTCTTAATCTTCTTCGTTCCCCACTCTCACTCTCCCTCATATTCCATCCCAGTCTCACTCTCACTCTCTAAACCCGTACCTCTTACTTACTCCCCTTCCCAATCCCTCCTCTCTCCCTCTCCCTTCCCAATCCCTACTCTCTCCCTCTCCCTTCCCACCCATCCTCCCCCCACTCCATTCCCAACCCCTACCTCTCTTCCACCCTCTCCCTACCATCCGTCTATCTCACTCCATCTTCAATCATCCCTCGCACTCCCATCCGTACCCTTCTCGCCTACCCCCCATGCCTCTCACCTACACTACCTCCCCCTCCCCTCCTTCTCCCATCCTGCTTACCATCTGAATTAGCTAGTCAACCACGTAACCTGTCTCATCTCTCTCTCTCTCTCTCTCTCTCTCTCTCTCTCTCTCTCTCTCTCTCTCTCTCTCTCTCTCTCTCTCTCTCTCAACAGCCAAGTCATACAAGCTTGTTCTTCTCTCATTAGATCCCCACACCATAGCTGAGGCCTACTATATTTGTTCAGTTCCTTCTTTCTTTCTTTCTTTCCTCCTCCTCCTCCTCCTCCTTCTTCTCCTCTTCCTCCTCCTCCTCCTCCTCCTCCTTCTCCTCCTCCTTCTCCTCCTCCTCCTCCTCCTCCTTCTTCTTCTTCTTCTTCTTTCTTTTTCTTCTTCTTCTTCTTCTTCAAAACATTTTCAGCTTGGTGCAATTTTCTTATATCTCTTCACCATATTCCCTTATACGTAGTGCCATTGTTTCTCAGGTACATACTCCCACCACCTTTTTTATCTTCATATTTAGGCATTTTAAAATAATTTAAGTATAGAGTCAAAGGTTAAACAACACAAACACACATATTTGGGGATCCTACGTGCTTATATGTTCATTATTCATCAAGACAATTTGCACAGAATAAGTCAATGTACTGAAACTGAGTGGGGACCATTCTTCTTTCACTGGGAATGTTGATAATTGTTTCTTTCTCTTTCTCACACACACACACACACACACACACACACACACACACACACACACACACACACACACACACATTTATTTCCGCACGCAGAGTTTAGTGAGAGAATCCTAAAGTCAAAAGCTTCCTGATAAAGAAAACCTCAAGCAAAAGACCTCAACAGCAGAAAACCCCAACAAAAGACTAGCAGAATAAGACCTCAACAGCAACAAAAATAACAAAAGACCAACAACAGAAAAACAACAGAGAACATCCAAAACAAAAGACCTCAGCAGTGAAAAAGAGGCAACGGGCCACCAAAACATGACCCCACCAACAGTGTATACAGTAAGGGATGTCACAGCAACAGAAAAACAACAGAAGACTTTCCAAACAATACATCTAGACAGTAGGCAATCCCAAAGTTGTCACCAAAATAGGAAGAATGGAAGGAATAAAGGGAAGGGTAAAGGAGATAACAGAGATAAAGAAAAGAAAGTAAGAGAAAGAATAATGAAAAGACGAGAAGAAAGGAAAGAAACGAGATAGAGAAGAAAGGATGAAAGGAGGAAAGAACTCGGGGAGGAAATAAAGAAAGAATGAGATGAGAGTGAGAAGAAAGGTGGTATTAATTGAAAAAAAAAAATCACAATGTTAATTAGTTTTTCTTACCTTCATGCCACAGGTAAATATCCGAAAAAAAAAAAAAGAGAATGATGTTGAAGGTATTTGTGTAAACATGCCTGAGTAGCTCTCTGTGTGTGTGTGTGTGTGTGTGTGTGTGTGTGTGTGTGTGTGTGTGTGTGTGTGTGTGTGTGTGTGTGTGTGTAAATTCTTCCTTTAATTAATGGCAGTGGTACACGAAAGAGAAGCTCTTTGTATTACCCGGGGAGAGAGAGAGAGAGAGAGAGAGAGAGAGAGAGAGAGAGAGAGAGACAGAGACAGAGAGACAGAGAGAGAGAGAGGATGTGAAACAGGAGAGTTAGAGAGAACCAAATAAGAAAATGTTACAGAGACAAGCAGTACCATGAATGAGAAGTTATAAAGACATTTTTAAGCTAAGAAAAATAAGAAAGAAATTTAACCTACAGGCACACAGACTGAAAATAATAAAAACCAAAAATTCACTGATATTCTAACAATGTAAAAATGAAAATGTAGAAAAGAATGAAAAAGAAAGGAAGGAAGGAAATGGAATGAACTAGCAATGAAGGAAAAAAGTAAAGCAGTAATGAATATAATGAATGAAAGATGGAGGGAAGGAAGACAGGAAGTAAGGAAGGAAGGAAGGAAGGAAAGAAAGAAGGAAAGAAGGAAGGAAGACAGGAAGTGAAAAAGGAAGGACGGAAGGAAGAATGGAAGGAATGAAGGAAGGAAGAGTCGAATATTGCAAAAAAATAAAAAACAAAAAAGCATGAAAAATGACAACGAGGGTGTTACTTGGCATGAGACGAAAAATGAGAAAAAAGGAAAAACTGAGGATGTTCTGTTAAGTGCCAAGACAATTAGGAACGAACGAACGAAGGATGGAAGGACCGAACGAACAAGAGAGAAGGTTACTGAGTGAGGAAAGGAAGGATTGGGGAATAAAAGACGTAAGGAGAGAAGAAAGGATGACGTTAAAAAAAAAAAAGAAAGAAAGAAAGAAAAAGATGTAGGAAAGAGACTTAATGTGACCCAGGAAGAAGGAAAAAAGTAGGATGGAAGGAAGGAAGAAGGATGTTACCCTGGCCGTAGAAACCTTGTAAGGGCTTCGCTGCACGTCACTCGAGGGTTTCCTCTCCTTCCTGTTCCCCCCCCCCTCTCTCTCTCTTCAACCTTCCCCCATTTCAACACATTCCCTCAACCTTTTCAATACGGCGACGTGCTCATATTAATCAGGACGCCCACAGCTGATCTAATTCAAACCAGAGAACACTTCTAATTTAAGCCTCTCCTGAGCTCAATAAAATCGTCCATTAGTGGCAATACGAGAAACAAAAAACTCGACATCAGAGTAAAGTTCAACACCTTTCAATCCCACCACTTTATTTTTGGTTTCTTATCCTTAGACGTTTTTGCTGACCTTACGAAAGACCATAAGAACTGCAGGGGTCGCACATAAAGCCTTTTCTAACCCCATAAGCAATGAAAGTCTTTGCCAAGTTGAATAAAATTATCTCCATACAAGAATATAATGCTAAAATACATCGGATTTAGGGGGTTACAGCGGGGCTACATCAATGCAACCCATTTGTAAACAATTGTAGGTGCAGACTACTCCTGTGTGCAATAATAAATACATCCTTAGTAATATACAGTATACCCAGAATATCACCAAGTCTCTCAAGGCAAACTGTGGCTGACAAAACGCCCACACACTCCGTAACATGTGCTGGCTACTTTATCAGCAAAAAATTCGTCAGTCATAATACGTCAGGAAAAAGGTGATGGCCATTAAAATTGTACAGTGATATGGACTTGTTTCCAGCACCTTGCCAGGACTGGACAGCGGTCTGGTCTGGACTGAGTAAAGGTGTGTGTGTGTGTGTGTGTGTGTGTGTGTGTGTGTGTGTGTGTGTGTGTGTGTGTGTGTGTGTGTGTAATTCACCGGGTCGGTCAGGATCACTTGATGGTCGTGATTGTCAGCTTTTACCCTCCCGGAAGGGAGCTGGGAGCTCATATACTCCGATCTAAGGGCAAGGCTGTGACCTTCACACACGCACACACCCGTCCCCTTGCTCAAGGGGGACAGTAACCACCCACTTCGTCAGTGAAACTTTCCGCAACCTGAGCGAGGCGCGAACTCCCGTCCACCAGTTGGCAAGCGAGAACGTTACCACTGCACCAGCGAGCGGTGTGTGTGTGTGTGTGTGTGTGTGTGTGTGTGTGTGTGTGAGAGAGAGAGAGAGAGAGAGAGAGAGGGGGGGGAGGGAGAACACTGAGATATAGGAGGAGAATGCAGCATCAGTATACAGTGTGTGTCGCTAGGTGTGCAGTGAATTAAGTTTCCACCTTACGTTCAACATTCTTCACATACTTTGATCTTCACTGTCCACCACAACGTTCCTAACTGCTGCGTTTCTGTACATGGTCCTTTACTGAACCATGGGCTCAATATCGTAATAAACCTTTCAATTCTAAGACCCTTCTATGTATTCTTGTAATTTCTAGATGTCTCACCTTAGGACAGATTTTTTCATAAAAGAGACTGGTACATAAATTTTCAGAAAGACAGACAGATAGACAGAAAGATTTAGAAGTACGTAAATACAAAGACAAATACCAAAGACGTAGATAGACTAATAGCTGGATAGACAGGTAAACAGAGACAGAGAGATAGATAAACAAGAAGTGTGATATTTTCCCCAAAATAGATAAGAGAAACAAAGGCAGAAAGACAAACACAGGTAATTTACCGAAGACAATATTTCATGACTCATAGCACTTAATACGTCAAAAAGTAAATCCCAGGAGAAAAATAATAAAGGAATGCATGCAAGGGCTGACATGTATGAAGGTTATTGGGCAAGCACAAGAGAAACTGGATTACACGCAAGCACAGAGGAAGGGGGAGAGACAGGGAGATCAAAGGAAGGAGAGATTAAAGATGGCACACAGAGGGAAGGAGATGAACGAGGCAGGGAGAGAGGGAGATAAGGAGTGGGTGGACGAGATAAAGCTGAGAGAGAGAGAGAGAGAGAGAGAGAGAGAGAGAGAGAGAGAGACAGACAGACAGACAGACAGACAGACAGACAGAAAAGTGTGTGTGTGTGTGTGTGTGTGTGTGTGTGTGTGTGTGTGTGTGTGTGTGTGTGTATCTGTTCATTTTTTATATCCAATCTACGAACGAAAATTCTTAACACACGAAATATTATTTCTTTTTTCGATTTACTAACCCAAATGACCTCCCGTGAACCGATGATGATGATGATGATGATGATGACAGCTTTCCTCCTCCTGTCATCAACTTTCCTCTCTTCATCACCGACTTTCTTCCCTCTTTCGCCAAAAATCTCACAAATTATCCTCTCTATTACTCCCGCCCCCATCATTATCATCAACAACAACTCTCACGCCCATCATCACGTTGCAAACACCCGTCTTCCTTCAACCCCCCCCCCCCTCTCTCTCTCTCTCTCTCTCTCTCTCTCTCTCTCTCTCAAATTCCTCGCCAAGACCAGACCAGCCCAGACGTTCCCTTCCTCATTCTCATTAACTTTTTTTTTTTCTCTACGGCCCTTCAACATGTTTATCTAAGTTTTTTCTCGTGTCTTCTTCAACTAGTTTCTTTTTCCCTGTATTTTTCCTCATTATTTTTCCTCCTTACGTTCATGTGGGACGTTCACTGGGATTCTTGCCATTCCTAATTCTTTCGTTTAATTCTTGACTACGCTTTCGTTCGTATGGCATGTGGTAATTTCTCTCTCTCTCTCTCTCTCTCTCTCTCTCTCTCTCTCTCTCTCTCTCTCTCTCTCTCTCTCTCTCTCTCTCATTTAATTAAATCCAGAGTGCACACCCCCTCCCTCTCCTATACTACCAATAAATAACACTCCACTGCATCTACTTCTACTGCTAACCACCGTCTTTTTTTTCCCCTCCCTCTCTCTCTCTCTCTCTCTCTCTCTCTCTCTCTCTCTCTCTCTCTCTCTCTCTCTCTCTCTCTCTCTCTCTCTCTCTCTCTCTCTGTACTCTTGTCTTCAGCATCTTGCACCTACTGTCTGTGTTTCACTCCTGTCTGTCTCTCTGTTTGTCTATCTGATTATACTGTATATGTGTTTAACTATCAGTCTATCTATCTGTCTCTCTATCCGTCTACTACTCAATCTGTCTATCTATCTGTCTATCTGTATTAATGTCTAGCTATCAATATTTATGTCTATCTGTTTATCTATCTGTCGGTAACCATGCCAGTTCTACTCCTATACTTCGTAATATCCTAAGCCATTTTCCAAGATATCGTTTTAACTTCAACTCCTTCTGAAAAATCTTATCCTGTGATTCGATGTAACTTGATTCTTTTTTCCACGACGTCGTTTTTAACTAAGGTAGGTTCAAACTCCTTCACTAAAATAAACTTCCTTAATACCGAAAAGAATCGCCTGACATCAATTTTACTGCTACTACTAGTCTTTAATTTTAATACCCATACTCTTAATAAACTTCATCATTTCACCATCAAAACTAATAAATACAAGATATATATAAAATTTGTCTAATAATTCCCTATAATCATTTTCACTATTTCATCTTGTCTAATTTTGGAAGCTTTTACTCTTAACAAACATGACAACATTAACACCATAAACGATGACAATAATAAGTGAATAGATAACGATGGTCTGACTCACAACACAATCCAGGGAGACCATTTCACCTCGCGGTCAGTCGCTCTGTTTCGTATCGATCCTCACCTGAAAGAAAAGGAAGAAAATGGTCAGCCAAGAGGGAGAGAGAGAAAAAAAAAAAGGCAATATGATAAAAAAAATAAATAAATAAAACGGCTGACGAAAATTAAATGAAAACAAAACCATATGGTTAGCAAAAATATTAAGCTTATATAACAAAAACAGATAGTAGCAAAGACAATTAACACAGAATAATCAACAAGAAAAAATAATATGGTCTGCATAACACAAGGAAGGGGAAAACAATACTCAGGGAAAAGAAAAACAGATCAGCGAAAAAATGAAAACAAGAGAAACCATAAATTATAGAAGTTATAAGAGAAATTAAACAAAACAAAATATTCAACACAACAAAAAGAAAAACAAATTTATCAGCGAAGACGAAGACAAGAAAAAATTGGCGACAAAAAAGGAAAATAAAGAAAAAATTATGATCAATATGAAAAATAATGAAGTTCGAGAGAGAGAGAGAGAGAGAGAGAGAGAGAGAGAGAGAGAGAGAGAGAGAGAGTAAATAACAATTACCTGCTTCAATTACTTGGTAGGAAATGAACAGGAAGACTGGCTTACAATTATGTCGGGAAGGAAGGGAGGCCAATGGTCCAAGCTCTACCTTTACTTACACAATTACTTACACAATTATTTACACATTTACTTAGTTATTTAGTGGTACTTACACATTTACTTAGCTACACATACATTTACACAATTTACACATTTACTTAGTTACAGTCACTTATCTAGTCACAGAATTTCGTATTTACTTTCACAGTTACACAGTTATTTTCACAACTTCATACACATTTACTTAGCACTTTACACAGATAATTACACCATTACTTATTCACTTATTCAAGTACTTAAACAGTTACTAATATTCTTACACAAACACACAAATATATCAGGAAGGAAGGAAGGCATGGGGTCGAAGCTCTATCATTACTTAAATAATTATTCATACAATTACTTACATACTTAAATTTTCTTATACAGTTCCCTACACACTGCTTTCATTACTGGTACTTGGTTATTAATTATTCTACAGTCTTTAAACAATTACATCCTTACTCGTATGGATGGGAGCAGATGTGTGTGTCATCCCACTGGCCACTAAGCGAATAGTTCTCCTGTATCTGTTTTCCCAGTCTTATTTCTGAATCCTCAAAAACTCATATTTTTAATGAGAAACGGGAACAAGATTATGATGATGATGATGATGATGAAGATGATGATGAAGATGATGATGATGATGATGATGATGAGGGGGAGAAGGAAGAGGAGGAAAAAGACGATGATGATAATGAATACGACGACGACGATGATGAACATGATGATGATGATGATGATGATGATGATGATGATGATGATGACGAACTAGACACAAGTTATAAAAATCGTCCAAAAGAAGGATAAATACCAACAATTTTTCAAACAATCTATCAAAGCAGCACTCAACAAAATTGCTTACAATCACACACAGTCATTTAGTCTCTTACACAATTACTGAACGAAATACTGCACGCTCGGTAAAGCTTATAATTAGAGAGAGAGAGAGAGAGAGAGAGAGAGAGAGAGAGAGAGAGAGAGAGAGAGAGAGAGAGAGAGAGTTAGTGCAGCTTTAAAAGACTACTATTTCAGACCAGCTAAACTAAACATCCGGGTAGAAAGAGCGGATCTGGACACGAGGCCATAAGCACAAACGCACACTGGATAACAAAAAATGATAACCTAAATAACTAAGTGTAATAAAAAAGGCAAATAAAATAGAGGCATAAAAATAACCTAAGTAACTAAATGCATTAATAAGTACAAATAGAAGTACAGAATTAACAAATAGACGTAGTATATGTATATGTATATATATATAAGAGAAATAACTTAAATAACTATGTATAAGGGAAATAACCTAAATAACTAGATGCAATAAAAATACGTAAAAAAAGTAAATACATAACCTACATAACTAAATGTAATAAAGAAGTAAAAGGAAAATATAAGTAAACAGACAAATAAATAAATGCAAAACTATAAAACGAACATATATAAAATGAAAATATATATAACATAAAACAATAATGAGTAAAATACATACACGGTATGCATATATTCTTAAATACCCAGTACTCTACAGGTATAATCATCATAATCACCACTTACCTCATCATCATCATCATCTGTACGACTATCATCACTATCACTATATCTTTTTCTCCACCACCATCACCATTTCCATCATTTTTAATATTATCATCAACATTGCCATCTTCACTTCCAACATGATCATCATAATCATTACAAACACCACCATCATCATTTTTATCTCCAACATCGCCTTAACCTCCCATACCGTCTCTATCACCATCAAAATGATATAATTTGTAATATTATCATTTTCATCTCCACCTTCACCAGCATCGTTAACATCCCCATCACTTTTTCTGCCATTATATTAACCATTACTGTAACTCAGAAACCACAGCAATCTCCACCATCATCATCTTCAAAATCAAGACCATTATTAAAATTATCTAAAAAATCTTAATCCTCATCATTATCTCAAAAATCATAATCTTCATCATCTCAAAAATTATCATAATCGTTCTCAATCATCATCATCATCATCATATCATCATCAACAACAACCGTAGCATCATCTCCATCACCATCATTTCAGACATTTTCATCACAATCGTTCTCCAACAGCATATATTAGCATCATTCACCTGCATCAACAACGGCAGCATCATCATCTTCCTCATCAAAGTGGCAATCATAATCAACATATTCAATTATTAAACATTTAATGAGCTAATCACGTGATCAAACACAGCTGCCCCTAATCCCCACTGCCTCACCAACAACAACAACTGAGGCTGGTTTGTTTTTACTCGTTGGACCTGCGTTACTGCCACAAGTTGAATGCTGAGTAGTGGTCGCAGAAAATTCGACGTGCCTTACTTATGAGGTACGAATGAGACTCTTTGGTTACTACTCTTGCTGACCCTCCATTCAGTGCTGGAAGGGGTCGGGATCTTAGTCAAACTGTAAAAAAAGGCGCTATACCTGAACAACAACCACTAGTTACCACAACAAACACATTAATCACTATGACAACAACCTTCCCCATCGTTGCTACCAAACTGCCCTCACTACTATCAACTACCATAACTCCAACCGATTTCCCAAATACCATCACACAACGACATCCACGACTATCATCCCAACCACCGTTACCATCATCACCATCCATACCACCACCACAACCGCTATTACTATCACCACAAATATCCATCATCATTACCGCCACCATCACAACTAATATCACCAACTCTCTAATGCAAGTGTTAACCGAATCTCTCAGTCCTTCATTCCCTTTGCCTACAACCTCCAGACTTTTCAACGCAATGGGTCCAGGCATTTTCATTTGGGCCCTCTTTTGTTATTTATTGTGGGAGGAGAACTTTCTGCAGATCTTCAGCCTTTGATTCTTTCTTTTTGCATATTAAAATCAAACACACAACCACATGCGCCATTATGCAGCAGCAGAAAAAGAAAATGGTACGGCCTTGTATTCTTTCCTTAGCACTTCTTCGTGACTAGCATTGTATTCCGGCGTTAATCTCTTGGTACAGCTCATATTCATGATGGAGAGATGACAGTCTTTATCCAAGTCTATCATCACCCTACAACAATCACGAAAACCACCACCATAACCACAATCTCTCATCATCATCATCATCATCATCACCACCACCACCCACCACCACCACTATCATCACCACAATCACCACAAATTAGCCTTAGTGAGGTTGGGACGCAGGGAAGCCGCGAGGGCTGGGCAATTAGTGACCCAGAGTAATTATCCAGCCCTCACTCATCTTCATTGACTGCCCTCTGCATTAACCACCTCCTGCAGTGACTCACACACTGCATTAACCACCGATTCACACACCGCATTAACCACTGACTCACTCACATACTGCATTAACCACCTCCTGCAGTGACACACACTGCATTAACCACTAACTCACACACTGCATTAACCACGGACTGACTTACACACTGCATTAACTACTGACACACACCGCATGCTGTATTAACCACTGACTCGTATACACTGTTTACTGCATTAACCACTGATTCATACTGCATTAACCACTGACTCATACTGAATTAACCACTGACTAACACTAACTAACCACTGACTCATATAGGCCATTACCCACTGACTCTGACTCACATAAATACTGACTCACATAATCAATTAACCACTGACTCACATACTGTACTGACCACTGACTAACACACACTGCATAACCATTTCACAAGGAGTGGCACCAATACCCTTCAGCTGAAAAAATACAGTACTTTGACTAATGTAGAGTGAAGAAACAAGGGAAGGAAGGAAGGTCCGAAGTGGTGCAAAGAAAGGGAGAAATGTAAGACTGGAGAAAGAGGGAAGGAAGGAGGGAGATAAGGAAAAGTAAGGAGTGAGAGGAGAGCAAGTCAGGGAGAAACGAGGGAGATAAGGAGAGAGGGAGGAAAGCAAGAATTAAGAGAACGAGAGAAACAGAATAAGTAAAGAAAAGCGAGAAATGAATGAAAGTGTTGGGAAAAAAAAAAAAAGAGGAGATAAAGACATGAAGGGCACAAAGATGGAGAGAATGAGATGGAGATAAAACAGAACAGAAGAAAAGTGAGCGGAAAGGAAGGATGGAGAAGACAGACAAAAAGAAGGTACAATGAAGAGAAAGAGAGGAAAAGAACGTAAGATGAAGAGAAAAGAGAGAGAAGCGGAAGAGAATGAGTACTGGAGCTAAAGTGAGGAAGGGCAGGGATGGAGAAAGAGGGAGAAAGGAAGATGGGAGAGAAAGTGCCAGGGGGAAAGGGAGAAGAGGGAGAATGAGGGTAATGGCAACAACAGCAATGACAAACACAGCCTCCCCCGCTACCAACACCCCCCACTCCCACACCAAACGTCTTTCCAACCACACTCTTATCCAGTCCTATGACCACACCAACACCACCACTACACAAGACACTAACATAAACATCACTATAACACACTACCAACATAATACACACTGGTACATACACACCGCAACACAGCACACTACCACCAGTTCATTGCCTAAGACCGGGGCAGTGCAAGAACCACTAATACTACTACGACTACGTAAGCAATAAATATAACTTAAAAACAACTGCATCAACAGTGAAAGGTCAACTGAATATTAATGCAAACAAATACATACATAATCTTTTATTTATTTGCTTATTTATATATTTATTTATGTTGATTTTTTTATATATTCAACTCTGGAAATCAAGCAAAGAAATCTGTTGATGTTCAGTAACACAGGCATACCCTAACAAAGTGTGCCAACCTATTTACATGCCACCACCAGGGCACTGATACCGACCGTCTGCCTTCTTTAAGTGCCAGGTTTATTCATCCAGGATTAGTGTAGGCTAATAGTTCTAACGAGCTTGTTTATTGATCGATCAGTTGGGATTAATGAAAGAACAATGAAAAACTGATTATACAACTTCCAAACCACAATCCTTTCCTGCAACAACTGGAATTTGAACTGGAGGTCATGGCGACACCAGTCCACATATCATTAAACACTACAAACACTGACTTACACACACACACACACACACACACACACACACACACACACACACCACCACCACCACCACCACCATGCACCACACTCTTCCGGCACCACACACACATTCATAAATGCTAATTCAATAAAGTACACACTCAATCATTTTATATTTTCTGCAACCATCCCAGAACTGGAAAAATATATAATACAAAAAAAAAAAAAAAACTGTCTTCTGTTTTAGCTGCGCCTCACATAATGGAATATTCGCCGCTCTCGCAACCAGAGAGAGAGAGAGAGAGAGAGAAGGGGTGGGGGGAGGAAGGGAGGGAGGAAAGATAAGCATACTCGTGCTGGGAAATTGGGTAATGTACGACAATGCTGGAGGGAATTGTGAGAGAGAAAAATAAACTGGAGGAAAGGCGGAAGAAGGCGCAAGTCCGAAAATGATACGCGTAACACAAAATTCAAGAATCGCTAGCCTGATCAGTCATGCATATTATATTAACAAGGAAGAGAGAGGGTTGTGATTATGCAATTTTGGAAGAAGAGATGCAGAGTAATGTGGGAAAAAAGGAAGGTGGAGGGAAGGGAAAGAGGAAGGGAAGTAGGGAAAGGAGGTAGGAGGTAAGAACTAAAAGGGGAGATGCGGATAAAAGGAAGGAAGAATGGAAGGAAGGATGAGAGGATGGAAAGAAAGGCTGTGAGATATGTAGTGTGTGTGTGTGTGTGTGTGTGTGTGTGTGTGTGTGTGTGTGTGTGTGTGTGTGTGTGTGTGTGTGTGTGTGTGTGTGTGTGTGTGTGTGTGTGTGTGAGAGAGAGAGAGAGAGAGAGAGAGAGAGAGAGAGAGAGAGAGAGAGAGAGACATTTAATCGAGAAAGAACGAAACATGCTACTCCCCTATAAAGGTCATGCAATATGCGACAAAGGGATGCCAGTACTTCTGCTAACAATCTTCGTGTGACACAGGCATATTTTCAGAGGTCAGACAAAAAAAAAATCGAAAAAAATAAAAACGTACCCAACTATCCTCACGCGCTTCCATATGGTTTTTGAGTTCTGAATTCTTTCCAACCCGTGTATCTGTGGGGAATAGGGCAGGGGTGATGATGATGATGATGATGATGATGAGAAGGAGAAGGAGGAGGAGGAGGAAGAGGAGGAGGAGGAAGAAGAAGAGGAGGAGGAGGAGAAGAGATTATTAGTGATGATAATGATGATGATGATGATGACGATGATGGTATTTTAGGTTCACAGTAAATGAGGGTGAGATCTGAGCCACAACATTATTCTCCCCCATGTTTGCATCTTGACGTGTGAGATGACGTTCAACATGAAATTTTGCTCTAATTTTATCACGGCATTATGACGTCAAGAGAGAGAGAGAGAGAGAGAGAGAGAGAGAGAGTGTGTGTGTGTGTGTGTGTGTGTGTGTGTGTGTGTGTGTGTGTGTGTGTGTGTGTGTGTGTGTGCGTGCGTGCGTGCGTGCGTGCGCGTGCGTGCGTGTGTGTGTGTGTGTGTGTGTGTGTGTGTGTGTGTTTATATTAATCTCGTAACAAACATGTGCAACTCTACTGACGACAGAAAGGGTGAGAAACAGGAGGAGGAGGAGGAGGAGGAGGATTACACAGGATTACACAGGAAAGCAAACAGCAACAGACCTTATGGTCCTTTCGAGGCTGCTTGTTAGAGAAAACTATGACTACAAGATCTAACTCTACATGTTGAAGGATAAGGATAGTAAAGCAAGAAGGCTCCCCCCACCACCAAACCCTCCAGGAAAAAGTGAGAAAAACCACCATGCAGCATGGAAAAACTGACATGGAAATTTTATAGGAAACACTGGAAAGGAAAAGTCACATTCTATAATACTTTATCTATAAGCTACCCGATAGAGTAACCTGAAAGAGAAAGTAAACAAATAAAATAATAGTTACGGCATGACATTATAAACCGGTTACAATGAGTTAATGGGAAGTCTGTGGACATAACGTGGAAGCTACACATTGCACAGTGTGGATGTTTAGGGGTGGTGCGGCAGCCTTGCCTGGAGCTTTTAAGGTAGGCAGCAGTCAATCAGGCCCTAGCTCCGTTTGCTCCACTGAGACAAGGAACTCTCCCATGTGGGACAAGTACTGTACACAAGTTTCATCCTGAAGCAGTGACCTCTGGTACATTAAAAAAATCCCGATGGTGGTCACTTGACTAACAGGGACCCTCAGTGATCCACAGCCCATCACAAGTCGAAAGTAAGAGTAGTGACCGTTAACTCAGGGTTATCTGTGCAGATCTTAATCTGTGCTTATATTGCTTTCTTTGGACTGGGGAGAGTGAAAAGTATATAGGACGGGTGTCTTAGATAAAAGGGGACTGCACAGTGCACAGTGTGGATGTGCAATGCACAGAGTGGATGTTTAGGGGTGGTGCGGCAACCTTCCCTGGCGCTTTTTAGGTAGGCAGCAGTCAATCAGGCAATAGCTCCGTTCACTCCACTGAGACAAGGAACTCTCCCATATGGGACAGTACACAAGTTTCATCCTGAAGCAGTGACCCCTGGTACATTAAAAAAAAATCCCGATGGTGGTCACTTGACTAACAGGGACCCTCAGTGATCCACAGCCCATCACAGGTCGAAAGTAAAAGTAGTGACCGTTAACTCAGGGTTATCTGTGCAGATCCTAATCTGTGCTTACTGTATATTACCTCATTTGCTTTGGGTAAATCGAAAAATGTATAATGACGTGACGTGACGCTATGTTAAGTTTACGGGGTGTCCTGTAGACACGAGGGGACTGCACAGTGTGGATGTTTAGGGGTGGTGCGGTAGCCTTGCCTAGCGCTTTTAAGGTAGGCAGCAGTCAATCAGACCCTAGCTCCGTTCACTCCACTGAGACAGGGAACTCTCCCATATGGGACAAGTACACAAGTTTCATCCTGAAGCAGTGACCCCTGGTACATTAAAAAAATCCCGATGGTGGTCACTTGACTAACAGGGACCCTCAGTGATCCACAGCCCATCACAGGTCGAGAGTAAGAGTAGTGACCGTTAACTCAGGGTTATCTGTGCAGATCCTAATCTATGCTTATATTGCTTTGTTTGCACCGAATAAATTGAAAATGTATAATATCGTGACGAAACACTATGTACGGGTACATTGTTTACGGGGTGTCTTGTAGACTAAAGGGGCATGAACTTACATGTACCGTAGCTATAAAAGCAAGTTATTCGGACAGAAAAAGAGTCAGCTGAGGATTTTCGTGCAAATACTTGTCTAATTTGTTTTTGAATGTCTCAATTGAGATACTGTTCACGGTATCTGAGGGTAATCTGTTCCAGATATTTACAACTCTGTTAAAGAAGAAGTATTTTGCTTCATGGGATTGGAATCGCTTTCCCATGATTTTGCAGCCATTACTTCTGGTTTGACTCGACCGGTCTATATCAAAATATTTATTCTTGTCTAAGTTGTCATATCCCTTCATGATTTTGAAAACTTCAATAAGGTCCCCTCTTAACCTGCGCTTCGTTAGGCTAAATAATTTAAGTTCTTCAAGGCGTTCCTCATATGGTTTGTTTCTAAGTCGTGGTATCATTTTTGTGATTCTTCGCTGAATTTTCTCTAATTTTTCAATGTCCTTTCTGTAGTACGGAGACCAGAATTGCACACAATACTCAAGATGGGGCGCACTAGCGAGTTGTACAAGGCAAGTATGACTTTTCCGATTTAAACTCGAAAGTTCTTCCAATAAAACCCACTAGCTTGTTTGCAATTTTAACCGCATCGGTACACTGCTTGCTTGGTTTTAGGTCATTTGATATTATCACACCAAGATCCTTTTCACTGTCTGTACTTGATAACTGAATATTGTTCATTTTGTAATTTGCATGGACATTGTTACTTCCAATATGAAGTACTTTACATTTTTCTGTGTTGAATTTCATTTGCCATTTTTCTGCCCAGCTTGCTAAAGTATTAAGGTCATTTTGTAACTGCTGCCACTGTAATTTTGAAGTGACTTTACTGGTTATTTTAGTATCATCTGCAAATTTGGATACTTTACAATTTAGACCCTCATCAATGTCATTTATATAGATAATAAAAAATATTGGTCCAAGTACTGAGCCTTGGGGAACGCCGCTGATCACATTACGCCATTTGGATTCCTTTCCGTTTATCACAACTCGCTGTTTTCGGTCTGACAGCCAGTCTTGTAACCATTTTTGTGTCTTTCCTTTTATTCCATGTACTTCTATTTTTCTCATGAGATGCTTGTGAGGGACAGTGTCAAATGCTTTCTGAAAGTCGAGGTAAATTATATCTACTGCTCTTGAGTCATCGTATGATTTGTAAACATCATGGAAGAAGTCCAGTAAGTTAGTTAAGCATGAACGACGATGTCTGAATCCATGTTGCAAGTCTTTAATTATATTATTTTCTTCTAGATAATTAACTATTTTATCTCTTATGATTTTTTCCATTAACTTGCACACTACTGATGTTAAGCTGATTGGTCTGTAATTTCCTGGGTGCGACTCATTTCCTTTTTTGAAAATTGGTGTTACATTTGCTAGTTTCCATTCGCGTGGAACTTTCCCAGTACTTAATGATTTATTGAATAAGACAGAGAGTGGCAGCAGTAACTCATGTTTTGCTTCTTTGAGAATTCTCGGTGATATTTTATCGGGGCCAGGGGTTTTGTTTATGTCCGTACTATTTATGGCTGAAAGGATATCGTTATTATGGATAGCATAGTTACTAAGGACTGTGCTATTTGCTTGGTTTGTGGGTAACAGTAGGTTTCTGGTGGTGTTTTCTACCGAAAAACAGACGCAAAGTAATCGTTAAGAATGTTTGCCATTTCGACCTCATTTTCAGTGTGTTTGCCATTGTTTGTTTCTAGAGGACCTATTGATGTAGTCATAACCTTTTTCTTTCTAATGTAACTGTAAAATTCTTTAGGATTTGATTTGCACGTATTAGCAATGTGGATCTCCAGTGCTCTTTTGCTTTGTTTAATAAGTCTTTTCGATATGCGGCGTAGATTATCGTACTGTAATTTATCATCATTATTTTGTGTAGCTTTATATTTATGGTATGCCTGCTTTTTGGCTATTAAGTTACTTTTTATTTCACTGGACCACCACTTTGGTTTACTATTTCCAGCTGGACGTCTGTTACGTAGTGGCACACATGACTTTACCACTTCATTAAATTTTTGGGTGAATATTTCCCATGCTTGGTTTATGTCATCGGTTTCAGACATTTGATTCCAATCTGCAGTTGCAAGTAGCACTCTAAGCCTGTTGAAATTAGCTCTACGATAATCTGGGACCTTTTCTTTGCTCTCCGTTTCTTTTACTTTTTCAGTAGTAATATTAAACTGTATAGTTCGATGATCACTGGAACTAAACTCAGGTCCTATTTCAACGTTGTTGACTAGGTTATCATTTGTAGTCAAGATGATGTCTAGGATATTGTTTCCTCTCGTTGGGTATTCTACGTGTTGGGAAAGGGCGCTTTCTTGAAGATTCGTATAAAGCTCTTGTCCTGAGTGTGCCGTCAGTGGTTCACCCCACTTTGTTACCGGTAGATTAAAGTCTCCAAAAATTACGCTATCCTCTTGACAACAAATTTCCGCAATTTGATCATAAAGTTTTTCATCTGTCTCAGTTGACTGTGCTGGAGGACGATAGATGAGACATATATTTATTTTGTGTGAATTAATACTTAGCTGAACATAACTGGCATCTATGTTGGTAATACTGGGTTTGGATAGCACAAGGGGATGGAGACTAGTTTTCACATATAGTAAAACACCGCCACCAGTTCGATGTGGTCGCTCACAGCTGAAAATATTGTACCCTGTTAGTGAGTATTCCGCTAGAAAGTCACGGTCAGATGTGTTAATCCAGGACTCTGTGATGTCAATGATGTCATAATTTTCTAGGTAAATTAGAGAATCTAAATCCTCAAACTTGTTACGTAGAGGAGGAGGGGGAGGGAGAAGCAGAGAAAGTGTGTGTGCGTGGGGGGTGGGGAAGGGGCGAGGGTGATTGAGGGAGCAGTATAGGGTGAGAAGCGGGAAGCAGAAAAGGTGAGTGGGAAGGATGACAGAGTAGAAAAATAAGGGAACGGAGCACCAGGGTGAGACGGAGCGAGGAGTGTGTAAGGCAAGGATGAGTGGGGAGAGTGAGGGGAAGGGTGAGACAATAAGTGTAGAAAGGAAGGGTGAGAGTAAGAGGAACAGAAGAATGTGAGTTTGAAGAGACAGGAGGGGTGAAAGGAAAGGATGCGAAGGATGGGTCAGGATGAGAGGAAACGATGAGAAGGATGGGCTAGGGTAAGAGGAAAGGATGAGAAGGATGAGTAAGAATTAGTGGGATGGGTGAGTGAGAGGGGTGAGAGGGCAGTGTGGGCATAAGGGAGGCTTCCGCTGTTGTCAGAATATAAAGGGATGAAGGTTGTTGTTACCAGAGGGATGAAGAGCTGCGACACCCACACCCACATCCTACCCACATCATCATCATCAACAACATCAGCAACAGCACTCACTCACACCTTACCCACACCATCAACAGCAGCATTCATCATCTTAATTCACCCACTCACATTCCTTCACACTGCCTCACACTACCCCACAATGAACAACAATTACTCACAATTCCACTAACTCACACTCATTCACGCTCCTCCCCTCTTGCCGGCACTGATTCAAGCTTTAACTCACTTAACACCCAAGATCCTATGACTCACTCTCAGCTGAATACAATCGTCCGGATTTAAGTGGGGTAAAATACTAGAGTTGTCCCTAGCATGTGAGTTAACAAATTTTACGTAACCTCTCTACTACAATGACGTCCTTTCTGTGATTTAGTCTTCCTTCTGATAAACGATTTTCTTCAGGTTGAGGAGATCCTGCTCGTGAAGGAGTTAATGAAGACTGTATATAACTCCTCCAGTTCCAAAGGCTCTTCCAAGTTTAGTAAAATCGTCTGGAAACAGCATGAATTATAATGAAACGTCGTTGGGGCGCTGAAAGGTACAAATTATTCAATCTCACCCACAGTCAGTAACACAGCCACACTCTCATCTCCAGAGACTAACTCATCATCATCATCATCATCATTATCATCATCAAGACTCCCATCCACCGATAATCCCACCATCATCATCATCATCATCATCATCATCATCAAGGCCTTCCTCCATCGACTATACCATCATCATTATCATCATTGTTATGTAAATACTTATAGTGTTGATGTGAAGATGATAATAGCATTCAGTGACCTAATTCCGCCCACTCACCCTTGCACACACTTTCACAAACATGACTCACTCTCAACCCTATTCCTCCAACCTTTCACAATGACTCATCCTGGCCACTCTACAATCATCAGCAATCACACTCACTCACTTCTATGTCCCTGTGTTTCGACTGTATCTATAATTATACGTGATAAATTCCACACTACTAACTCACTCGCACCACCATAATAACCACTATCACCAACCAACTACTACTACCACCACCACCACCACCCTCACCATCGCCGCCACCACCACCGCAGTTACCATCACAACAACAATATTACTGCCACCACCATCACCACAACTGCCATCACAACCACAACCAATGCCACCACAACCACCACAATTACCATTACCACCATAATAATCAACATCATCCCCCTGTCTGATCACCTACCCTCACCCAACCATCACAGCAACCATCAACAACCATCCCTACCTCATTATTAACCTCACCTAACCATCACCACTACCACAACTACCAGCACTACCACAATTCACCACAATTAGGCTGCAGGCCCCCCGACGGATGCAGATGACTGAGCTCCCACGCCCTCACCTGCAGGGGAGGGAGGGGTGTGAAGGGGGAGTGAAAAGGGAGGTAGAGAGACAGGGTGGAGGGAAAAGAAAGGAAGGGATGGGAGGAGGGGGATGTGTGGCAGGACGGGAAGGGAAAGGATGGGGATGGGGATGGTAAAGGGGATACCTTGAAAAATGAGGAGGAAAGGGAAGAGGTAGTGCGTGGTGGAAAGAGGAAGGAAGAGAAGGCAAGGGAATGGGAGACGGGGATGTGTGATGGGAAAGGGATGGAAAGGATGGCAGAGAGAGAGAGAGAGAGAGAGAGAGAGAGAGAGAGAGAGAAGAAATACAAGCGGGAAAAGTGAGGGGAACAGCGAAAGAGAAGGGAGGGTGAAGTGAAAGAAGGGGAGAGGAGGGGAGTGACCTAACTTGTTTTGATGCAGCTAAAGCGTGTGTGAGGGGAAGAGGGGACCAGGGTGCCTCCAAAAGGGAAGGGGGGAGATGGGGGCGTAGGAAGGATGAGGGGGTAGAAATGGTCCTGGGGAGGGGGGAAGGATGTGGAAGGTATGGGGGATGAGTAGAAGGATGGGTGGTGGATGGAGGGGGATAGTGTTGGGGATGTGCGGGAAATGGTGTTAGGAGGATAAAGGGATTGTTTTTTGGAGGTGAAAGTATTGGATGGGGGGAATCCAATAATGCCCACTAACGAGGGGTGAAAGGTGACTGTGGGGGTGGGGGCGGGTGGGGTGTGAGTGGGGGTGAGTGGTAATGGTGGTTATGAAGGTTGCACTGGGGGATGAGAGTGACAGTGGGAGTGGGGAGTTGAAAATGGGGGTTCATGCGGTGGGGGTGGATATGAGAGTGCTGGTGAGGGCAGGAAGGGAGAATATGAAGATGAACGGAAGGAGAAGTGGTATTTGAAAAGGGGAAGATGAAAGGGAGGATGGGTAGAGTCGAGGGGAGGAGAAGAAAGGGTAGAAATAGGGGGAGAGATGGTAGGAGGGAGAGAAATGAAGGGAGAGAAAGGGCAGGAGGAAGGGTAGAATGGGCGGGGGGAGAGAGAGAGGACAAGAGGAAAGATAGACAGCAAGGAAGAGAGAACTGGGGGGTAAGAGGAGGGGTAGAAGGAAGGGCAGAAGGAGACGAAAGGAGTACCAAAGAGAGGAGACAGAGGATAGAAGGAGGGGTAAATATTAAGGGGCAAAGTATGAAAGCTCCTTCCTGAGTGAAATAAAATCGTCCGGAGACAGAAAGGAAAAGCGAGAAGAACACGACACCGTACCAACAAGGTAGAGAGAGGGACTTGTGTTAAGCTAAGATCGTCTGTTGGCAGCAAGAACAAACTACAAGACGTTATCGTAGTGAACACGGTGAATAATAAATCAACACAGCAATTTGGCAGAAAATTACGGACAACGATGCATTATAAAGAAAAGGTGACAAACGAAGATTATAAATAAATAAATAAACAAATCAATAAAGCATACGTTAACTGAGGTGGAGAAACACATCAAAACAAAGCATAAAGCACACAGGGTGATAACTAAGGAAAACTAAGTAAACAGAGGGAAATAATTAAAGAAGATAAATTAAGGAGATAATGGCAGGGGGAAGGGAGAAAATATTACAGGCCAGGGAAGGGAAAGAGAACATTATGGGAATTAATATGTGGGGGTATGTGTGTTGGGAGAAAGAGGGGTGGGGGTGGGGGTGAGTGGAAGGAAGGAGGTGGAGACAGAGAGGTTGTTGTGAGGTGTAATGAGGTGTGAATGATGGTGTGGGTGTAGATACGTGAAAGGTGTAGGTGGATATCTGAGGGTGAATATGGGGTTTGATATCTGAGGGATTTTGCAGGATGTGATTAGTTGTATGGTTAGTATGTGTGTGTGTGTGTGTGTGTGTGTGTGTGTGTGTGTGTGTGTGTGTGTGTGTGTGTGTGTGTGTGTGTGTGTGTGTGTGTGTGTGTGTGTGTGTGTGTGTGTGTGTGTGTGTGTGTGTGTGTGTGTGTGTGTGTGTGTGTGTGTGTGTGTGTGTGTGTGTGTGTGTGTGTGTGTGTGTGTGTGTGTGTGTGTGTGTGTGTGTGTGTGTGTGTGTGTGTGTGTGAAAGAAGGCAAAATTGTGAGACGTGGGTGAGTGTGAATGTGAGATGTTGGGTGGGTGTGATGTCCCACTGCGACCACACCACAACAGCCACCACCATTACAACCACAACCACCACCATAGCCACCATCATCATAAACACTAACACCACAACCACAACAAGCACTGAAATCACCACAGCCATGATCACCACAACCATAAATACGACCAAAATCACAATCACCACTACTGTACATCACCATCACCATCACCATCGCAATTATCCAATTACTCGTACTACAAATACCATCACCACCCCAATCACCGTCACCATCACAACTACCACAGTCTCCCATCACCATAGCCACTATCACCACCAGAACCATCATCCCAACCACAATAAGCCACCGCATTCACCACCACAACCACAATCGTCACCATCCTAGGCTGCTGTCATGATCTTTGTTAGCTAATGATACAGACCAAATATATCATCATCATCATCATCATCATCATCATCATCAACCTGACCCTCTTGCCGTGCTCAAAAGAGAGAGAGAAAAGACCCAGAAACAAGGACACAGAATGCGGCAGCCAAAAAATATTCAATGCAAAATTTCCCATGCCATCATTACCAACATTATAAGCCATCTACCACAATCCCTACTTACCACCCCAACTACCACCATTACCTGCCTAAACCATCTATTACGCCCACCACCATCGCCACTACGGTCTACCACTAGCACCACCACCACCGCAACTACCATCATCGCCACCCAGCACTGACACTACGACCACCAGAATTCCTACAACAACAACAACAACAACAACAACTACTACTACTACTACTACTACTACTACTACTACTACCACCACCATCGCTGAGCAAAAGCAACATCACGACCATCACAACTACCACCTTCAGTGACCACTACCACCATCGTCATTATCACCACCACATCCTCATCAAAACACAAGGGGAGGGGAAGGGCGGGGAGAGGAGGAGAAGGAAAGGGAAGGGAAGCGTTAGGAGTACAAGAGGAACAACAGGGAAGGGGAGACAAACAATAGCGAAGCAAAACAAAAGAAAACGAGAGAGAGAGAGAGAGAGAGAGAGAGAGAGAGAGAGAGGATGTGTGTGTGTGTGTGTGTGTGTGTGTGTGTGTGTGTGTGTGTGTGTGTGTGTGTGTGTGTGTGTGTGTGTGTGTGTGTGTGTGTGTGTGTGTGTGTGTGTGTGTGTGTGTGTGTGTGTGTGTGTGTGTGTGTGTGTGTGTGTGTGTGTGTGTGTGTAAAAGTTCACCTTGTATCATTTGACAGCAACATCCGGCAAATAGCAACAACAACAACATCACAACTCATGCTCACACCCGTACTTCCTCTGCGGTACACACACACACACACACACACACACACACACACACACACACACACACACACTTTTAACACCATCCTACAGCACAATCAATACACAACAACAACACACCGTAATATACACCACACCACCACCATCGCAGGACAGCACTAGCCTACCCCTACACCACATTGCCTCATAAACTCTACCACTAAGCTATCTTCAGTCACTATAGAAAAAAATACCGTATCATCACCGCCACGCTACGTTACACCATATTGCACACAGAAAACACCATACAACCATCACTATACCATCATCACCATACCGAAAAGGCGAAGGGATGAATGAAGGAATGAATGGAATGAGGGAGGTTAGTAAGGGAATGAAGAATGAAGAGAAGAGGATGAGAGAGCAAAGGAGAGAAGGAGAGGGGAATAAAAAGAAGTAAAAGTTGAAAAGAGAGAGGGAAGGAGGGACGAGGATAGGAAAGAGAGGAGAATAAAGAGGGTGGGAGGAAGAGGAAGAGGAGAGGCGAACGTGGAGGATGAGAGAACAGGATAATGATGGAGAGATGGAGTTTTGATAAGGGAACACTGGTGAAGGAAAAATAATGTTGGAGGTAAGCGATGCATCAGGAGGGAGGGATGGAGAGACGAGGGAGATGGAGAGAAAATACGGGAACATTAGTTGATCGAGAAGGTGAGGAGTAGGAGAGAGGGAAGAATCGGGGCAGACATGGAAAGACATAAGGAGGGAGGGGAGGTAGGAAACATAAGAGACTGAGATGGAGAGAAAGGTAAAGACAGCGAGAGATACATGTGAGGAAAAAGCAAGAAGGGAGGTAAAGAAAGTAGGATTCGGTCGATGCTTCGGGATGGGGGAGGGAAAGACGATGAGAGAGGGACGGGGAGAAAATAAAAGGAAGAAAAGATGAAAGGGAGGGAGAGGGAATGAAAGGAAGAAAAAATGAGAGGGAGGGAGGGAGAGAAAATGAAAGGAAGTCAAGACGAGAGGGAGAAGGAGAAACGGCATAAAAGAAATAACTATGAGAGGGAAGGAGGGGAACAGAGAGAGGGACAGACAGAGGAAGAGGAAGTAAGTACAAGGGGAGGGAAAGAAAGAGGAAAAGGAGGGAGGGAGAGGAGGAAGAGAATTAGCGAGACTATTGTATGCCCTTGGTGAGTTCGTACAGCGGCATGCAACACACACACACACACACACACACACACACACACACACACACACACACACACACACACACACACACACACACACGAATATGAACAAAAGCAGACTCAATCACTCATGCACTCACAAAAGTTCAGACAAAAGCACATTCGCAAACACATGGACAGATCACAAAACAAATCTTACAATCATATAAACGGACGCAGTTCCAAGCATAAGCATACATAAATATAAGTTTACACACGCACATATGCTCTCTCTCTCTCTCTCTCTCTCTCTCTCTCTCTCTCTCTCTCTCTCTCTCTCTCTCTCTCTCTCTCTCTCACACACACACATACACACATTCTTGACCTTTCAGAGCATCAACATCTTTTTACCCACCCACATACCACACACAAACACGAAAGACGCACACAAACGTTACATGCGTTCACACCACAAACGTTTAGATTACAAGAACAAACACTCTTTCACACACACAAATGTCAAATACAAGCAAATAAAATGCAAAATTATTCATCCATTCATCCATCCACGGACTCTCTCCACCATCCACCCATCGACCCTCCCATCCTCGCATGACAGACTGCCATGGCAAATCCCCATCCTTCTGGGTAAACTGCGAGGGATTTGGGATGTGGGGCGCTTCTGACGGGATAAAGATGGGGAGTGAGGGGAAAAGAGTGGGGAAGTCAGAGAGAGAGAGAGAGAGAGAGAGAGAGAGAGAGAGATGAAGGATGCGTGAAGTGCGAGCAAGGTGAGAGAGGTACATGGAGGAGATGAACAGTGGGATGGTTGGTGGGTGGATTAGAGAGAAATGTGGAGGTACAGGATAAACTGTTAAATGGAAACAGGTGGAAATGGAGGGAAAAAATGAAAGTGAAGTGTAAGAGTGGGAGTAAGAAAGGAGGTGGAAACAGGAATGGAAGAGGAAATGGACAGGAGAAACTAAACAAGGTATGAGACTTCCTATTTTTTTCAAGTAGGTGGGTGGAGAGGGAAAGTGAAGAAAAGAGTGGGTAGGAGAAATGCGGAGGGACAAAATTATGAGGGGAAAGACTGTGGGCAAGGGAATGTGTGGGAAGTGATGAGAAGGGTGAGTGAGGAAGAGTGAGTGAGGAAGGGTGGGCGAAGACGTGTGGGTGGGTGGGGTGGATGGAGAGAAGTGGACAGGGGGTGAGGGATGATGGACAGTATTGTGGCTCTGGAGATACGCCCACACTGAAATGAGACATCCCGCTGTCACAGGCTCCAGGGGCTTAGGATGAGGGGCAGGGGAGGCAGAAACTTAGGCAGGGGAGGTGGGGTGGCAAAGTCTAGAGAGAAAAGCTTAGGCAGGGGCAGCTGTGGAGATGGAGAAGGGAAGGCAAATGCTGGGGGGAAAAGCTTGGGGAGATGCTGCTGTGGAGACGGAAGCTAAGAAAGAGAGCTTTGGAAGGAAAAAAACGGCTGAGGCACAGTGCAAGAGGTTATGGCAAAGAGCTGAAGACGAGGCAGAAAGCTAGAGACTGTGTGAGAAAGCTAGGGGTAGAGGTAAAGAGCTAGACGCTGATGCAGAGAGCTGGGAAATGAGGTTGACGGCTGAAGTCTGAGGAAGAGGATGGACCAGGAAGGGACTTACGCATGAGAGCACACAGATATTTAGGCAACGTAAGCAGAGTTGAACAGTCATGACCCGCACTTAGTCACCCCCACTGCGATGGGTCGATGTGTGGGAATAATAATAATAATAATAATAAAAATCACCATATAGTCCTCTCACAACTTTTAGACTCGCAGCGGCGGGGTGACTACAAGCCACGCTCTCAGAGGTATTTACTCGACCTGATGGTGTATTGCATATATATTTGTGTCCAGAAGAAGGATTAAGAGATACAGAAGACGGAAAGAGGAATTGGAAAAAGAATTAAAGAGGATAGAACAACGAGGGAATCTGAAGAATGAGAAAAAGGACGATCCCAGGGTAAAGATAAAAAAAGATAAAGGGGAAGAGAAGACAGCAGAAAAATTGAGACAAAAAGCAGTTAAAACGCGTAATTGTATGTGTGTGTGTGTGTGTGTGTGTGTGTGTGTGTGTGTGTGTGTGTGTGTGTGTGTGTGTGTGTGTGTGTGTGTGTGTGTGTGTGTGTGTGTGTGTGTGTGTGTGTGTGTGTGTGTGTGTGTGTGTGTGTGTGTGTGTGTGTGTGTGTGTGAGAGAGAGAGAGAGAGAGAGAGAGAGAGTGACGGGGGGTAGGGGAAGTCCGGTGTCTGATTTGTGTGCACCATCAACTGGGAGGCGACATACGGACCTGCAGGGGGGAAGGGGAGGGGGCAAGGGGAGGGGAGGAGGGAAGGGGAGAGGAGGGGAGGAAGGAAGAGGAGAGGAGGTAAAAGTGAGTGGGAGAGACAGAGAGATGGGGTGGGAATGACAGATGGGGGAGGTAGGGAGAGAAAAAATGGATGGGGGAGAGAGGTGGGGAGGTGATGAGGGGTGTGGAGAGGGTAAGAGGGATAAAGGGGAGAGGGTTGGAGGGAAGGGAGTGAGAAAGAGGAATGAATGAAAACAAGAGGTGGGGAAAAGAAAGGGAAGAAGGAAAATGTCAGGAAGAAGAGAGGAAAATTGAAAAAGGAACGCAAAAGAAATGTGGAGAAGAGGGAGAGGAGCGTAAAAAAAGGGAAAATGGGAGGAGAGGAGGAGAAGACAGGGGAAAGAAATGGAGGAAGAGGAGGAGTGACGGCGAGAGTGGGACAGGGAAGCGAAAGTAGAAGGGAGAAAAGAGGAGGAGGAGGAGGAGGAAAAGAGGGAGATGGAAATGAAAAACGAGAAAAAAAGAAAGTAGTGAGATAGGAAAGAGGGAAGAGCAAAGGAAACGAACGCTAACAGAGAGATGAAGAGAGGAGAGACGAAAAGATAAAAACAAAAATATGAGGAGAAAAACACGAGGAGGGGGAGATGTTTGGAAGGGAAGAAGGGGAGGTAAAAATAAGATAAATATAGATAAGGGGAGGGTGAGGAAGGGTGGGGGAGAGAGGAGAAAAATGGGGAGTAAATATGAGAGAGAGAGAAAGAGAGACAGGATGCGTATATGCCCAAGTTCTTGTGTGTGTGTGTGTGTGTGTGTGTGTGTGTGTGTGTGTGTGTGTGTGTGTGTGTGTGTGTGTGTGTGTGTGTGTGTGTGTGTGTGTGTGTGTGTGTGTGTGTGTGTGTGTGTGTGTGTGTGTGTGTGTGTGTGTGTGTGTGTGTGTGTGTGTGTGGACCCATGGGAACCCCACCGCGCTCTGTCTGGCGGTCTGTTTGTCTGTTAGTGTGAGGGGAGTGATTGAGGCTGAGGGGAGAAGGGGAAAGGGTGGGGATGGGAAGGGAGGGGAGACGAGGAGGGGAAGGGGGAGAAAAAAAGACTGAACTGGAGGAGAAGCCAGGAGGAGGATGAAGGAAAGGAGGAGGAAAAAGAGAAGAGGTAAGAGGAGCAGAGGGGCTGAAGGGAAGGGAAAGAGGAGTAGGTGGAAGGAAAGAATGGAAAGGGGGGAGAAAGGTGGAGGTACGAGGGGAGGAAGAGGGGAAGAGGAATGATGAGGGTGGGGAGAGTAAGGGGAAGCACAAGGGTGAGTTGGAGCGGGAGGGGAATGAGTAGAAGTAAACAATGATGATGAAGGAAAGAGTGAATGATAATGTGGAAAACGGAGGGAGAAAGAGAGAGAGAGAGAGAGAGAGAGAGAATGAGGGGGTGATAAGAATGAAAAAGAAAGTGGGAAAGAGAAGGATGAGAGGAGAGAAAGTGAAGAGTGAGGAGACTTAAAATGAAGAGGAGGGGTTAGAATGAGGGGAGGGAACAGACTGAGGGGAGAACCAGTGCAGTGGGGTGGCTTGGGGAGTTAGAATGAGGGTGAAAGGTTAGAATGGGGGAGGGGGAGGAAAAGGTGTGCGGAGTCCGGAGGTTTAGTGTGAAGGAGAGGGATAAAAATGAGAAAAAGAAACGTGTAGTGTGAGATTAAAGCTGAAGGAAAGAATTTAAAATAAGAAAAATGAGAAAAACACAAAAGGTACTGCGATGGTACGATGTGAGATGAGGATAGACAGGCGAGAGGAAGGGATCAGGGTACCTACGTGGAAGAGAGTGAGGGGAGAGGCCTAGATGAGGGGCAGAGGGTAAGGGGAAGAGATGACGCAGAAAAGAGGGGGTGCGAGGAAAGAAAGAGAGAGAGAGAGAGAGAGAGAGAGAACATGGGTCAGGGAAAGAAAGAGGGGGAAGGGGGAACTTGAAGCGACACGAACATGGCAAAATGAGTGAGGGAAAGGTGGAGGGAAGGGAAAGAAGGAAGTGACAGGAAAAACAAGAAAAGAGACGGGAAGTGGCAGCAATAAAGGGGTGAGGGAAAGAGGAGGAAACGCAAGGAGGAAGAGGAGGAGATGGGAGAGGCGAGGGAGAAAGAGGGAAAGGAAAATCGGAGGGAAAGAGAGGCAGGAAGGGAGGCAGAATGATAAGAAATGAGGGAAAGGAAAAGAAAAGCAGTGGAGTAAGGACTGCTGGAAATAGAGATGAAGGTGAGGCATAGTAAGAAGTGACGATAAAGAAGTACGAGGAGGAGGGGACAGAGGCAGAAGGAAAAAGGACGGGAGAGGGATGGGGATGTAAAGAGAGGCGGCTGAGAAAGGGGAGGATGGAAGAAGAGGCGAGAGGAAGGGGTGTCGGAAGCTATCAAAGAGGAGAAAGGTGGGGGGGAGGAGTAGGCAATGTGGGGTGAGGATGGGGAGAGGGCAGATAGGAGAGGGAATCGGGGGAGGGGGTCAGTGAGGGGTGAGGAAGGGGTAGAAGGGATACGGGAGGGCTGGTATGCGGGCTGAGTTATATAAGAGGGGAAGGGAGGATATAGAACAATTATACTGAAGGACAGGTCCGTTAGGTCTCCCTCAGCTAGAAATAACACCTACTATAGACGTAAAGGGTAGGCTGACTTGACCATATGCTTATTTAGGATGAAAACGAGGCATGGGAACTTTCAGATTGAAAGACTCTGTACACTCCCTTCCCTGTCCACCCTATGAAAACCAATCGTAGTTAAGGCTGGAAATCGATCGCAAGTTCGTTTGTGGAATCCGGACCTGGACTTACTAAAACCCTTATTAACCCCAATGGTGCGTTTATTTATCCTTACTACATCCAGTGAACGTTATTTGGCGATAAATGAATGCTATATCTAACATCACCATTTCCAAGTCCCACTAAAGCTTCATAAATGCGTGAAGAGATAGCAAGAACAAAATAAAAATACGCTGACTGAAAAAATTACAAAAAATTTTAGACACGGGCACCAGAAGGGTAATGACCTTTTCTTTGAGGGGGGGGGGCTGTACTTATATAAACCCTTACCTTGGATATACGAGTAAGCACGCTAGTTTTTCTGGATTGTGTTCACTTATACTTACAGCTTTTATGGTGGGGCAGAAGGATGTGACTCACCTGGAAAAAAAAGAAGAGATCATAAGAATTTAAGACATGAAAAATCAACTGCTTTTACAAACATATACCAGTAATAACTATGCTTTCATTTGTACCGCAAAGCCCTAATATATTATATACTACTATGCCTTGATATAAACCATTAAGTCTAGATATACAGTACATACTATTATGCCTGATATATCCTGTTACGCCTTGATATATACGGTACTTCTGGCCTAGACATATACAATTATACCTTGATATACATTATACCATTAAGCTTGGTACATCCCACTAGGCCTTGATATATACCGCCGTCTTGATATCTGGGCACCGTGAAAATGGCAGAATTATATCCACATATGGAAATAAACAACACTTCGATATGTGTATAATTTAGCCACTTGGGGACACTATGCAATTTTGGAAGTAGAAGAGGTAACAGAAGGAGGCACGTAAGAAGCAGCAGAAAAATCGGGAGCAGTATAAGGAGATGAGAAGAAAACAGTGGTACCTAACTAGAAAAGGGAGTGCTTGAGGTCAGATTGGCATTTGAGAAGCAGCGTGATGATCGGAAGCGGAAAAATATAAGAAAATAACAAGAGAGAATAAACATGGCAGTGGAGTTGTGAAGTGTGAGTGGAGGAAGCAGAAACATCGGAAGCGGGAAAATGTGATCCGACTAGTACAACCGTAGTAAATATTTGGTTAGTAGACTTTAGAATGGAGGTCAAAGGAGGGAGGCACGTAAGCAGCTGAAGGAACATCGCAAGTGGTAAAAGGAGATGAAAAGAAAACATAGACTGATAACAGAAGACAATACGGGTCTTCAGTAGAGACAACATAAACAGGAGTAGTAAAAGTCGATGCTAGAATAACAGTAGTAAAAATGGAGGGGGGGGGGGTTATAACGGCAGCAAAAGGAAGTGAAGCAATGGCAACGAGGGTTCATTTGAGAGACAGACAGACAGCGCAATTAGCAGTGACGTAAGCAGCTGGGATAGAGACAGAGCCTAGCAATTAGCAGGATGACATGGAAAACAAAGGTAGGCACTGCAGTCAGTAGAGGGGCAATTAGTAAGGAAGACGTATAAACAAATAGATATAATCAATAATCATCATCATCATCATTATCACCATCATCCGGACCTCCTTTCCCACCCAAGGGCAGGGTGAGGAGTAGTTATGTCCAGACAGCCCAAATTTGCCCAGTCTAATGGGCAACGCTTCAATTCACTCATCAAAGAGCCCCCGGAATCCTGGCTCTATCGGATACACCAAAAACATTCACCATGTTCTATAGCGTCACATAAACGTGTGAAGTTATCCTTGGTTAGCAGCTGCACCTCAATTGTTTCGTCAGCAGCATTCATACACACACACACACACACACACACACACACACACACACACACACACACACACACACACACAGATAATCAGAGACGCTTTAGTGGAGCTATAAATACGAGATAATTGCTGTATCTGTACACGAAAATGCTTACATGTATACAACCAGCAACATACATGGTCAGTACACACGTTTCTATGGTGCACATATACACACACACTGAGACACACATACTGTACATACACATGTATTAGCAAACAATCGATCCATCACACACGCACACACACACACACACACACACACACACACACACACACACACACACACACACACACACACACACACAGATCCTAGTTAAAATCCCTCCTCTCTCTCTCTCTCTCTCTCTCTCTCTCTCTCTCTCTCTCACTGGCTGACATAGGAAGGGCGGGACAGTGCAGGGCAGATGAAGCCTGGGGAAGGAAAGGAAGAGGAGGGCCAGGACACTGCAGGGCAGGTCACGATAAAGCAGGGAAGGGTTGGACAGGGATGGAGGGGAGTAAGATTGGCGAGGACACGACAGGGAAAGGAGGAGAGGAAGGCAGGGGAGAGTATAACAGGGGAGGGTAGAGGAGGACAGGGGAAGAGTAGGCAGACCAGCCAGGCGGGCGACTCCACCCGTCTGACCTCGCCAAATGAGTCTGCTCGGAGCCTTACCGTCGTCTCTCCTGACTCACCCTGCCTCACCTCTGTCCCACACCTGCCTCAACTCTTCCCTGTACCCTACTTCACCCCTTCAGCGTAACCTGCCTCACCCTTGCCATTCTACTCCTACACTTGTCTTACTTCTCATTTGTCCTACCACCTACCTCACTACACACCCTGCCTCACCTGTCATAAACCTGTCATACCCTGCCTCACCTCTGTCTCACACCTGCCTCAACCCCGCCCCCTACCCTGCCTTACCTCGACTCCATTATCCTGCACTCCTGCAACCCCTGTCTTACCTCCTACCCCGTACCACACATATACCCTACCTCTATCCTCTACCAGTCTCACTCTTGCCACTGTCCCTGGTTCATCTCTACCCTACGTTTCTGCATCCTGACTCGCCCCAACCCTGTGTTATGTCTACATATATCTTGCACTCTGCACCACCCCTCTCACTGCACTCTGCCTTACCCCTGTCATGGTTCCCTGCCTCAACCGTGCCAACCCTTATTCTCCACCTTGCCTCAACTCCTCCATCTTCCTTATCATCTGCCTCACCCTTGCTCTTATGCAGTCCTTCCCTGCCCCATTCTTATCCCTTCCACCTGTCTCACCCTGTCATCTTTCCTTTCCCTCTAATCTGTCATCCTGTCCTTTCTTATCTTCGCCCTACTCTCTCTCTCTCTCTCTCTCTCTCTCTCTCTCTCTCTCTCTCTCTCACACACACACACACACACACACACATCAAAATACCGACCCACCCACCCATTTCCTCTTCATCCACCTACTCACTATTCATAAACCTAATTCATCTATCCACACAAATATCTTCCCACGTTCCTACCAACCGTCCCTTCTACCCACATTCCTACCCTCTAACCACTCGCATACCTGCCTATTTTTTACCCAACAACCCATACACCACCTTCGTGAGCCACCTACCAACTAATCTACCTACCAAGCTTACCTAACAGCTTCAATGCCACTCTTTCCTAATTTACCCACCTACCTACTTACCTATCAATTTACCCACCTACCTACCTACCTACCTTCTGTTCGAGTGTTCACATTTCTATTCATCTACTGACTCACCTTCCTACTTATCTACCTTTCACATACCTGCCAACCTACATACCAACGAACCTACCTACTGGCGATCCAGCCAACCATAAGGACTACATAACTTGCCTACTTACGGTACTATTCCATATACTAACATGCCAGAAAACATCCTTACATACTGGTCATATATATTCCTACCTACCTCAACCTACCCACCTGTCTACCTACCCACTCCTCCACCTGCGAACAACTACGCCTACCTACCCACCAATTGCCAGCCACTCTAGACCCATGACCTAGCAAACAACCTATATATCTTACTGTCCTTGCTCACCTACTCATCATGCCTTCCTACCTACATAC
>NC_137033.1:20649895-20669895 GCF_032717465.1 Coenobita brevimanus
GAAAATGGAAGAGAAGAAATAGGATGGGAAGATAAAGCAAGGGAAGGGAAAGGGAACGAAGGGAAGGGGAAGGAACAGGAATGGAACAATTAAGGGAAGCAAGAAAGGAGGCAAAGGAGAAAGATAAAAAAAAAATGGGAACGTACGTGAAGGAACGGGAAAAGGAGGAAAGAAAGAGGGGAAAAAAGCAGGATGGAAGGGTAGTGGGAACGGAAGACAGATGAGAGAGAGAGAGAGAGAGAGAGAGAGAGAGATCACATGGGTCGTTTGAGGGGAAGCGGACGCAGAGGAAGAGAAAGATTGAGCAAGATCCCTACAGCAGTAATGGAGGGGGGGTGAGAGAGGGAAGGAACGGAGAGAGGAGAGACAAGGAAAAGACGACAAGAAGAAATGGACGAGAAGGATATATATATATATATATATATATATATATATATATATATACTGAGAGAGAGAGAGAGAGAGAGAGAGAGGCCACAGGAAAAAGGAAAGGGAGGAAGGAAGGGGAGGGGGGAAAAGGCAACTAGGGAGACATGGGAAGAGGGGAAATAAAGCAAGGCACAGGAGGAATGATTGCCGGAGCTAGGAGGGGGGGGGGGGACTGAGAGAAATGTTAGAGAAAGTGAGAGAGGTAGGGATTAAGGTAGTGACCAGCAGACCACACGATGAGAGAGAGAGAGAGAGAGAGAGAGAGAGAGAGAGAGAGAGAGAGGTGAGGGGGAATAGAGGGAAGGGAAGGAGAGGGGAAAGAATGGGAAGAGAGGGAAGGGGAGGGGGGGTTGGGGCGTGTCCAGGGTGTGTTGTGAGGGAATCAGTGGGATAAAGAGGAGAGGGGAAGTCGGGGGGGAGAGGGGAGGGGATGGAGGGGAGGGGGGAGGGGGTGGTGGGGAGAGGAAACTGATACAGAGTGGGGAGGGGACGAAAAAAGACGAATGAGCAAGGAAGGGACAGGGAAGCAGAAAGGAAGAGGAAAGAAAAAGACGAGTGAGAGAGAGAGAGAGAGAGAGAGAGAGCTTGTGTGTGTGTGTGTGTGTGTGTGTGTGTGTGTGTGTGTGTGTGTGTGTGTGTGTGTGTGTGTGTGTGTGTGTGTGTGTGTGTGTGTGTGTGTGTGTGTGTGTGTGTGCATAAAAAGCAGACAGAAGAAAGGAAAGATCAGAAAGGGGGTATGAGGAGAAAGAACACAAGAGAATGAATGGGATGGAAGGAAATGAAAAATAAGGAATGTGAAATAAGGGAGAGGTGAAGGAGGAGGGAGGGAGACAGATAATAACAGGAGAGGAAGAAGGAAGGGAGGAAGAATAAAAACAGGGAGAGATGAGGAAGGGAGAGACGCAAAGCTAAGATGGGGACGATGAAGGGGAGAAATTACACACACACACACACACACACACACACACACACACACACACACACACACACACACACACACACACACCGAGATCATGTTCACTATAAGCACGACAGCAGCTCCCCTGGCCTATCAGATCATGTGGACCAAGATGGCGTCCGGGAGGCTTCTTATTTTCTTTTTTTTTTGGGGGGGGGGACAGCAAGCAATGGAGAAGGAAACAAAAAAAAAAGAGTAAAAAATAAGAGAAAAGAGTCAAAAGACGAGAGGAGGCCAGGGAAATGGAGGAAGGAAAGAAGGTAGGGAGGGGGCAGACTGAGAGAAGGTAGGGAAGTGGAGAGAAGGAAGAACATGGAAGGTTGGCATGGAGGGACGGAGCGGAAGTGGAGGATGTAGGGGAGATAAGGAAGAGAAGGATGAAGGGAAGGTAGGGAAGGGGAGGAAAGACGGGAGGTAAGCGGAAGATGAAAGGAACATAGGGAAAGAGATGAGAAGGAAGGGAGGAAAAAAGCAAAGATACGGAAGGGAAGGAAGAGGAATTAAGGAACAGAAAATGAGGAATGAAGAACAAAGAAAGGGGGAAGAGTGAGTGGGTTAAGAGGGGAGGGAACAGAGGAGCGATCAGAGAGAATGAGGGGAGAAGTGATGAAGGGGGAATTATGAAGACGTAAGACGAGAATGAAGGAGGAGGAGAGGGGAAGAGAGTGTGGACAACGAGAGGACTGGAAAGGAAAGGAGGGAGTGTAAACAGTGGAAGAACCAGGAGGAAAAGAAAGAAGGGAGGATCAGAAGAAGGGGAAGGAGAGGAGGAAAAGGAGGTTAATAAAGGAGAGAGAAGGGAAGGGGTACAAACAAAACGGAGGTGAAATGAGCAATGAAAGGAAATGAGAGGGGGGGAAAGGGATAGTGATGGAAAGTATAGGAGGAGAGGGAAGAGAAAGGAGGGGAAAGGGATGGGAATAGAGTGAAAGGGAAGAAAAGGAAAAGGGCAGGAGTGGGAAGGAGGAGGAGGAAGGGATGAGAACAGGGTGAAGGGAGAGGGGGTAAGGATAAGGGAAGAGAAGGGGAGGGAGGACAGGGGAAGAGAAGGGGTGGGAGGAGAGGGGGAGGGAAAGGGGAGAGTGGAGGGGAAAGGTGAAGGGTGTATCAGGTAACATCAGCGGCAGTGGAGTGGAAAAATGGCTACCTCTCGGCTTCATCAAAGCTCACGAAGCCAATTAATTCTGTACTCCTTCATCACTTTATTCACTTCAGCATTCCCTATTTTAATTATTCTCATCGGAATTCATTTTGTCTACCGGTCACCTTTCTTAGTTATTTGTTTGCGTTTGGTCTCCGTGTCTTTTTTTCCATTTTCTTTTTTTTAATAATTTGTGATAGTTTTCTTTTTTTTATTCTATCTCTTTCTCTCTGCTTGCACACCACTCTTTCCTTAGCTCTTTGGCTGGGTTGAGTTTCTTTGTCTCTTTTTAACATTTCCGTAGTTCCCTTTCTTTTTTTTTCAATTATTTCCAAGCGTTGTGCATTTGTGAATATGATGGATTGAGACAGTAGGACAGGAAGGAGATGAAAGACTGTGAGTAGATGGGTAATGCGTGCTTACCTTAACTACTGGGGGAAGCAAGTTGACGGACTGATGCAACATTGCGGCAGAGAGAGAAAGGCTGTAGGAAGTCACTGAACAGATGGGATTTATTTCTCGTTTCTTTTTTTCCTTGTTTGTCTGTGTTTTTACGTTTCCTTGCACTTGCGTGGTGTTGGTGCTTTGTGGATGAGAGAGAGAGAGAGAGAGAGAGAGAGAGAGAGACCCTCATACAGTGCCAATAACAATTAGTGCCTAATGAGGGAGGGTAAGGGTGTAGGGAGGGGGTAGAGGAGGACAGGAGGAATAAGGAAATAAGACAGGCGAGAAAGACAAAGGAATGGGGGAGAAAAAAAAAAGAAAGCAGCAGAATGGGAGAGGAAAAATTAAGAGAAATTGGGTGTGATTTGATACCTGGATCGGCTTCGTAGTGATATGTTTGAAGGACGCTCTGTCGTGGGTTCGAGCCCCACTGACTACCACTGAGCTTTTGGACACTCACCGTCTCTACCTTGTGTCTGCCATACACTGCTCCTTACATGCTCCATATCACTGCCTACTACCGCTATCCTCTGTTTCACCGTCTGTAGCTTGTATCTGTCCTCACCCTTGCCTCTATTGTACCGCTGTCTACTACCACTGTCTTCTGTGTCACCATCTGTGCTTTGTCTCTGTCTTACCCTCCTCCTTACTCTATACCACTGTCTAATTGCACTATCTTCTGTTCCAGCATCTGTGACTTGTATAATGTCCTATCCTTCTGTACCATTCTTACTTTATAGTGGAGAAGGGAGGGGAAAGGAAGATGAATGAAGAAATGGAGGGAGGGGAATAATGTAGGAAAGATGTACAGATGAGGTAGGATGGTGGAAGGAGAGGATGGAAATGAAGGAGCAATAAACAAGGCAGAAGAAAGGAGAGGGAAGGGAAGAGTTATGGGGGAGAAAGGGAGGAATTATGGAGAGAGGGAGGAATTATCAGGGAGTGATGGAGGAATAACTCACGAGGAGGGAAGGAAAGGGGAGAAAAGAGAGATGCGGGAAGGAAAAGAGTGGGGAAGGAGAGAGAGAGAGAGAGAGAGAGAGAGAGAGAGAGAAAGAGAGAGAGAGAGAGACAGAGAGAGAGGAGGAGGAGACCCATCTAGGACAACCCCAGACTAATTACAATAAGGGTGGGGATGTGGGAGGGTAATTAGGAAGAGGGGGAAAAATGAATATAAGGAGAGGGGAGGGGGAGGAAAGGATGTTAAGAGCAGCAGTAGGAAGGGGAGGGGAGACGGGAAAGGGAGGAGGAAGATGAGTGATGATGATGATGATGATGATGATGATGATGATGATGATGATGATGATGATGATGATGATGATGTGGAGGAGAAGTAACAGAAGAGAAAATATAACTAAGAGGAAAGACGGTATATTTCAGACTCTGCCTTACATATATATCATTTTTCAACAACTTTTCCTCAATAATTCAGCACATCTTCAAAAATTACAAGCATTTTCCACATCTCAAAACTGACACATCTTCCTCTCTTCTAACTTAATATATACTCCTCCACGTATTTCAGACCAATATTGTTTTTTCTGTATTAATATATCTGTGTATTTTTAAAGCACTTCACATTTCTAAGCAGCATTTTCTATTGTTCTACACATACGCCATATTCATTCCTTTATCTAAAATATCCAACATTCATTTTTCACACAATTCACACATCCTAATAGAAAACACACACACACACACACACACACACACACACACACACACACAAGCACACACCTCCCTCCATCCCTCACACTTTCCAGGAGTCGTTTATGTAACTTGCATTAAGTGTAGCCTATAATCTAAGCCCAGGTCTTACTATCGTCTTCCTCACACCTCCTCCTCCTCCTCCTCCTCCTCTACCAATTACTTCTCCTTACCCTTCAGTTTTAATTGTCATTGTTATTACCTAACCTTTTTCTTTCATTTTAACACTCCACGAATCCTGGGACACATTTTTAGCAGAATAATATTGTCAGGCGTTAGATGGAATAGAAAACTAGAGTTGTGACCTTTACAGAGCTAAGAATTATTCATGTTATTCATTTATTTCTGTTTTTCTGAATAACTTTTTTCTCTCCCTCAACAAACAATTGCTTAGTTCTCTTTTTTTTTTTTTTTTTTTTAGTATTTGCTGTTTTTTTTTCTCGCAACTTTATTTATAGCTTTGTCTTTCGCGGCAATTTTTTTTTCTCTTTTTTTTCCTTTGCTTTAATTATCCCTTTTTCCCTCTCTTTCGTTTCTTTTCTTCCTTATGTCTCGTTTTATCGTTCCTTTCCTAATGAGGCACTTCTTTCCTTTTACTCTCTCTCTCTCTCTCTCTCTCTCTCTCTCTCTCTCTCTCTCTCGTGTTTACCGTGTGCTTCCGTGTCATAGGGGCGTAAGTAACCTCGCCAATATTACAGAGGGGTAGGGGGTTGGAAAATCGATGTTGCCTGTCTGACGTGGTTGAGAGAGAGAGAGAGAGAGAGAGAGAGAAAGAAAGAGAGAGAGAGAGCCGTTTGTGTGTACTGTACTAGCAACAGATTTGCGTGTAGGTGTGTATGTATTTCTGAGATTTGTGTGTGTGTGTGTGTGTGTGTGTGTGTGTGTGTGTGTGTGTGTGTGTGTGTGTGTGTGTGTGTGTGTGTGTGTGTGTGTGTGTGTGTGTGTGTGTGTGTGTGTGTGAATAGCGTTCCAGTAATTTATGGGGACAGGGTATGAAATGGGAGACTAACACGGGGGAGGGGGAGGGAGAGGGAAAGAGGGGGAGGAGAAGGTGGCAGGGGGAGAGGGGAAGGGGGTAGGGGGAGAGGGGAAGGGGGTAGGAGGAGAGGGGAAGGAGGAGGTGAAGGGGGCGGGGGGGGAGGGGACGAGAGGGTAGGGGAGAAATGGAACGGAAAGAGGAAAAAAGGGGAGGGAGAGGAAGTGAAAAATACGGAGGGGAGGAGAGGGATGAGAGAGGGGGGAGAGGACAGTTTGAGGGAGGGGGAAAGTTCGGAGGCATGGGGCAGGGTAAGGAATGGAAAGGGACAGGAGGGGAGGGAGGATGGAAGAGGGGAGAGGAGACGGGAGAAAGCGAGATATATAAATGGAGAGGGAAGGGAGAATCAAAAATGGAATGAGATGGAAAAGAAAGAGTGGGAGATAGGGTTGTTTGGTGGTGAGGGGAGAGGGGAAGGGGGTAATAATGGAAGGGGAGACGGAGGAAAAAGGGAAAAAGAAAGTAAAATGGAAGAATATGAATAACCAGACGAAAAATCAAAATAAAATAAAAGGAAAACGTATAACCACTTGAATACGATGCTATAGATTATTTTTACATTTCACTCTTGCTTCTTACAGTTTCATTCATTTACTGAGGAACTTTTCAAACATAAGGAGTTAGATAAAGCCTTCATTAACCCTTGAGTATTAAGGCGCTCTACTGATCTGAATTAAATCGTCTCGTAGCAGTACAAATAAAATAGATATGACACCAAGGAATGATGAGAGATGGAAAGGAAGTGGAAGGAAAGGAAATGGGATACAAGTATGAGTGCATTCCGTGTATAAATTTTTTTTTTCTCTCTCTCTCTACCTCTGTCTCTCTGTCTGCCTGTCTGTCTGCCTGTCTGTCTGTCTGTCTGTCTGTCTGTCTGTCTCTCTCTCTCTCTCTCTCTCTCTCTCTCTCTCTCTCTCTCTCACTGTGTTGGTTCAGGGCGGGATTACAGTGATCTATACTGTGAACACTACCGATAACTGCTGAGAGAGAGAGAGAGAGATGGGGAGATGGGGTAATGTCTAGCTAAGAAGGCTAGACGAAAAGGGGATAGTATGAAAAAAGTGTTAACAATATAAGAGGTGGAGATGTAGAACGGGAGAAAGTAAAAGGGGGATAACAAGGGCAGCAGTTACAAAGAATGAAAGAAAATATAATAATCACTAGTAAAATACAGGAAAGAATAAGAAGCGAGGAACAGACGATACGAGACGAAAAGCATGAAAAAAGACAACAGTTACATAGCATGAAGCATAAAGAAACTGTTGATGAAAAAATGAGGGAATGGGAACAAGAGAAAGGATAACAAAAGATGGGAATTAAGCGTGGGGAGTTATAAATAGCTAAAATGATACATGAGGGAGATAGGTCGTGCTACCGGCTAAAAATATGAGAATGAGAAACAAAAGAATGACGTGGAAAATAGGAGATGAAACCTTAGAAGGAGTGAACTGAGGAGGGAAGGATGGAGAGAAGAGCCGTACTGGAGAAGTATTAGAGTGAATAAGAAAAATGAAAGAAGGGTGATGAATAAGAATTGACAAATAAGGAGCACAGAGGTGGAAGGGAGAGGGGGTAGATACGAGCAATATTTGAGAAGTATCAGAGTGGCATTAAAGGAAGGGGGATGTGGAGAGGAACCTAAACCACTGCCAGTACGTGGTATGTGGTTATGAATGTGGTATGAGCAGTAGTGGATAACCATCATAGTGGTATTACAGGAGGGTGTGGAGAGAAGGGGGTATAAGCAATATTGGAGAAGTATTAGAGTGGTATTAGAGGCGGGGGGCGGGGGTGCAAATGGCCTATACCAGTGGCAATACCTGGTGTAAGGGTAAGAATCTGGGGGCAGGGGAACACGACCAGGCAATCACATAAACACGCCATAATCACACTGCTAACACCCGCTTGCCAAACCTAGTCTCCGCTTACGTAAAATCTGTCTATCGGTCTATCTGTCTATCTATCTATCTATCTGTCTATCTATCTATCTACCTGTCTGTCTGTCTATATATTTGCCTTTCTATTCTATCTACTTATCTATTGATCTATCTACCTACCTGTCTGCCTACCTACCTACCTACCTACCCACCTACCTGTGTCTATCTATCTATCAATCTACACCTCTCAAATTATCTATATATCTATCCATCTATTTATCTAGGCTATCTATCAACAGAACATCCCTCTCTCTGTCTATCTATCTATCTATCTATCTACCTATCTATCTACATATCCAGCAATCACATAAAAATGGCATAATTGCACTCGTACCAACTGCATGCCCAGACCAGTCGCGTTACACTCCCATCTTCCATAATATCTAGACTATCCATCTATATTTTTAATCCTATCTGTTTGTTAATCTGTTTACCTACTAGTCAATCCAACCATCAGTCCATTAATTAGCTTATCTCCATATATCTACCTATCTATCTTAATCTATCTAGGTTTATGTATCTCTCTGTCTTCCTACATTCATCTCCTGTATCAAATAATTTCAGAAAATAATTAGGGTTAACGCTAAGGATGTTTTTTTCAGTTTTTGAGTTCCGTATACTTCATTATTCCATTTGGAGAAAAACCAGGCGATGAATATATGTACCGTATGTATGTATATAGGAATGTATGTACTGCCAGACTCCTAATCTCAAAGTTCATCCAGAGGGAAAAAAAATATCAAGCTTCGTATCACTCCTTTCCCCTGTGACAGATCTAATTCCGTACTTAAAAACAGATAAATAAATAAACTCACGTGGCCCTTTATACATCCTTGAGAGATGCGTGGGAGAAGACCTCGCCATTCCCAAACAAAAAATAGAACACGCCTGAACCCAGTAAAGGTCGCGTTTATTTCCAGACCCGACCCTCTCAAAAGCCCATTACTCTCAAAAGCAGGTGTATCTATTCGAGCTCAGGTAAGATTACAGCCAAGAGATCGTTTACATATTCTCGACATTGTATATAAATGTGTCTGAGCCCCTCCTACACTACACTCCACATCATCACATTCTACCACACACTACCACACCTCCACATCCCCACACTGGACCACACCTCCACATCCCCACACTCGACCACATCTCCACGGCACCACAGTCTACCACACCACCACACTCCACTACACTCCACCACACCTTCGAACACTCCATCACTCGTCCACACTCGTATGGAGAGAGCCATGTCAAGGGGTTCAACCTCGTTTTTCATGCCTTTTTTAGTGAGAGGTGTGCTTAAACTCTCTCTCTCTCTCTCTCTCTCTCTCTCTCTCTCTCATAAATATTCCACACATATACAACGCCCACGTACTCTTACATTTTCTAAACCCAACTCCAACATCATCAACAAACTTTTAACCTAATTTTTCACATATATTCCGTTCAAGTTGACAACATTAACACTTTTCATACTACATACATAATCTGCAACACACACACACACACACACACACACACACACACCAATACATACTCCTCACTCATAGTTCTTCTCTCTGTTTTACAAATCTCAAACACAGATATACCCAAACACACATTCATGCACACCTAGGCATACTCCCACATTCTTTGATGACTCTCTCTCTCTCTCTCTCTCTCTCTCTCTCTCTCTCTCTCGCCCTTTTACACATCTACGCATACTCCCACATTCATTGATTAACACACACTCTCTCTCTCTCTCTCTCTCTCTCTCTCTCTCTCTCTCTCAGCAAAAACACTCCACATGCCAACCTCACATTTCCCCTCTCTCACACGTCACTCCCACACCCTCACTCACACCTCACAAACACTCCAGCCCCGCCTTCCAGTTCTCTCTCTCTCTCTCTCTCTCTCTCTCTCTCTCTCTCTCTCTCTCTCTCTCTCTCTCTCTCTCTCTCTCACACACACACACACACACACAAATAACTAGGTGGGAGTAGAATGCAACTCAATTCGGTCGAGATTAAGGTGGGAATGCGGACTGCACACACGTCTGTACAAACATACATCCCTTTATTCTCATACATGCATATATTACCAGCTATATACGTGTCATTTTACGAGTGCATGATATATGTGGAGAAATACAAAATAATATATGTTAAATATATACAGTTTATATGCGTGAATACCTGGCGCGCGCACACACACACGTATGCACACTTAATATCTTATCAACACACGCACATAATTTCCTAATTACATGTACAAACATCCACACGAGCCGTATAATTAAACACACACACACACACACACACACACACACACACACATACACACCCAATACCGTCTTCTCGTAAGCTTGGAATAATTAAGCACCTCTTCCTTAAAGCTGTATCTTGCATAAAACACCTTATTATTCTCCCTCGCTACATTTTCAGCAGCTACATAAATAACGTAAACAAGAAAATTAGCGCACTGTGTGGTGAAATATACCAATAAGGATTTCATACATAATATTACGTCCCTCCATACAGGCATGCATTTTACACATAAATATTCAGCTTAATGATGTGAACACGAGAGAGAGAGAGAGAGAGAGAGAGAGAGAGAGAGAGAGAGCACATAATCCTGGGGGTGTTTGGAAAGTTTGGGCAGGTCCGGTTTTATATCAAGTTTGCGTGTTGGTGAGTTTTTTCATATCATCCAAGTTGTGGGTGTGTTTTAAGGGTGGGTAATTATAGGGAGCAGGTGCAGGCTTGGGGTGGACGTGGGGGAATGGGGGTGGACGTGGGGGAGTGGATGTGGTTGTGGGAGGGAGCGTAGGGGGAGTACGGGGGGGGATGGTGGAGATGTGAGTTTGAGTGAGGATGATGATGTTGGGTATTGAGGTGTGTGGTTGTAGGTGTGGGTGTGGGTGGAAAGGAGGGTGTGGGAGTGTGGGAATGAGGGTGTGAGGGTGTGCAAGTGTGTGTGGGAACGAGAGTGAGCATTTCTGCGGATATGAAGAGGAATGAGTGAGGTAGGGTGTGGCAGGTTTGGGTAGGAATAAGGGGATGAGAATGTGCAGGTGTGGGTGGGTGTCAGGGTTTGTGGGTGTGGGTTCAGTTGTCTTATGGTCTTCACTGTGGGTTACTGAAAGGTGTTGATGTAGGGGTCGGTGTAGGGGTGGATGTTGGTATGGATGTGGATGTCGGAGTATAATTGTGGGTATGGATGTCTAAGTATTGCTCTGGGCGCTTTATCTGAGTGTAAATGTGGGTGAGGGTGTGTTATGGGTGTGGGTGATGGAGTGTTCCTCTCAGTAGGGATGTGTAAATGTTATATAATGTGGGTGTGGGTATTTGAATGCGACTATGGATGTAGGAATGTTATGGTGGGTGTGCTACTGTGAGCGTGTATATATGTGAAAGAGAGAACATATGAACAGTCACCTACCACTACTGCTACTACACACACACACACACACACACACACACACACACACACACACGTCTACCATGATCATAATATATTTATGTTCGTTATGACCACTTGAACCTTAGCAACCACACACTTATACATACATATATACATACATACATACATACGCACACACATACATACATAGACACACACACACACACACACACACACACGTAAGCACGCACGACCACATACTCACACAACTACCACGAACACTTGTAAAACCACACCCTCATCATCACATAATCACATTTTCAAACACACACACACACACACACACACACACACACACACACACACACACACACAGCCCCCACCACCGCTACAGTACTATACTTTAAATTGTCACGAAAATAAAGCCTTCCTCACTGACACTCCCTCTCACACGCACGGGAATGAAGTATAACCCCTTAGTATACCTTGGCACTGGCACTAGTATATCCCCCTTCAAAAGTATGCCATTACGTGAGGCTATAATGTCTGGGTATACTTTGACTTGGATCATACAACTTCCCTAAGAGTATGCTATTACTTTAGTTTATGTTGGGTTGGTATAGCTTAAGGTGGATGATTGTGTTTCCTCAACCTCTTCAGTCCCAGGAGGTCATTTTTATTTCATTCCTTTGCTCCCTTCAAGCGATTAAATTCCGCTCAGGAGAGACTCAATCCTACGCATGTGGAAGTCGGAGATTGCACTGGTTATGTTTATGTGTATGTTAAGTCTATATGCCATTGCTCTAAACCTACAGTGAGTGAACAAATGCTAGAATATTAAACGGCATACTACTGCTTAACTAGCGCCTGGCCCAAATTTGTCTTATTGCAACTTGCTTGACGTAGCTCAGTGGCAAAATAAGACAATACTTTGGCTCTGCATCCTTGCCACAGCACTTCTTTATGACGAGCAGTATATTCTGTTAAAATCTTGTTACGACTCCGTTCAAGATGGAGAGATGACGATTTTTGGCCAAATTTGATTTAAAAAAAAAGTATACTAACATCCAGTTTAAATATCCGTCAAGGCTTTGATTTTCAACACTACATCGGGGCACGTCCAGGTTTCAAGACTAGTAAGTCACAACCAAGCCATCATGATCCCTAACCCCCACAATCCGATGACCTATTTTAATTTATTCTTACTACCAAAAGACGATTTAAGTCATATCTGGAGCTTCATTAACCCACTCGATACTGTTGCCCATTCACTTTAGCTTGAGCCATTTTTTCATCCTTCTGCAGTTTATATAATGTAGCTCAGTGGCAGAAAAAGACACTTCTGTAGCTCTACATCCTTTCCGTGTAATTCCTCGTGACTAGCATCATAGTCTAGAGTTAATCTATTGTTCTATCAGAACATTCAAGATAGAGGGATGGCAATTTCAGGCCAAGGTAAAGTGAAAAAAGTATAGAAGTCTTTCCCAAACTGCATAACATCGTCTGGTGGTAGCTAGGACAGACTAAAGGGGAAGCATCGGACTTGGGAGGTTAAAAATACAGCTCTGGTATATAATTAAGTTTATTCTGGGTTAACGTGCATGAGCTCTAATACATCATCTTCCTTGAGAGTATATTATTATGTTTATTTTTGGCGAGTATGCCGTGCCGTGGGCAATATTTTTTCCCATAACACCTTAAAGACATGAGAAACCTTAACTATACTCAGTTTTTTTTATCGAGGCGAAGATGCACTTGAAAGATTGGTGAATATTGGCTGAATGCAACATTACTTCATAATCTAGCATTATTGACTGACAACAAATATCTGAGAGGGAAATTTGGGTTAGTAAATATTTTTTGGACATGTTGCATTCAGCCAGTCATCATCAACCTGTCAAGTGCATCTTCGCCTCAATAAAAAAAACGGAGTATAGTGTATATTTTGCTGCCCCCAGACGATTTTACTCAGGAGTGGCTTATCGTCGTTTACTGACTTAATGTACCAGTATATCTTTAAAACTTGAGTTAATATATCTGGATACGCATACATCTTAAAAATATGTACACAAGTTTAGATTAGGGCTAAATATATCCACCCAACATATGCATACTTACATTACACCCACACCCACACTTACACCCACACACATTCATACTCATACCCACACACAACTACACCTACACCCACACCCACATCCACATCCACACCCATCTCGCTTACTCCAACATTCCCACACATCCCACACCACCACAACCCCCCCACACACCTATACCTACACCTTCATCCCCCCACACTCACACATCTACACTCACATATCTGCACCTACATACCGTACACCCTTCTCCCCACACAGTGCCTCACCCCCACACCTCGAACACACTCTCACACACACAAGCACCACCCGTTATGATTCTCACTAACACATGAGTCACAGCCAGAGTTGTTTGTGGTCAACTCGCGCACACCTACACATGAAAGCACATACACACACAACCAGACATGCATATATAACATGCAAGCACGTACACATAACCAAATATGAATATATAACACATACACAAACATGTACACTAAGCCAGACTTGTGTACAGAACAGACACAAACGTGCACAGCTACACATGCGTACACTCAACACACACACAAGCACACACACAGACACAAATACATACATACACACGCACCCACAACCAGCCAAGCATACATACACACACACACACACACACACACACACACACACACACACACACACACACACACACAAAACACTTTCAATTTTGCCATAATAAACCGAGGAAAATGAAATAAGGGAGCGTACGCGAGGAGGAGGAGGAGGAGGAGGAGGAAAGAAAAAAAGGCAGAATGTAAAAGAAGGAAGCGAATAAACGTGTCAATGTGATAAAAAAAAAAAACGGGAGAGAGAGAGAGAGAGAGAGAGAGAGAGAGAGAGAGAGAGAGAGAGAGAAAATGGTTCAAAACGTAGAAAAGATGAAATAAAGAAAAGGAAAGAGATAAACAAAAAGGGGGGGAGGTAAAGATGAAAAGGAAACAGGAGAGAGGAGAGTTAGGAAACAAGTGGAGGGATGGATGGTGTAAAAGAAGAGGAGAGGAGAGCAGAAAGGTGTGAAATGAAAGGGAGAGGGAGATGGCATGAGGGCAGAGATGGAAAGATGATGAAAAGGAACGAAGAAAAGAAAGAAAAAAGAGGAGGGATGGGAGACAAAGATAAAAGATGAAGATGATAATGAAAAAAGTAGAGTTAGGAACCAGAGAAAGGAGGGAAAGCGAGAGAGAAAGAGATGCACGATAGTAGATGCGATAAGAACGGAGGGGAAAAGTGTGAAAGAAAAGGAAAGGAAAACAAAAATGAAAGAGAAGGAATGCGTGAAAAAGAGGAACAGGAAGACATGAAAAGAAGGAAGATAAGATGAGCCTAAGAAGGGGCAAAGTAATGGAAGAAGAGAAGCAAAAAGAAAGGAAAGAAAAACTGTGTGAAAGAAAAGCAGGGAGGGAATGTGAGGGAGAAAGAGAAGAATGAAGGCTGTGAGGAAAAGTGAGGCGAGGAAGGAAGGAAAGAAGATGGACGATGGAAAACAACCGCTAAATCTCTGTTTTATTTCACTCTAGCAACCATCAGATTTTACTAAACTGAAGGAGTACTGAAGGAGTTAATGAAGGCTATATCTAACCTCTCCATTGTCATAAGTCTCCCCAAAGCTGAATAAAGTTGTCTGGAGGTAGGGAAGGAGGGGGGGGGAGGAGGAATAACACGAGGAAGGAAGAGGAGGGGTAGGAGACAGGAAATAAGGAAGTGTAATAAAACATGGAGGAAGGAACACGAAATAGTAAAATGAAGGAATAATGAACACCGAAAGAGGAGTGAAGGAAAATAAGTGAAAGAACTGAAGAATACTAAGGAGGACAACGACGAAAAAAGGAATAAAGACAAAGAAGCAAGAATGGGAGACGCGGAGAGGAAGAGGAAAACTAACGAAGAAGAGGAAGAAGAGAACGTGCCAAAAGAGGAAGCCACAAAGGAAGCCAGTAAAAAGAGGGAGAGAGAGGGTACGAAAAAAAGAAAAAGAAAAAGATTGAAGACTAGCAAGACAGTAAATGAGAGAGGGAGACAGAAGATGGAGTAGGAGCAGGGGAGGGGAAGGGGAAAAGCGTGGGGAAAAGAGGGGACGGGGAGGGGAAGGGGGAATACAGACAAGGGGATTACGAGAGGAGGGGGACTAGAAGGGGAAGGGAGGCTGGTAGACGGAGAGGGAGGGCTAGCTGAAGGGGAAGGGAACTAGATGAAGGGGAGGGGGACTTGCAGGGGAGGGGGAACTTACAGAAGGGGAGGGGGACTAGTAGGAGAGAGGACTAGCAGAAGGGAAGTGGGACTAATAGGTGGGGAGGGGAACTATTAGAGGGGGAGAGGGACTAGTAAAACGGGAGGGGGACTAATAAAAAAGGGAGGGGGACTAGTAGAAGGGGAGGGGAATTAGTAGAAGGGGAGGGGGACTAGTAGAAAGGGAGGGAACTAGTAGAGGGGGAGGGGGACAGGCAGAGGGGGATGGGGACTAGAAGAGGATGGGAGGGGACCTTCACATCAACACACAGACACCAGACACTTAAAGTATTCTCTCTCTCTCTCTCTCTCTCTCTCTCTCTCTCTCTCTCTCTCTCTCTCTCTCAATTGAAACCCAACCCACACCCACAATACGCCCACATTTACAGACCCACACCCACTCACACCCACACCTGTACCAAACATCCTTATTCACACACCCAGATCTGTGCATATATTCATACATCTATATCTACACATTCACATATCTACATCCACACACCCACACCCACACATTAACCCACACTCGCTCACATCCACACCCATTCTCACATGTCCACACCTACACATACGCACACACTTATTCACATCAAACATAGACACATACATACACATTTAAACCAACTCAATCACAACCACACCCATACTCACATACGCACACCCACATATAAACCCACACTCATATCCACACCAATACCCACACACTCCCGAGAACGCTTCACCAACCCAGCCACCCCATGACGTCATCTACACACGCTGAACCCATCATCATTTGCACAGACAGACCTACACACACACACACACACACACACACACACACACACACACACACACACACACACACACACACATAAAGACTTACTATTTGATCTCTTCAACGTTGACAGATTCATAGTTTTGAACACACACACACACACACACACACACACACACACACACACACACACACACACACACACATATACATGCTGAGACACATATACACATACGCATGCACACACACACACACACACACACACACACATAAAGACACTTACTGTTTGATCTCTTCAACGCTGACTGATTCATAGTTTTGAACACACACACACACACACACACACACACACACACACACACACATACAAACACACATGCAATTGCTTAAACGCTTACGCATTCCTAGTTTCATACTCTCTCTCTCTCTCTCTCTCTCTCTCTCTCTCTCTCTCTCTCTCTCTCTCTCTCTCTCTCTCTCTCTCCACTGTAATCCACTTATTCCACTTCCATTGAGACGCTCTTCAACCTAGACTAGATAACAACGTCCCGACATGCATTCCACTTCAAGTCCAATTTCATCCACATGTGCTTCTCGGGATGGTCAGACTCTCAAAGTTTGCATCCCCCTTGTTCCCGTTCACCCAGCGGAATAACTGAAGACCTGGATATATCATCAACTGTTGGGGGACGTATTCTTGGGGAAGGTTTGGACATGAAAAATTGACTCCTTAGTGACCCACGAGTACCTGATAGACATTACTCTAAGCCTTTATCTCACTGGCCTATTTTCGTTGACCAAGGGGACTCTGTAGCTCAAAGGATATGGCAGTATTATTTTCCAAGCTGTATATTTTTATCATTAATGTAGTAACACCAATATCACAGGTGGGGGTAGTAAAATGTGTAACGTACAATATGAAATGTTAAGGATGAAGCGTTTACGAAATCTGACCTAGCTAGTTTACCACCCTCTATATCATGCACGAGCAACCCGATACACCCCCATGAATACTAATCACTTTTACTATGATGGCCTCTGCAGCTGTATACTATAACTGTTTCAATCCATATGTGATCCCCTGCAAAACCGGATCTTCTCTCCAGAGGGAAAGTGGTGGCAAAAATGAATCCGGCCTTATGCTGGCCACGTACGCATGGCATAAGGACGTCTGTAGTGAGAGTGATGTACGTGAAAATCGTATGGTAGTGGTTAAGCTGTGAGAGTCTTATTTGTAGCCCTTGTAAGTATCTCCACATGCTCAGTATTACAGGCAGTGGTGGTTGGAAATGTGGTAAGGTGTGACGGCTTGGGTAATGTGGAAATGATGTGATGGTGGCGTGTGGTGGTGATGCAGAGTTGTGGTAGGAAGTAATGGTAGACGTGGTGTGGTAGTGCGTGGCTTTCATATCCACATATTCTCTTTCCATCTCCACTACATTCTCTGACTTTTTCACACACACACACACACACACACACACACACACACACACACACACACATCCTGCAACCATCACTTCTCACTCTTTTTCATCACCATTTATCAACCTTTCATCTCGGATCGTCTTTATCCACACAAACATGTGCATAAAGTGGGACGAGGCTGTTGCAAAGTGACTGCATGTGTGTGTGTGTGTGTGTGTGTGTGTGTGTGTGTGTGTGTGTGTGTGTGTGTGTGTGTGTGTGTGTGTGTGTGTGTGTGTGTGTGTGTGTGTGTGTGTGTGTGTGTGTGTGTGTGTGTGTGTGTGTGTGTGTGTGTGTGTGAGAGAGAGACAGAGGGGGTGGGGGTTTGGGTTATGTAAGTCAAACAAACAACGGCACCCAACACACCCACATACATATGCACATGGAAAACATTCAAACGACAAACACATACATACAGAGACATTCACAGACATTTGCAAAACACACACACACACACACACACACACACACATACATATGAACCCCACTCGAAGGCCACACTCGGTAAAAATGTAGTCCCCTTGAGGAAACAACACAGTGGAGAAAAGAGGTGCTTTCTTCCTCACTTGTTGTGTCAGGGATACGGTGGTGGTGGTGGTGGTGGGGGTGATGGTGATAGTGGAGGGATATGTTGGTGGTAGTGATGTAATGGTGAAGTATGGTTGTGACTGCACGGTATGGTAATAGTGTGGAGACGAGGTGTGGTAGTGGTGGAGGAATAAGGTGAAAAGGTGTGATGAAGAATGTGGCTGGAAAAGTGTTATGATATTGTGATGTGGCATGGTGTGGTGATAGGGCGGGCTCAAGGTGTATAATATGGTGTTGTGGCAGAGGGTAGTGATTTTGTGGCGGCAGGGTGTGGTGGCAAGATGCAGTGATAGGGTGCACTGACTGGGTGTGGTGGGAAGGTGTGGTGACAGAGTGTGGTGGTGGGATCAGTGCCCGGGGTGTTATTATCGTGTTACTGGTAAATTATTGTTATATTACTTGTTACGCTGTTCCTACGTTCTCTCTCTCTCTCTCTCTCTCTCTCTCTCTCTCTCTCTCTCTCTCTCTTTTCAGTTTCAGTCTAGCATCATTACTATGGAATTCAGCCGTCACAGTCCCGTTCTTTTACCTTCCTATCTATTTATCTATTTATCGACGTATCTATCTAACGACTGTTACTACTACTACTCTACTACTACTACTACTACTACTACTACTACCACTACTACGGCACGTGACGCATGTTTACCGTCGCCACTTAGGGCAACAAGACGTCCTTAGTTCTTGAGTGGGGTAAATTTAGCAGTGAGTTCGTCTCCCTCGCCTCGACTCGGCTCTATGGTCCGTGTTATTGTTGGCTTTGGAGGTTTCGTAACACCCATTCCTCGGTGATTTATTCTTCACATTACCCCATTACTGCTTCAACGTGATTTTTTTTGTTTCTTTTTGCATTTTCTCGCTAGAAATTGGACGATTATCTTCAATGAACTGTACTGGCAGAAAATGGAAAATTGATGAAAGCTGTATTTAACCCCACCAAGTCGAAGAGTTTATGCTAAGCTGAAGAAAAACCGTCTGAAAAAAATGAAAAAAAAATTGCCCTGTACCTGAGGATGCTAATATTCCTCCCTAAAAAAAAAAAAATCACTTATACATGTTCGTAAATAACATAAAAAAGAATATTATGGTGTACTAAGCAAAACGAATCGGTAAGGGAGAGGTAATGCGTAGTCTGCTCTGCCAGGGGGATTATGGCTCTATATGAGTTTACCGTGATCATGTTAATATAGAGAGGATCAAACTTACCCTCCCTCCCCGCTCCACCCGTCTCTTGCTCTCTCCGCTGGGTAGAGAGAGAGAGAGAGAGAGAGAGAGAGAGAGAATGCGGATAGGACTGAGACGGATAGGAAGGAAATGCATGTGATAGGAGAGAAGAGATGATGAAAGGGTAAGAGGAGAGAGGGTGCGCGAAGGAAAAAAAAAAAAAAGAGAGAGAGAGAGAGAGAGTATTGTACGGGACAAGATGTTACGAAAATATAGGGAAAAAAACGAAGCGAAAGGATGAGGGATGAAGAAAGAGAAGAGGGGAAGAAAAAGGGGGGAGTGAGAGAAAAGAAAGAGGAATGAGAAACATACGGAGAGAAGAAGAAACGGAGACAGGAGGAAGACGAAGAAAGAAGGGAAATGAAAAAAATGGGTAGCGAAAGAGAGAACAGGAGAAATGAAAGAAGGGTAAACGAAAGGAGGGGAGGAGAGATGCGTGCAAAGAAAGGAAAGCAAACAGCAACATACCTCTTGTCCTTTCGTGGGCTATTTTTATGAGGGAAAGTTATAACCAACAAAACTATTCCATGAGCTAAAAATAATGAGAGAAAAGCAGGGACGAGGAGGGAGAAAAAATAAATGAAGAAGATAAAGGGGAAAGGAAGA
>NC_137033.1:20674895-20694895 GCF_032717465.1 Coenobita brevimanus
CTACCAGCACACACGAGGACTAACAAACGTCAGGCGGAGGAAAGGTGGGAAACAGGTGGGGAATACGTGGGAGACAGGTGGGGAATACGTGGGAGACAGGTGGGGAATACGTGGGAGACATGTGGAAAATAGATGGGGACAGGTGGGGAATACGTGGGAGACAGGTGAGAAATAGGTGGGGAACAGATGGGGATACGTGAGGCCAGGATAGTGCGGGATAAGAGGGGGACAGGTTTAGGACGGGTATGGGCTAGGTGGGGAACTAGGGGGGGCAGGCGATAAACTAATAGCATGGGGTAAGTGGAGAATAGTAGACGGATTAGTGACGGGCAGGCTAGGGAATAGCACTTGGGTAACTAGTGGGGTACTAGCCGGGGGATAGGTCGTGGGTGGGAGCAGACGTACCCAGGGCAACCAACTCTGCTTCACCCTGGTAGTCTAGCCTAGCCTCAGTGTGATTCATCCACCAACCACGTACCCCCGCTGACGTCACAGCCTAGCCGGTAGCCCCATCTGGTTATGTAGCCCTCAGTAGCCCTCGTGCATCCACCTAACCTAACCCCAGTACCTTGATATTATAGTCCTTTTTTGTGTTAGAGTCGCATAAGACGATCAGATCCTTTTAGAATGGTCTTAATCGTGTTCCACCTTTGTTTGAGCATGAAGAATCTCCAACTCAGCCACGTGGGAAATTTAGTCATCAACTTCAGAGCTTCAGTTGTTCACTTCAGGGTTTCAGTTTTCCACTCTAACTTCACTCACTCACTTCAGAGCTTCAATCATCCATTTCACAGGTCAAGCCATCCATATGAGCTTCAAACATCCACTTTCGAGTATCAGTGTCCATTTACGTTTCAGTCCTTTCAGTTTCAGAACGTAATTTAGTGCTTCTGTCATCGGCTTCAGAGTTTCAGTTTTAGACGTCCACTTCAGGGCATCAGATATCCAAACCAGTCATCCAAATAATCCACATCAACATCAAGACATAAGGTGTCCACATCAAACAGACAGCATCACCACCTCTTCCACGACAAACAGATTGTCACGAATCAATTCGCGACATTTCCTTTTTGTGAGAAACCACGAACTATTAGTGGAAAACTCACTGTGTATCGCTCAGCTAACCGTTTCTCCCTCCATTATCGGAGTATACTTTTCAAATAATTCGTCACCGTTTTCAAAGAGTGACCGATTTAATGCACGTCACTAAGTGCTGTACTGAGCGATACTATTGTTTTTTTATTGTTCGCCTCTGCTTCCTCATTCGACCGTTAAAAAAATGCGGCCGAGTGCTCCGCTTTCCCACGACTTAGGCAGTCTTGTGATTGATGTGACGGAGGAAGGACCTGTGCCGCAGTGTGAGAGGTCAGCTAGTACCCAAACTCCACTTCACAGTTAGTCCAGTCTTCCCACCCATCTGGTGATACGCAGCATTCATCGACTATAGTATTTCTTTTGTGTATTTTCTAGTTATAAGAGTTTAATTAAGGTGTTTTTCCTAGGCGTAAGTATTTAGCTATTGCGTGAGTGAGTGAGCGAGTGCGTCTCATTTAATTTGATTTGAAATGTAATGTTAAATTTGTTTTTGTAATTAATAAATTTAACAGTTCTATTTCTTGAGCTTAATGTAGAGTAAATCTTGTTTCATTTCTCCATAATTAAGCTTATTTTCCATACAGCTCCTAGCTTGCATAAACGTTTACTATTCATAACTGGTACTTAGACCAGTCTTGTTGTATTAACTTAAAATCCGTTGTGCCAGGAGTTAATGCATCAGCAAGAACCTGATGTTATTATTATTAGTATTAGTTATTTATTGTCAGGGGTGATGTAACTTTCTCCAGAGGCTAACAGTACAGTAATTCAGCAATTGTGAGTAATTAGTCTCTGCTGAGTACTGTTGAGAAAGTTTATAAATTCTCGTTCTTAGAGAATCTTAGCAAATCAGCGTAAAGTAATCGTTGCTTGATGTAGCAAGACAATCATTGTCTCTGCTCTTCAATATTAATATTATTATCAAATTAAATAATACTTAACCATTTATATCAAAAATACCGTGATATTATAAAAACCCCGTGACAATTGGCGACCTCATTCCAGGATATTAACTCCTAGCTCTAAAGCTATTCACGAGATAGTGCTCACTCATTCATATTTAGGTATTTATCATTAAAGTTTATAGGCACAAGCTTACTGGTGTTTACCCTTAATTTAGCAAGTGGATTTTGCTTTATTAATCAATAGAATACTTAACTCTAGTTTATTCTTGGTAACGCCAGACGATTTTATTCGCTCCTGGGAAGTCGCCGTACCCATTGTGTTTATTATTGAGTCTTCCCAGTCATTTACATTTTTGATTTATTCTTTGCCAGTTAACTAGATAAGACTGGTCACCACTAGCTTGTGTCTGTATTCTTTACTTGTGTTTATTAGTATTCGTCGCTAAGCAGTCAGTACTCAATTTCGGTTACTTAGTAAATTGAGCTAGCATCATGGCTACAGCTGTATATGTACAGGAAGCCAAAGATATTGGTCTCACAGACCCAGAGAAAATACAGAGTTACGTTCTCTCACGGTTCAATTACGAGCAAGAACGTGAGAAAGATGCTCGTGAAGAGCGTAGGATTCAGCGCGAATGCGAGCGAGAACAGCGCGAATACGAGCGAGAACAGCGTGAGGAACGTGAAAGAGAGCGTGCTTATGAACAAGAGCAGCGTGAGAAACAACGCGAGCTCGAGTTAGAAAAAGAGCGAGAACAGCGCGAATACGAGCAGAAACAACGCGAGCTCGAGTTAGAAAAAGAGCGAGAACAGCGCGAATACGAGCGTGAACAACGAGACAAAGAACGAGAACATGAACTCGAAGTGCTGAAGCTCAAGCGAGATTCCTTGGCTTCAGACACGTCTGGTGCAGTTGGTCCAAGCTCCACGAGCGTTCCCCCTGCACATGTCCTGGCGACCCCACGCATCAAGCTTCCTTCATACAAGGAAAGCGAGCGAATCGAGCCGTACATTGCTCGTTTTGAGGACATGGCAGACTTATATCAACTGGATGAGGCAGCTAAGCGGCTTCAATTTCTTAGATTATTTGAGGGCCCTGCCCTCGATATTCTCCACAGAATTCGTGGAGACAATCTCACATATGAGATGATGAAAGCTGCACTCATTAAGGCGTATGGTCTCACAGTAGACGACGCCAAAGTTCAGTTCATGCGAGCTCGTCTCCAAGACAAGGAGACAGCTGTTCAGTTCCTTGATCGTCTCACAGCTTACTTAAATGAGTGGATGGAGAAAGATGAAACTCCTTCCACGCGTGAGGGGATAATTGACCTTATGCTGCGTACACAGCTAGACAGGTCGTGGCCTGCTGAGCTCATAGCACAGCTTAAGATCTGCCAGGTGAAAGATGCCAGCCAAATGGCAGAGAAGGCTGACGCATTCTTTACTGCATACGGGTATCAAGCTCGTAAGCAAAACACCTGGAGCAGAAAAGATACTGCCAAGTCTGGGAAGCCGTCTCAGACTGAATCCCAGCACCAAGGCCGTTCTCAGAGTAATGGTCAAGGTCCAAGCAAACCGCAGTGGAAGGACCTGGGGCAAAACACTCAGAAACCTGAGTGGAAGAGGTACAAGTACCCTAACCAGCAGCAGTATCAGCCACGCAACCGACCGTCGGGACAAACTTTTTCACCACCAGCTCAAAAGAGGCAGGAAGCAAATGCAGCCTTCATTCCTCAGCAGCAGCACGGTGGTCACGTCCCCCTACCAGTGTGGGTATTTTCCCACAGTTCACTAGTCCCACAGTGACAGTGAACCCCCCTCCACAGATGTCCTATGTTCCATCTTCTCAAGTATATAACCCTCAAGGCACAATGTTTGCCTCATCAATTCAGCAGCCTCATGAGTGGCTAGCTGCTTCCTCCACAGGCCCTCCCACAGGTGACATTTGCACCTTCCTTGTACAGCCAGGGTTTGTGGGAGGCATTTCCTGTGAAGGTCCTGAGAGACAATGGTTCCTCAGGTTGCTCTGTCAAGCAGAGTCTAGTTCGGCCTGAGCAGTATACAGGTCGACAGATCCATGCAAGCCTTATTGATGGATCAGTGAGATTGTTCCCTGAGGCATGTATCCAGGTGGCATCTCCATTTTATACTGGTATGACACTTGCAGTTGTCATGCCAGAGCCCTATTTGACTTAATAGTAGGCAATATTCAAGGAGTCAAGGATAGCTGTTCCGATGATGGCGCTACTCAGACTTCGGCTGCTGCGGTAACACGAGCCATGGCTGAGGCTCCAGATTGTGTCACCCCAGTGATCATTGAATCGCCAGAAGATCTGATGTGTAGTCAACTTGTTGTACAAGAACAACATTCTTGACCCGACACTTGCTACCGTGCGGAACAAACAAAAGGGTCGAGTGATAAAGTATTCACGGGAGGTCGAGCCAAGTTCCTTCAGTAAACAAGGACGGCTCTACCGTGAGTCACGAACACCCGAGGGCGAGGTTCGACTGCAGTTTGTCGTTCCCGCCAAGTACCGCCTAGCAGTGTTACAATGGGGTCATTGTTCAGTCTCAGGAGGTCACATGGGCAAAAGGAAGACCCAGGGCCGTATCCGAGCTGACTTTTTCTGGCCAGGGATGGGACGGGACATAGATAGTTTTGTCCGTTCTTGCAGTGTGTGCCAAAGTATCACCACTAATCAGGGACATGCCCTTCCTGTGCCATTTATAACCACACCTGTAATCTCTGAGTCAGTTGAGAGACAGGGTAGTGGTGAAGTGGGTGCAGACCTGATGTCTCGCCCATTGGCCCCACAGGACACAGTATGTCCAGGGCCTGTACATGCATATTATGTACCTTAAGTTAAGGGGGAAGTTGAGAGGCGACTTGAGGCTATGGAAGACCCAAGTTTGCATAAGGATTCTCAGCTTCCCGGTACTAATAGAAGTACTGTAGGTTAAGGGGGAAGTTCGAGAGAGAACTCCGCAGTGGCGACTTGAGGCTATGGAAGACCCAAGTTTGCACAAGGATTCTCAGCTTCCCGGTACTAATATAAGTATTGTATTGTAGGTTAAGGGGGAGAGAGAACTCCGCAGAGGCGACTTGAGGCTATGGAAGACCCAAGTTTGCACAAGGATTCTCAGCTCCCCGATACTAATATAAGAACTGTAGGTTAAGGCACAGGTTGAGGACCCGTGTGCGGTTCGAGGCTATGGAAGACCCGAGTTTGCACAGGGATTCTCAACTTGCCGACCATAATCGTGTGCTATAATTAATGGCGACCTCGAGTGTACTTTTCATAGCATGTACTGACTGCTAGCCAGAGAGAGTAATTGTAACATAATAAGAATTTTGTCTCATTGACACTTTTGATGCTCCACCTTAATTGGTTTTGCAGGTTCAGCAATGGGTGTAGCAGTTTTGCTGTGCGGGCCAGCTGATCGTCTGCCGCACGCTGCCGCCTCTTCTCCTCTGCCTTAGTCGTCGCCATATTATTTACTGTGTCATTTTACACGTAGGTACAGTTACACTACAACTGTTACACCTACACCGTGTATTACATACACCACGCTACACAACAATTAGTTGTCAGTGTAAATGTAGCGAATTTTCGCTCAGTTTGACCTGAGTACAGGATTTTCACCGTCGTCACGGAGTTTTTCCCTCAAGCTTGCTTCTATTAACGTAAATACGAGGTTTTTTTCGCTCACTGGCGACTGCGACATACTCCTGTAGCAGGATAGCACACACACCACAGTGTGAATCTTGTGTGACTGAGTTAGGATGTATATGTATGTATATTGAAATCTTTCTTCTGAAGGAAGAAAGATTTAATTTTCAAGGGGCGTAATGTCACGAATCAATTCGCGACATTTCCTTTTTGTGAGAAACCACGAATTATTAGTGGAAAACTCACTGTGTATCGCTCAGCTAACCGTTTCTCCCTCCATTATCGGAGTATACTTTTCAAATAATTCGTCACCGTTTTCAAAGAGTGACCGATTTAATGCACGTCACTAAGTGCTGTACTGAGCGATACTATTGTTTTTTTATTGTTCGCCTCTGCTTCCTCATTCGACCGTTAAAAAAAATGCGGCTGAGTGCTCCGCTTTCCCACGACTTAGGCAGTCTTGTGATTGATGTGACGGAGGAAGGACCTGTGCCGCAGTGTGAGAGGTCAGCTAGTACCCAAACTCCACTTCACAGTTAGTCCAGTCTTCCCACCCATCTGGTGATACGCAGCATCTCATCGACTATAGTATTTCTTTTGTGTATTTTCTAGTTATAAGAGTTTAATTAAGGTGTTTTCCCTAGGCGTAAGTATTTAGCTATTGCGTGAGTGAGTGAGCGAGTGCGTCTCATTTAATTTGATTTGAAATGTAATGTTAAATTTGTTTTTGTAATTAATAAATTTAACAGTTCTATTTCTTGAGCTTAATGTAGAGTAAATCTTGTTTCATTTCTCCATAATTAAGCTTATTTTCCATACAGCTCCTAGCTTGCATAAACGTTTACTATTCATAACTGGTACTTAGACCAGTCTTGTTGTATTAACTTAAAATCCGTTGTGCCAGGAGTTAATGCATCAGCAAGAACCTGATGTTATTATTATTAGTATTAGTTATTTATTGTCAGGGGTGATGTAACTTTCTCCAGAGGCTAACAGTACAGTAATTCAGCAATTGTGAGTAATTAGTCTCTGCTGAGTACTGTTGAGAAAGTTTATAAATTCTCGTTCTTAGAGAATCTTAGCAAATCAGCGTAAAGTAATCGTTGCTTGATGTAGCAAGACAATCATTGTCTCTGCTCTTCAATATTAATATTATTATCAAATTAAATAATACTTAACCATTTATATCAAAAATACCGTGATATTATAAAAACCCCGTGACACAGATAAATAGGTACAGTAGATAATATGCAAAGTCTGACCCAAACACCAAAAACTCTCTCTCTCTCTCTCTCTCTCTCTCTCTCTCTCTCTCTCTCTCTCTCTCTCTCCACAACAACCCAACTTGGCGCCTCCAGTTTCCACCCAAGTTTGAGTATTAGACCCTTACCGTCAGAGTGACACGAGTTAATAGAGAACCGCAAGCCAGATTAGAGAGAGAGAGAGAGAGAGAGAGAGAGAGAGAGAGAGAGAGAGACAGAGAGACAGAGACAGAGACAGAGACAGAGACAGACAGACAGACAGACAGACAGACAGACAGACAGAGACAGAGACAGAGAGACAGACAGACAGAGATTGTGAGAATGTGAGAGAGAGGAGAGAGAAAGAGTGTGTATGAGTGTGACAGTGTGTAAGTGCATCAGATTACTGTCGCTTCAACAAGATATTTTGCACCCACTCTTCCATTACAGGATTCACGCCACACTGAGGTTTACCCGTGTGTGTGTGTGTGTGTGTGTGTGTGTGTGTGTGTGTGTGTGTGTGTGTGTGTGTGTGTGTGTGTGTGTGTGTGTGTGTGTGTGTGTGTGTGTGTGTGTGTGTGTGTGTGTTAATGTATATGAATGTATGGATCTGTATGGTTCAGACAAAAGAAAATAAAAAGAAAACAATAACAAGAAAAAAGAGGGAAGAGAAAGGAGAAGGAGGCGTGGTGTAAAAATAAAATGCCCATGAAATGATAACAAGTAAGGTGCTAGACCCAAAGACCGGAGGAAATAGAGAGAGAGAGAGAGAGAGAAACTTGAGGAATCCTCTATACATTCACTATTGACTCCGGCTTCACTACAATAACGTCATACCTTAGTCAATTATTACTGTCTCTCAACGATTTTCTTTCTTTACCTTAAATAACTCTCGTAAAGAATGGGTTATTGAAAGCTATACACTCTCTTCTGATGAATAAATTCGTCTTTAAATAACAAGCATAAAATTTTTTCCAATCAAATTAGGTAAAGAATTTAGAACGCATGTAATAAAATGCATTTAAAAAATCCTCCAACACCGTGCCATGGAAATTTTGCAAGTGATCGTGTCTAATTTCTCACTAAACGCTTTTCATTTTCCTTTGGGAGGTATTCGTGAAACCTGTTTTTGAGTCGATGAGAGGGTATTAGTGGCTGCACACACACACACACACACACACACACACACACACACACACACACACACCTGAATACTATAAATAAATGTTTTAAATATACAGTATATAGAACGAAACACTTCTTAATATGCTGTATATAAGCAAAGACAATGAAGTAAAATAAGACCGTAATATAAAAAGGGAGAAAACGAAAAAGAGCAACAGGGCACGTTTTTCCTGCAATGGTGAGAGAGAGAGAGAGAGAGAGAGAGAAGCAAATATCAGATGCTTTTAACTGCATTTTTATTTTTGCAGCAACAGAGGGAACAGAAAGACATAGAGAAAATACAGAGAAATAACAATAACAGATTCAGCGCCTGGCAGTTAGTTTTCCGATCCATTTAACTACAACAGGGGGATATTGGCCCCCTCTCATGGTCCGGACAACTCTAGTATTCAATTTAAACTAATGTCTGACGATTTAATTACCTGAGAGATAGAGAGATTGATTGAAAAATTGAAGACAGAGCAGATGGAGGAAAAATGATGGACAGGAGAGGAAAGATGGAGAGAAACAGGGACACTGGTGGAGGTAAAATGGGGTCAGCTGGAGGGGAAAAAGAGAACGTGGAAGGAAAACAGAGACTAGTGAAGGGAAAATGTGGCACGGGGGAGGAAAGATGGAGAGAAACAGGGACATTGATGGAGGTAAAATGAGGTCAGGTGGAGGAGATTTAGAGAACGTTGAAGGAAAACAGAGACTAGTGAAGGGAAAATGTGGCACGGAGGAGGAAAGATGGAGAGAAACAGGGACACTGGTGGAGGTAAAATGAGGTCAGGTGGAGGAGAAAAAGAGAACGTGGAAGGAAAACAAGGACTGGTGGAGGGAAAATGTGGCACGGAGGAGGAAAGATGGAGAGAAACAGGGACACTGGTGGAGGTAAAATGGGGTCAGGTGGATGAAGGGATTATGGGGACGCTGGGTATGAAAGAACGAGCTCAGCCCACGCCAGTTTAAAAGCCTGATGTCCACTAAATTATACACCTGCACCTGAGAGAGAGAGAGAGAGAGAGAGAGAGAGAGAGAGAGAAGGGGGGGGAATGAACAGGAGGGAACAGAATAAAACTGAGCAGAGAACATGAGACAAGAAAGAAGAGGAGAGAGGAGAGGAGAAAAAAGGGGGAGCGAAGTGATGGTGTAAGATGCGTGAGATAATGCAACGGAGGTGTAGGTGATGTGTGGTGGTGTAAGAGAGGTGGTGGTATTAAGCGAGTGGGAAAACATATACCAGTTTCCCTTACACCACACCTCCACCCCGCCCACACCCAAAAACCACCTCAAATCCACTCCGCCTACACCCCACCTCCACTTCATTTTGTATACCCCACGTCTTGCAAACTGGGAACAAAAATATAACAAACAGAGAGTTGAATTTCACGCAACATATCCCTGGTTATCTCTCTCTCTCTCTCTCTCTCTCTCTCTCTCTCTCGCTGTTGTGTTCGTAAAAGTCCTATGTGCAAGAGCATTTGTGTATGTGACTATGTGGGCATGTGTGAGAGTATGTCGTTAGTTCATTCTTTGTGTGTGTGTGTGTGTATGTGTGTTAACCATTACATTAGTTTAGACACAGAATTATTCTAACAATTTTATTCACCAAATATAAACCGCCAGCAAAAGGTATAACTGCCATTGTGTTCCAGAAGAATGTGTTTACCAAGAGCGCTGTATCAGAGTCTGTGTGGGTGTAGGCGTTGCTGAAAGTTCATGTTTACCTTTGTTTCAACGAGAGGTCTGTGTTTGGCCGGCGAATGAAAGCAAAGCAGTTAAAGGTAATAAACAACTGATGATGATGATGATGATCTAATACAGGAAGGGAAGTGAAAATATATATTACAAGTACTGAGGCTTGCTAGGTATCATCACGAACATCATAAAGTTTAATTCCCAATTCTGTAAACCGTGTGTAAATCATATTAATCCTACCACATCTGATGGCATGTGAATCTCTTACCCTGAGATCCACAGACAGCCTCTCCATCACTCTTGTCTAATGCATGAAGGCACACAGGAATACGATCTGATCGACAACAAAACGATCTGGCAGAGGGAAAATGATGTGACAGATAGGCAGGAAAAAGATGTGACAGATAGGAAAACATCTAACAACAGGAAATAAAACTGACAGAAAAAGATCTGGCAGGGAAGAAGGAGATCAGGCAGGCAGGAAAAAGATCTGACAGACAGGAATACGATCTGAGAGACAGTAATATGTTCTGACAGACAAGGAAAATATCTTACAAACAAGAATATCTAAGAGACCCGTAAAAGGTTTGAAAGACAGGAAAAAGATCTAACACAATGGAACAGAATCTGACATGACGAGATTTGGTGAATACGATACGATAAATGTGGAACCAATTAACACACGCAATACTCGAGATGAGAGAGGCCCCCTTGCATGTGTTCAATATGGACGGTGGGTATCAGCGCGGAAATAGTGACACAGGGAGGAATGTCGGACGCAAGAAGACTGCAAGACGTCAGGGAACAAACTATCAATTCTGTTCCCAAAGACTAGCCAAAGAAAATGCATAACACACACACACACACACACACACACACACACACACACACACACACACACACACACAGCTACATGAACTACACTCCCCATCCCCGTAAAACAATTAGTGCACCACCCTGTACTTCAAGGGCCACTGTCAATCGCAACACGTGAGAATTTTAAAGTTTTTTCGCGTGCTGTACAGTTGCTTCCGGGGGGGTGTTGGAGTGATGGCTGTTTATTTTATGCAGTACTTGTGGCCTTATCCTTTGTACGGCAATTTAGCACACATGCTCTTGCACAGACACACTGGCATACATAAATATACATGCACACACACATGCACAATCATACACACACATAAATACATACAAACATACATACACACACATTCAAGCAGCAAATAGAGCACATTAAAGCGGGGTAAAAAAAAAAAAACAGACAAGAGATAAAGCACAAAAACAAAATATTGTTCTCTCTCTCTCTCTCTCTCTCTCTCTCTCTCTCTCTCTCTCTCTCTCTCTCTCTCTCTCTCTCTCTCTCGCAAAACCTCCGCAAAACTCTAAACCCAGATAAAAAAAAAAATAACGTTACGAACATTACACTTACAAAAAACTGCGATGGAACATTTAAGAAATAAATAATGCTACCATCTATTTTCAAACCCCTCTATCCGGTGACGTTTCTATTTATTCTCGCTATCCACAGTCTATCTGATTCTGATTAGGTTAGATCTCGAATTAGGTGGGTTAGATTCTGGCTAGATAATCCCCTAAGTTGAACAGAATCGTCTAGTAGTAACAAAGATAATATAATAATACAGTACACTACAAGAGATATGTCCTTGGAAATAGTTGGAATGAAAGGTTAAGCAGTAACAGCAGCAGCAGAAGCAGCACCAGCAGCAGCAGCAGTAGTAGTAGTAGTAGTAGTAGTAGTAGTAATAGTAGCTGTAGTAATAGCAGTGGTAGTAGTAGTAGTATTGGTAGTAGTAGCAGTTGTTGTTGTTATTGTTTTTGCTGTTGTTGTTGTTGCTGTAGCCCAGGCTCAACTGAAATGTGAACCCAGTGGACTGAAGGCTGAAGTTCTCCTCTTGCAGTCCACCATTCTCCTTTTGGGAGACAGGGAGAGACAGTGGAGACGCCCTGTCATAGCACTACTACCACGTGAAGGCGTCCCTCTCCAGAACGAAAAATTATGTGCAAACGAAATAATAGGTTCATGGAGAATCAGTGAATGGATGACTGATGGGTAATTATAGGTTTCAGACTCACTCTCAGGACTTCTGCCGAAATTATACAGACTCTGAGCTTTGATCCTGATTTTACCAAGAGCCAGGAATTACTTGGGCGTCTGGCCTCAACCTTTTCCAGCATGAGCTCTAATATATTTTATTCTTGCAACTGTGAGGCGATTTTATTCACCTTAAAGGAGGTAACTTTTAGGAAAGGGCGTAATGAAAACTATATCTAACCCTCCAGTTCAGCAACTTAGCCCTAAGGTGTATAAATGGGTCTGCAGAGAGGAAGAGTTAAAACAAAAAACAAAAGACAAAAAAAAATATATAAAAAAAAAGTTCGTCTCGGTTCGTACTAGACCTAACCTTCCCATATATCATCAAAAATCAGAATCATCGTCGAAAACAGCCAAATGTCTGAAAGAGCATCGCATATTAATGTCTGAAATATAAAGTTTTCAAAATCGTTCACTATGAAATATCGTGTTAAATCGTGAGGAGTCCAAAATATCAGCTACTAAATCAAGAAAAGTCTAAAATGTCATGTCCTGAATCGTGAAAAAGTCTTAAATATCAAATCCTATGCCATGAAAAAAAAAAATATATAAAAAAAAGTCCATTATATCTCGTCTAAAACCGAGGAAGAAGTGAAAAATATTGTAAAAACCTTTGCTGTATACTGTATTCTGATATTAGCCAAACTTCCACTGCGAACTCTCTCGAACCATCCAGACTTGGCGTGAAAAGTCTGAAATTACCCCAGAGTTCTGCTCTGAATTAAGACTATCTGAGCGCCGAGAAGGGGGGGAGTAGGAAAGGGGGGGACAAGGAGTCATAATAAGGGGGGAGGAGAAAGAAGAGCATGAAGAGGAGGAAGGAGAAGGAAGGAGAGGAGGAAAACGAGAAATATAAGGATAGAAAAGAGGTGAAGAGGACGAGGAGGGAGGAAATGGGGACACAAAGAAAAGGTTAGAAGGGAGGAAGTGAAAGAGCGTCACGGGAGATAACAAAATCTCGTGTTTAATAAAATCTCGTGTTGGCCCAAATAAAGCGTTCTAATCGGCGTGCCCAGGATAAAGTAAATAGCTTTCTAATTACGTAACTTTCACAATAAGAAGGTAAGTCAGAAAGCTCATCATCTTTCAAACCTTGTGGCCCTAGTTGTGAAAAAAAAAAAAATGCACTGTAAGATTAGCGTCTACAGAGGAGGGGAGAAAAGAGAGAAAAATGAGCAGGGAGGGGAGACGTAAGGGAAAGGGAGGGGGAATGGAAAGAGGGGGATAGAGAAAAAGAAGCAGCTGCGGCAGACGGGAGGGAAGCAGAGAAAGGGAGGGGGATGGAGAGAAAGGGAATGGGTGTGAAGAGGAAAAAAGGTGGAGGCGGATGAAGAGAAATGAAGAGGGGAAAGGAGGAAGAAGAGGTGTCTGCGCAGAGAAAAGTATGAAAAGGGGAGGGAGGAAGGGAAAATGAGAGTAAAGATAAGAAAATGGAAAAGGTAGAAAATGGAGAAAGGAGGGACGACAGAAAGGACGAAGCGAGAGTTAGAAGGGAGGGAAAGGAGAAAGAAGGACAGGCAGAGAAGAGAAAAGATGATGGAGGAAGAAGAGGAGCAGAAAGAAAGGGTTGTCTGAGTTATTTTTCAAAGGTGTGGGAAAGTACAAGAGGAGAAAAGAACTAAATGAGAAAAAAGAAGAAAAGAGGCGGGGGAATGAGGTCCTGGAAAGGGTGGGGGGACGGTGGAGAGGGGTCTGCGGTATTTTCAAAAGGAAGGGTTTGGAAAATGGACGGGGGAAGGGGGGAAAGAGATGGATGTGTGTGTATAGAGAAAGGGAAAAGAAAAAGGGTGAGAAACGACAGGAGAGAAGAAGGAGGAGGAGGGAGGTAAATGGAAGGGAGATGGAGGACTGGGAAGAAAAGGAGTGGAAGAGGAGGTGTAAAAACAAGAGGGAACGGGAGAGAAGGGAAGAAGGGAAACAGGAGAAAAGAGGGACTGTCTGTGTATATTTTGCAAAGGAAGGGGGCGTGGAGAAAGAGGGGGAGAAAACGGGGAAAGGACGAGTAAGAAGATGGGAAAAGACGGGAAAGGGGATGACAGGAAGAGGGGAAAAAGAAAAAGGAGGGTGTACATCATCTCTTCTGAAATGGGGGAGAGATGAAAGAAGGAAGAAAAGTCGGGGAAGGAGAGGAGAAGGAAGAGGACTAGAGGAGGTAAAGGGAAAGAGAGGAAGGAGAGAGGAAAGAGGAAAAAATAGCCAGCGAGGTCTGTGTTTTATTTTGCAAGGGGAAGGCCTGGGAAGAGAAGGAGTGATCAGAGGGGCATTACCACTCTTCCTCCTCCACGGCATTTTTGTCTTCCTGAAATATTGATGTGGCTTGAAAGATGCACGCCTCTCTCTCTCTCTCTCTCTCTCTCTCTCTCTCGTTTTGAAGATGCAGCCCTACCTCAAAGGCTAATCCTCTCATCTTTTTTCAGTCTCTCTCTCTCTCTCTCTCTCTCTCTCTCTCTCAGACCTCGCCTTCAAACTTTTCTCTGGCGTATTTTCTTTCTCACAGCCTCCGCTCTTAAGAAAACAATCCCTCTCTCTCTCACACACTCGCTCTTTCTCACACCTCTCTCGTGCGATTTAACTTATCTCCTACAATAATACATTGTTTATTCACACCTGCTCTCTCTCTCTCTCTCTCTCTCTCTCTCTCTCTCTCTCTCTCTCTCACACACACACACACACACGAAACCACAGTCTCCAAATACACACACACACACACACACACACACACACACACACACACACACACCAAACCACATTCTCCAAACACGCACACACAACGCACAAACAAAAACAAACACACTGGCATTCCGAGCAGCGAGGGAACATGAGGGTAAAGAAAACGGAGGCAAGGAACACAGAGAAGCAAGGGGAAAAAAAAGGAAGAAAAATGAAAAATTTGATGAAGTAAAATATCAAGGAACTGAATATATATGCCAAAAAGAATCTCTCTCTCTCTCTCTCTCTCTCTCTCTCTCTCGTCTACCTAATAATACTTCCATCTTTTCCTCATACCGTCTATATCTGTCACCTTAATCTCTCCAAATTCCATTCTGCCACTCTCCTTCATCCCTCTTCTCATCTCCTCCTCCTCCTCCTCCTCCTCCTCCTCTTCTTCTTCGTCTTCTTCTTCTTCCCATTTTTTCCACCCATTTCTTCGTTCTCCTCTTAGCATTTCTTTCTACTTCATTCGCTTCCTTTTCTCTTCCCTACTTTCTTGCCCATTTCAATCTTTGCTCTTTTTCATTCCTGTTGTCTTCATATTCCGTACCTCTAATTCCCTCTTCATCTTAACTTTTCACCTTTCCTGCCTTTCTCTTTCCACCCTATTCCTCCTCCTCCCCTCTCCCTGTTCAGCCTTCTATCCCCTTCTCCTTTACTTGTCATTCACTACTTCCCCTCTTCTTCCATTCTGTTAACTTCTCTTCCTTCCCTTCCCATCCATTTTCATCCCATCTCGTTCCCTCAGCGTCTCCTTCTTCCCTTCATTCCTTCCCCTTCCATTAACTTCTCCTTTCCTTCCCTTCCCTATCCTCTCCTCCCTGCTCCTCTCCCCACCTCTCTCCTCTCTACCCCAGTTCAGTGGATTGGCCGTGATTCCATTAACTCACAAACGAACACAAACTCTTTAAAGCAACAGCCTAGCTCAACACATACAGAGCCACCCCTCCCCCTTGTCCTGTCCTCTCCCTTCGTTCCCCTTTCACGTCCCTCTCCTTTCTCTTCTCCCTCTACAGTCCCTTTCATCCTCCCTTTCTCTCCCCTTTCTTCCCCCTTCTCCATTTCCTGTCCCTTCTTTTCCTCCCTTTTCTCTGCCTCCCCTCCCTTCCCTTGTCCCATACCCCTCCCACCATTTAACCTGCAACACCCTGCAACACCACCAGGGACAAATGCAGCACAATACAACGAAAGACAATACAATTACAGAATACAATATGACAACAAAATACAGTAAAATTTAACGCAACAGAGCATCTACAAAGCAACACAGTACAACACGCCGTTAACAAAATACAATAAAGAAACACGTCAGAGGGCGATACACCATACAACAAACAACAACAATACAACAGCAAGGAGTTCGACGCAACATAGCGAACTACAACGCAGGACAATACAGTACAATATACACAATACAATAGAGGACGATACAACATAATACTGAAAATAGTGACAATTACACAACACCGTAGAATGCAACAGAACAAAGCAATTATTCTTAACAGTGAACACTCCTACTCTACATACTCTTCCCTCTACATACTCCTACTGTCAACATACCCTGTCCATAGTTGTGTATACCCTTCATATTAACACGTATAACTCTGCATCCTGCCTCTCTCTACACACACCCTTAATTTTTCACCCTAACTCTCCATATATAAAGTAAACTCTTCACACATTCTGAACATTTCATCTTAACTTTCAACTATTCAACAGATTTCTATTCTGACATTCCACACACAACCTTACCTCTTCACACACACGCCCTTAACTTCACTCTTGCTACTCACGCACCAACTCTCTCTCTCTCCACACACACACACACACACACACACATGTGATCCGGGAACCACCTGATGCCACAACCACATTGCAAGCCGGATTTCTGCCGCCTCTTACTCCTTACTACATCTCTCTCTCTCTCTCTCTCTCTCTCTCTCTCTCTCTCTCTCTCTCTCTCTCTCTCTATTTGTTTATTTATTTATATATTTATGTACTATACATACTCGTATATTACACAAACATCCACCCCCCCCAACCCCTTCCCACCCACCCCAAACACACATTGCAAGTCTTACACAAACACACACTCAGAACCCCCTCCCACCTACATAAACTGCAACCCGACTACAACAACACATGACAAAAAACAAACAGCAAGCAATAGGCCAGTGGGGTGAGTTTGTTTGTCGCGGCGGCCACTCGTCACGGAAAAAAATTAACACGATTTAAACACCTTCTTTTTTTTTTTTCTGGCGTGTATCTGTTTATGTAGAAGGAAGTATGTTTATGTAAATATGTGTGTATGGCTACATCGTTTACTTGCTTGAAGGTCTTAGAAAGGCTTATTTTATTTGGCAAGCCTAAGCAGAAAATATGAGTGCAATATTTTGAAACACAATACAAACATCACAGGTACAGATGCGACCAGTCTATCACTCCACCATTTGACCGAACAAATATGAAACACTAACAAAATATTCTGAGAAGTCTGACCAAGGGTTCCGAAGTTCGTATCACAATGTATCAAAAGTCATCGTTCACTCTCTCGCTATTTACCGTAGTGAAGTGAATCTATACTTGTGTACCAGACTGAACAGTGGGGCACACAAGTACAGTTGGTCGGCTCTTAATCCCTTCCGGCCCAGGATTTCATTTCATTTATTCTTGCTACCGTTAGGTGATTATACTTGGCTTAGGAGACGTTTTAAAACTTAAGGGTTTGTACAATATATATGGCATTCATTAACCTTTGCAATACAGGAGGGTGAGGGAGGTGAGGATGAGGGAGAAGATGAGGGTGAGGGCATGGACGAGGGTGAGGGAGGTGGAAAGGGAGAGGGACAGGGAGAGGGACAGGGTGGAAGTGAGGTTGGGGGTAAGGGTGAGGGTGAGGGAAGGGGATAAAGACAGGGAGAGGAAGGTGAAGTGAGGATGATATGAGAGGTAATAATGAGGAAGGGTGAGGTATGATGGATGAAGAGGGAAAGAAAGGGCCGAAAAATCAAAAGAGAAAAAGAGGTGGCTGAAAGAGCAGAGCATGGAAGGGCAGGATAATGTAGAACACGATAGAGCGAGGCAGAACAGGGCACAGTAGGGCAAAACAGGGCAGGGCAAAGCAGGGCAGGGCAGGGCAGGGCAGGGCGTGGCCAGAACCGCCAGACATACACTCAGGTTGCCTGGCCTGCCTGGCCTATTGATCTCTCACCTGTGCCCCGCCCTCACTCCTCCCTCCCTTACCACTCCCTCCACCGCACCTCCCTCTTTCAATCCGCCCTCACCCTTGCCCTACCTTCGTCCCTCGTTCCTCCTCTCCCTTGCCTTCGTCTCTCCTTCCTCCCTCACCACTTCACTCCGCCCGCAGCCTTCACCGATCAGTACTACACCTCCCTCACCACCCACTGCCCCTTGTCACTCATCCTTTATATTAACTCATTCCTTAGATCCCTCACCCCTTCTCCATCTCCCTCACCCTCAACCCCACTCTGCCTTTATCACCCCTACCTTAACCCTCTATATCAAACTCACTCCTCTCTCTAAAGCCCCCCTAGGTCTACACTCACCCCTCCCTCAACCCCTGTCACCATAACTCACTCAGTTCACTAACCCTTGCTTTACTTTTTCTTCCCTTCCCACCTCAGCCTGTCCCTTACCCCTGCCTCCTTCCCACCGTTCCCCAACTTACCCATCCCTCACAGCACCCTGTCTACTTCCTCGCAACCTCAGCACAACCACAACATTCTCTTATTATTATAATTTTCATTATCATTATTATTATTATTATTATTATTATTATTTCTTTAACCTTGCCCACAGCCTTACTTCAACCAATATCAAAGACTCTCTCTCTCTCTCTCTCTCTCTCTCTCTCTCTCTCTCTCTCTCTCTCTCTCTCTCTCTCTCTCACTGCTCTTAAACTTACCTCATTTTCTATTCTTCTCTCCTTCAGTCTTTAACACCACTTTCTCCATCACTTTATTTCTCTTCCACTCTCTTTGGTTCACCTTCCTTTGTCTGCCATGCCCTTTCTTTGTCTTCCTTTCTTCTTTATTTATTATTCCACATCTGACCTACTAATCCTGCGCTTCTTTGATAACTGAATCTCTCTGAATCTTACGTAACAACACTCTTCACTCAGTCTTACAAATTTTTACCTCCTTTTTCCCTTTACCTTGGCTGGCAATTTCCTCCCTTCACTCAGCTCATGCTCTCGACTCACCTGGGAAAAGAAAGAATATAGACATTGGCCTTCATGGTGTACAGTGGAAACGGAACAAGAAATTACACTGCAAAATTGAGTTTCTTATAAAGGGAAAATATACAGGAGAAATACGAAAAAAAAAAAAAAACATAAAGGATGAGTCAACCATTTAATGATATTATGGAAGTAAAAAACAAAAAGAAAAGAAATGTTAGTCAGGGAGGAAAAGGTTAAAGAGAGCAGAAGTTAAAGAGCGAATAAGAAGAGGTCAAGGAGAATATGGGTTAAAGAAGGAGAAAATAAAAATATCAAAGAAAAAAGATCGTTACAGAAAGACATAAAAGAAGGGGAATAAAGGTTGAGTACGGGAACAAAGAAAAGATTGAAAAAGAGAATACACGAGGTTAAAGAACGTACATATAAAAGACAAAAGACAGAGAAATGTTTGAGAATAACAGTATGAGACAAACGTAAGAGAATGCAGTTCAGAGAGAAGTTAAAAATACGAATGGGAAAACGAGAAGATAAGGAAGAAAAAATATCAGAAGCTAAAGAAAAAGAATAGAGTTAAACGTACCAACAAGAGGTCAAATGAAAACAACAAAGAAGCAGTGAAGAAAAATAATACAGAGAGGGTTAAGAAAGAGAGAAAACGGAAGTATGATCAATAATGCATCCACAGGAGGGAGGTCGGCCACCTCAAAATAGACCTGCACTTTTGCCCTCAACGATTCCTTTCCCCCTCCACCCATACCCCAACCCTTCCCTTAGTCCTTCCCTAACTCCTTTCCCCCTTCCCTTAGTCTTTCCCTCACCTCTGTCGTCCACTTCCCTTTCCCATTCCCAGCCCTTCCTCTACTCCATCCCCATTATCCCTCTTTCTTTCTCCCCCCACCTCTTCCTAGCCTTCCCAGTCCTTCCTCTTGCCCCTTCCCAAGCCCTTCTTCTAGTCCTACTCCCACCTCCTTCATCTCTTCACTCCTCATCTCTTCCCCACCGTCCCAATCCTTCCCCCCATCTCCCTCATCCTTTCCTCTCCTACCCCTTCCCCTCGTCCTCCACCCCGAGTCGGTTCCTCATTCCTTCCCCACAATTTTACCTTCCTTTCCTCACCACTGATTTCGACTAAGCCCCATTCCTTTACCCCTTCTTACCCTCCAAAGTCCCCTTTATCCCTCTAAGAATTCCCACCCT
>NC_137033.1:20697395-20744895 GCF_032717465.1 Coenobita brevimanus
GACCTAGTTCAGGATTATGCTGAAGAATTACGGCAGAATCTACAAGCCTAAACCAAAAAACACGATTCAGCAAACAAAAATACACCAAAATATATATATTCGAAAAAACAGAATTGATATTTTTTGAGGTGGTTCCGCAATAAACCCAGGCGGTAGTTCCCTGAGACGGCATAAAACAGAGGTTCTTTTGACTGGGGGTGGTTTACGTATTCGAGTCAGGGGTTGGCTCCTCCCTCCTGCTGCCCCCTGTCGATCCCCCCACCCAACCCTGCCACCCCCCCCTCTACCCTACCACCCTCAGCTGAAGCAGGGAAGTCCTCCGGGAAAGAAAGAGAAAACTAGAAGTAACAGAGACACAAATATACATACACCAGTATGCATGTATACTGTGTAGATAGATAGACAGATAGATAGATGGATAGATAGACAGACAGATAGACAGATAAATAGATTGATAGATACAGATATACAGTAGATATAGACAGATAGATAATTTTTATATATAAATATATGTATTAGAGAGAGAGAGAGAGAGAGAGAGAGAGAAGGGAGGGGATGGTGGAGGTGTGGAAGACGGGGAGAGGGGGGTACCAGAGGAGGGACACACGGCTAAGGTCAAAGGGGCACCAGTCCTGCCCTCGATGCTCCATTTTGATGGCCTACCACGGTTCCCTCAACAGTCCCCATCCTTAGTCATGGTATATCTGTTTTTTTCTGACGGAACTGGGCCACCTTGAAATTCGAAGTCTTAGTTATGAGGTAAAAATGAGCCTCCTTGGTTACGAGTCAAATCAATTTTCCACTTGACTACACTTGGCCATTAGCTGTTGAATGTTGCGCAGTAGCAATTCTTCATCATCGGAATATGATGGTAGTCACAAAGAGGTGTTGTGGAATGGATACAGCTGGAGTATTGTCTTTTTCTTTCACTTAAGTTTAATTAACAGCAAAAGAACAAAAATAATATAAGCAAAGTTAGGATGAAAAGCATACAGTAGTCTCCCTGCCTGCTTCCCTGCCTGCTTGATAATCAAACAATCGCCTTCCTTCACAGTCAATTTGTCTGCTTGTGTGGTAACCAGAGCGTCCGCCTGTTTACTACCAGAAGTATGCAAGGACTACACCCCTGCGCAGTAACTAACCCTGGCATGGCGGGCACTCTTTAGCATGCGTGTTCAGTAGCTTGTCATTGCATCTGCTTGTCCCGCGGCCTTCGTCTGTTCTGCTTGTTGACGGCCCGGTGGCTTGTAGGATGGGGCATTCTTCTTCTTCTCCTTCTCCTTCTTCTTTTTCTTTCTGTTTCTTCTCAGTTTTCTTCTTCTCGCTTCGTCTCCTTCTCTTCATCTTGCTTTCTCCCTGTCCTCCTCCTCCTTCTTTTCTCCCATTCCAGCTTCTTCTTCTTCTCCCCCTTGTCCCTTCATCATATTTTCCTCTTCCTCTTCTTCCTCCTCCTCCTCTTCCTCCTCCTCCTTCTCCTCCTCCTCCCACATTAATTACTAGGCATAATGAAGGGTAATAAGGGCCTTGGGTATCAGCATTATCAATCGATCACTTATAATTGCACCACTCATTATGACCGTCTAGCTCACCCATAAGTTTTACCTTATCAATTTATTATTATTATTATTATTATTATTATTATTATTATTATTATTATTATTGTCATCGTTATTATTATTATCATCTCCATCATCATCATCATCATCATCATCATCATTCATGTTGTTATTATTATTATTATTATTATTATTATTATTATTATTATTATTATTATTATTATCATTATTATTACTATTATTATTATTAGCGTTATCATTATCATTGTTATTATTACTACTACTTTCACTGTGCAGTAGGCCATCAAGCCAGCTTATTTTCCCTTCAAATAAAAAACAAAGGCAAAGACTTAGACCTCAGCCGTTGGAAGAGAAAAAGAAAACAGTAGCATATCAACATACCAACATACCACAACAGAAGAACGGTACAGCATAACAAAAAGGGTAGAGGACGATACAGAAATAAAAACAGAACACAAGAACAGAAATATAACAGAGAACACAACAGCAGAGGGGACACAATAAAAGAAAGAACATAATGACAAGAATAAGAAACACATTGACAAACCACATTAACACAAATAACACGGAATATAAAGCACACAATGGGAGAAATTAGAGACCATAATATCATATTCCACACACACACACACACACACACACACACACACACACACACACACACACACACACACACACACAAACGAAAACCACTACGGGGACACCATAACCATAATTACGAGAAACAGGAAAAACACAATAACAGTAATAACGGAGCACTATGAAAAAGAAATGCAAAACAGTAAGATATAACATGGAACACAAAGAAGTAGAACAAAACATTAACATAACACAGAACACATAAAAAGAAAGAACTGGACAAGCAGTAAACAAAGGCATTTAAATCTAACACCCATTAATAACAGCAAGCAGCACAGATTTTGGACATGGCACAGTACAAGGGTGAGGTAAAGGGTGGACTAGAGGGAAATGGGGGAGTAGAGGGATGGGGAGACAAAGGGAAGCTAGGAGGGGCAAGGAGGAGAGTGATGGAATGGGAGAAAAGAAAGTGAATGGCAAGGAAGAAAAGGGGAATAGAAGAGGATGGATGAATGGGGGACAATGAAATGAAGGTTGGGAGAGGAAGGGATGAAGGGAAAGGAAGATAATAAAAACAAAAAGGGGAGATGAGGAAATGGCAGAAACGAGGGATGTAAGAGGAGAGAGGAGACACTAAGAGGATGTGGGAATAAAAAAGGAAGATAAGAATAAAATGGGAAGGAGAAAAGAGGGAAAGGGAGGTGGAGGAGGGAATAGATGAAAGAAGACAGGATGGGTATAGAGAAGAGGAAGAGAGAGGATGGGGAAGCTAAAACATGAGCAGAGGAAGACGACGTGGGGAAGAGAAAAGTGGGGAGAGGAGAGAGGAATGGGGATGAAGTAGAGAAGAGTAGGGGGCGGGGAAAGGGAGGGGAGGAAGGAGAGGAAGAGAGGCAAGGGTGAAGATTGGCTAAACTGTTGTAATGTACTGTAATGACTCTTTATTTGGTGGGGGGAGATGGAGGAGGTAGACAAAGGGAAGACCAAAGGGAGAAAATAGGGCTAGGATGAACAAAGGACCTAAAACACTGCTAGGATGAACGAAGACGATGAAATACTGCTAGGATGAAAAAAGGAGACAAAACACAGCTGGGATGAATGAAGATAAAACATTGCTAGGATGAACACAGGAAATAAAACACGGCTAGGATGGACAAAGGAGATAAAAAACTGCTAGAACGAACAAACGCTTGCGATTTTATTCAGCTACGAAGAAAACAAACTACGAGGATGAGCACTGAAAAGAACAGGAGGGACAAAAATAGAGACGAGATGATTGGGAAATGGGGAAGATAGATAGAGATGAAGGCTGAGATATATGGTAGATACAATGATGGATAGATACAGTAGAGAAAGAGAGAGAGAGAGAGAGAGAGAGAGAGAGAGAGAGAGAGTAGGCCTATGTGAAGGGGGCAGGAGGGAATGATTGACAATGCTGGTAGATGAAGTTAAAAATAAAAGAGAATATGAGACAGACTGTGAGAGAGACTGACGGAGGTTATGTGAGGCAGTGAGGTTGCGTGAGGTCGTAGGATGTGAGTGACGTTGAGAAAGACCAACTGAGGCTGAGTGAGGCTGAGGCGGATGTTGCTGAGTGAGGCTGAGTTTGAGAGTAAAGCTAAGTAAGAGGTTGTCAGTGAGGTGAGTAAAGCTGAGTGAGGTTGTGAGTGAAAATGAGAGATGGAGAGAGGTTGAGAGTGAGGCTGCGAAAAGGATTGTGAGTGAGGCTGAGTGGGGTTGTGAGCGAGTTCTAGTGAGGATGAGTGAATTTAGTGAAGTTGTGAGCAAGGTTGTGTGAGTGAGTAAAAGTGAGAAGGGATGAGAGGAGGTTGTGAGGCTGAGAGTGAGACTGTGAAGGTTGACGCCCCTCACACCACCTCGACCTTGTGAGGCTGCTCGAGGACAACCGAGAGAGACGTGGCTGCTCTCTCTCTCTCTCTCTCTCATATCATCCTTCATGTGAAAAGGCTTAAAGAAATCATACGTAAACCAATCAGACACAAACTTCATCCGAAATCACACGGGCATTCAGGAAGCCGGAAAAGAGCGCCTCCCAAACCGCAGTTGAGAGAGGCGGACCCGGGGGAGAAAGAAAAGGTTCAGGCACGTAAATTCTCAGGGACACGTAAATCAGACACGCAAATCTCATGATGTATCAGCAATATTATCTGGGATGGGAGGAAGGGGGGGAGGCGAGATGAGGAGTGGGGGAGAGGAGAGTAGGGAGGGGAGGAAGAGAGGAAAGGAAGGGGGGTGAGGAGGAGAGGAGAAGGACGAGGAGAAGGAGAAAGGGGAGGAAGAGAGGAGGCTGGCATAGCTGGTATAATAGTGATGCATGAAAACGATGAAAGTTACGATGACGAGATGAGGAGGAGGAGGAGGAGGAGGGATGGGTTGCGGACTATTAAAGTAAAGAAAATATGGGAAGGAAGGAATGAGGGAAAAGAAAGGTGACTAAAGGAAGGAAAGAGGCGAAACAAGTGACGTGCGGAAGCGGGTAGAGAAAAAAAAATAAAATTAGGGAACATAAAGAAGGACAGTAACAGGATGGAAATAACATAAGTGGGAAGAAAGAAGGGGAAAAACACTCAACCAACAAAGAAATGGAAGGAAGGAAGGAAGGAGGAAACGAATGATAAGAGAGGTGGGAAGGAGAAGTGGAGGAAGGAATGAAGGACAAAGGAGAATGGCAGGAGCAGTTATGGAAACACGCTGAGGTGAATGAGATAAATACAGGAAGGAAAACAGCAGGAGGGAGTAAAAAAGTAAGGACGGAAGGAAGGATGTATAGAAGAAAGAAAGGAGCTAGACCTAAGAGACCAGACATAGGCTAATGAAAAGAAAGGAAAGGGTAGAATAACGTGTGGCAGTGGCAGGAAAAAAAAAAAGAGGACGGGAAAGACAATGAAGGAAGGGAAGAAGGAGGAAAAGAAGAAAAGAAGGAGGGAAGGAAAGAAGGAAGGAAGGATGGGAGGAAAGAAGGAGAGAAGGAAGGAAATAAGGAACGCCTACTCTGAAGCAAGAAAACACACGACCAACATACAGCTCCTGGCCGCTCATAAATTTACTAAAATCGTCAATATCTTCCCCACGTCACATCCTTCTTACTAACCTCCTACCCCCCCCCCATATTTCTCTCTCTCTCTCTCTCTCTCTCTCTCTCTCTCTCTCTCCCTCCCTATCTCTCTCTCTCTCTCTCTCTCTCTCTCTCTCTCTCTCTCTCTCTCTCTCTCTCTCTCTCTCTCTCTCTCTCTCTCTCTCTCTCTCTCTCTCTCTCTCTCTCTCTCTCCCCAATCATGCTACATTCATATCATGTCAACTCTGCTTTTACTGCAACACCTTTCATCACCTCCCCCCTTCTCTCTCTCTCTCTCTCTCTCTCTCTCTCTCTCTCTCTCTCTCTCTCTCCCTCTCTCTCTCTCTCCTTCCCTCCCATTTGCCTCACATTGTCCTACCGAACACGGGCAATAAATACAAACGTTCTCTCCCCGATTCCACTTCCCTTCTTCCTTCCCATTTCCCTCCCTCAATTGCCGTTCTCTCTCTCTCTCTCTCTCTCTCTCTCTCTCTCTCTCTCTCTCTCTCTCTCTCTCTCTCTCTCTCTCTCTCTCTATTATCTATATATCTGTCTATCTATCCAACCATCTATCCATCCATCCAACCATCCACCCATCCATCCATTCATCCATCCACCTATCCATTCATCCATCTATCCTAACACCCACCTATCCATCCATCCATCTACCCATCTACCTATCTATCTATCCCTATCAATCGATCTATTTTTCATTTAATCAACTTACCAAACGCCTCTCATATAATGGATTAAACAACAGAGCGACTGGGGGAATTAAGAATCTACCATGGACACTGCGCCACAATTCTGTTACCATATTAAACAGTGGCACAGAGTCGACCGCCACAGAAGTCCTAGTTTGCACAGCTGGGTGGCACTATACACAGACGGGGCCTTCACATCCCGTCCTTGCCCTGCTATTTAGACAGCCCAGCTACTTCACTCCTGTCTTTCTCTATAACTGATGACCTTGTGCTGTCTTCTCTTGAACTCAATGGAACACTATTCCTTATTTTCCCTCCTGTCGCTATAACTGACGACCCTGTACTGTCTTCTCTACATCTATACCCTGTTCACTTTAACTAGGCGTGAAATTGCTACATCTCCGCCTTGACCCTTGAGCTGTAGCACGCGATTAACACTACATTATAATACCAGTCACGAAGCAGTGCTGAAGAATGGATGCACGGCCGTGGCATTGTCTTATTCTGGCATTAGACTTCGGGATACAGGATGCAAAAGGACGAGATTCTTGCCAAGCTAAAGTGAATGAACTCTAGGTGACGCAGTTCTGCCATGTCTATAACTACTGGACAGTGATGGAAGCTTTATCATTCTATTTCTATAAATTCGACATCAGTCCTCTCCCTGGTTGCATTCCCGTTGACATACTGAACTTTACGGAATTTACTTCCTCAGAGATTTTTTTTTTAAAGTGTTCATTTCTGCATCTCCTGGTTCTGATACTCCGTTCTCTGAGGCCCTGCAGTCCTCCTAACGTGCCATGAAAACGACGTCACCATACTGAAGGGCTTAATGGAAGATATCCCTAATCTCCTCAACAGTGTCTCTAATAAGTTGCATAAAACCGTCTGGCAGTGGCAAGAACTAAATCAAGAGGCGTCATTATGTACAAAGGGGGGTTAATGGAGACAGTGAGCAAGAAAATCCCTCATCGTAGCAAAGAGGATGAGGGTGAATCAACGAAGATGTAAAGAGGAAATGAGTGAAGACGGAAGAGGGGTGAAGGGAGAAGGGAAACTGAAAGAGGAGAAATAAATGAAGATGAAAAGGGAGAATGAGTGAATATAGTGATAACAGAAAAGGCGTGAAGGGTGACAAGGGGGAGGGGAAACTGAACGAGGGGAAATTAATAGAAAAGAAGATAAGGGGAGAGTTGCTAAAGGAGGAATCAACGCAAATGAAGAGGGATGGATGAAAATAATGAAAACAGAACAGGGGTGAAGGGAGAGGGGAAATAAATATAGAAAAATGTGCAAAAAAGGGTTGGGGAGAGGAAGATAAAGCAGTAATATATGAAGACGAAATGGGGATTGGATGGAAATGATGAAACTAGAAATGGGGTGAAGGGAAAGAAGGGAGAGGGGAAGCTGGAAGGGGGACATGAATAAGGGAAAAAAAAAATAGAGATGAACTGAAGATCTTGCACTGATTAATGAGGGTGAAAGGAGAGCATAAATGAATATAAACACGGGTGAAATGATAGGAGAAGCAGAAAAGGGGAAACTGTTAGAGAAAATAGATGAAAGAAGAGTGAGAGCGGGAGAGATGGAGCAGGAAAATTCACACAAGGAAAGAGGAGATGAAAACAGAAAAGAGAAACAAGGTGAGTAAGGAAGATAACAGAGGATGAATAAACATAAAAAAGAAGCGAAGGGAGAAATGGAAGACAGGAAGATTAGGCAAAGAATAAATGAGAGAAAATGGGTAAATGAATGCATATATAAATGAGAATGAAAATGAGAAGGAAGGCGATAGGGGGAGGATGAACATAAAGAAAAGGGAGAGTCGGGAGAGGGGAAGATGAATGAGGAAGGGCGATGAGTGATTGGGAGATACATTTATGGGGGCCTGTTCATAGTGAGCTCTAAATAGGGCATATGGTGAAGATCAGGATAAAAATAGAATAAATAACACTCTTTTCTACGCTCTGGGCAAGCTGTTCCTCACTACCACATGTAACACAGGTGACACTGAGAAACAGAATGTACAGACAGAATGTGTACCCAAACCAAAGAACCCTTTTCCAATTTGTTTGTCACTCTACGCTTCCAGGCAAGCTACGTCAGAGTATCTCCGTACAGCCTCATTGTGAACAGTCTCTTGGGGTCTCGTCACACTGAGGTTGAAGTCGGACTAATCAGACGCAAACTGTCCGATCGTATATGCTGGCGTAAAATTTGGAGAGGAAGACACCCCACCCGTTTTACTGTGTCCCGTTTTCGGTATTCCGCTTTTTAATGTCGCGCTTAATGTAAGTGACAGTTAGGAATGGAATGCCTGAAACATGGCCTTGTGAAACGGAGTGTTCGAATTCAGCTTATATTCCGGCCTACTTGGAAGTTGCATCAGAATATATCGATTGTACCCTCAGTGTGATCATGCCTTGAGGGAATACTACAGGGAAGAGAAATACAGAAACCAGGATTTCTAGAGGGAAAGAGGTGGTGATGAGGAATGAAAGAAGGGCTGCATCAGGGAGGGAGGAGAGCGATGTGGCCAAGAGAAGGGGATAGCATCTCATGATCCACTCTAAGTGAACAAACGTGCAACTCAGATCATGCAAACGGACTCCTTCAAGGTTGTAGGTCCAAAACACTGGAGATGCTGTGTTGTCTCAGTAGTGTCGGTGTCGAGCAGTGTGGTATTAAATGCAGTAAGATGTGGGGTACAAATCTACACTGGGTTCATGTGTCGTGTCATCAACAGAGCTGTCCTATTTGTGTTTTCTTTTCAAAGAAAAAATAATTAAATTAAGCAAAACTTGTCTTTCTGCAGAAAGCTTAACAAAAAAGAGGCTAAAGCCAAGATTTCTTCATATCCATATTCCTGGACACATTGTAGTTATACCACTTGACGTAACAATGAGAAAGAATGAAGATACGTCCAAAGGTGGCCAGTTCGCATGTACAGTAGGTAAGGAGGAGTGGTGTCCACAGCGTAGTCGTGCTAGATCCACTTTTTTTGACTTTTCAATTTGTTTCTAAGGTATATGTGGGCGGGGGTGGAGGTGGGGTGCTTGCTGTGAGTAAAGACCGGGTCCAAGGCTGCTACCAGCATGACTGATGAATAAGTGGATCTGTTGTGTGAATCGACTGCACGTGGCGCTGGTGTACAGTAGATGGCTTTGTAGTAACTTCCTGGGGTTGCTAATATATATCTGGTTGTGACTGTATGCGTTGTACATTTAAAGATATGAGTGTTGAGGGTGTTGTGTACCAAAACGACAGAGTTGTGTTCCTCTTACATATAAATAATTCATGACTTAGGGAATTCTTTGTCTTTTGTAAAAATGCTGTTGGAGTATTGGCCAGTGTGACTGTTGTGATGGTACGAAGGGCGTTATTATGTACTGCCTTGTGTGTTTGTGTGTGTGTGTGTGTGTGTGTGTGTGTGTGTGTGTGTGTGTGTGTGTGTGTGTGTGTGTGTGTGTGTGTGTGTGTGTGTGTGTGTGTGTGTGTGTGTGTGTGTGTGTGTGTGTGTGTGTGTGTGTGTGTGTGTGTGTGTGTGTGTGTGTGTGTGTGTGTGTGTGTGTGTGTGTGTGTGTGTGTGTGTGTGTGTGTGTGTGTGTGTGTGTGTGTGTGTGTGTGTGTGTGTGTGTGTGTGTGTGTGTGTGTGTGTGTGTGTGTGTGTGTGTGTGTGTGTGTGTGTGTGTGTGTGTGTGTGTGTGTGTGTGTGTGTGTGTGTGTGTGTGTGTGTGTGTGTGTGTGTGTGTGTGTGTGTGTGTGTGTGTGTGTGTGTGTGTGTGTGTGTGTGTGTGTGTGTGTGTGTGTGTGTGTGTGTGTGTGTGTGTGTGTGTGTGTGTGTGTGTGTGTGTGTGTGTGTGTGTGTGTGTGTGTGTGTGTGTGTGTGTGTGTGTGTGTGTGTGTGTGTGTGTGTGTGTGTGTGTGTGTGTGTGTGTGTGTGTGTGTGTGTGTGTGTGTGTGTGTGTGTGTGTGTGTGTGTGTGTGTGTGTGTGTGTGTGTGTAATTAGGTGTTTTATGAGCGCTCTGTGTGTCCATGTAGTGATGATGCGCAGAGCCTCTTTTTTTTTTTTCCTCTCTGTATCGTAATGAAAGTGTTGCGGGATTCCTTTGACGAGCTGGGTCACCATGCTGGGTTGGCGAAGTCCATTACAGATCTTATGCAATGCTTCTGCGGCGTACGGTTGCAGGAAAGTTGTGTAAGGGGTTTACTTTGAGGAAGAGAGCAGTGAGGAGTGGTAAAGGCAGAGGAGGGGATGGGAATGGAGTAGGCAGGGGAGGGGAGTGGTGTAGAGATAATGGTGTGGGCAGGGGTGGGAAGGAGAGGGAGGTAATGTAATGAGAAGGGGAGTGGTATAGGGAAAGAGGAGGGGAGAAGTACCGGGAGGAGAGAGGATATGAGGGAAAGTGATCGGATTATGGTAGAAGGACGGAATGCACTGTAGTAAGGTAAAAAGTAGATGGAAGATGAGGGGAGTACCATAATGAGAGGAAGGGCATAGTGTCGAGGAATTAGGATGGAGGTAGTGTAAGGGGAAGGGGTAATGAAGAGGCTATGTCAGCGCTGAGTCGTCGCAGGTTCGAATACTCAAGAAGGCTAAGACAATGTGGCCCTTCCCCCCTCTCTCCCCTCCCCTTCCCTCCCTTACCTCAGCCCTGCTCTCCCCTATCATATCCTGCTTACTTCCATTTCCCTCACCCCTACTGTGTTCCTTCCCTTTCCTCTCTACCTCCTCCCCTCCCAAGGGTTATCCCTTCTTCTCTTCCTCTTACCCTCCCCTCCCCTTTTCCCCATACTCCACTCCTCCCCAAACCGTACCTATACCTTCCCGTCCCTCTCCCTACTCCCCTCACCCTCCGTTGACGCAGTGGCTCTCTTCTTCCCTCCACACTCTCCCATTTCTTCCTACCCTCCATTAGGTCAATCCCCTTTATCTTTCCAGATACGTTTCTCCATTCCTCCCTCTTCCCCCCTTCCTCTTCTTCCTTCAACCACACATAGTCCCTCCCCTCCTTCCCCTCTACCCTTCCACTCCTCTCTCTCCTTCTCTCTTTTCTCCGTTCCCCTTCTCTTTTTTGCCCTCTGCGTCGCTTCCTCCCTCCCTCCATCATCTTCTCCCCCTCCTTCTCCCCTTACCCACAAAACAGTCCTTGTCTCCCTCACTTCCTAGTCTTATCTCATCATCTTTAACGTTATCTCTCCCTCTTTTCTTAATATCTCTTCCTCATTACTTCTAAGATCTCCTCCTGTCTTCTTATTTCTCCGTCTACATTTCTTATCACTCCATCAACTACTTTTCTTTGGGTCTTATGTCTTTTTAAGTTATTTTTCTTTATTCACTTCCTCTCTTTTTTTTATTTCCCGCCTTATTTCTTATCTCTTTTACGTTTTCTTATCATTTTTCTTATTTCTTGTCTCTCCATATCTATACAGTTTCATCTTCCTCTTTAAGTCATATCTTCATCTCTTATCTTCCTGAAATGCCTCACCTTTTTCTGTCTTTATTTCTTATCTCTCCTCCACTACCCTGCTTCCCTCTCCATCCTTATCATCAGCACCATTCATTGCCCTGTTACAATTAATGGAGTATAATTTAGGCTTTCTTATCACTGTGTGTGTGTGTGTGTGTGTGTGTGTGTGTGTGTGTGTGTGTGTGTGTGTGTGTGTGTGTGTGTGTGTGTGTGTGTGTGTGTGTGTGTGTGTGTGTGTGTGTGTGCGCTTCTTTCCTTCCCATAAGCGTCCTTTATCTCCTCACGTTATCGTCCTACTCTTCTTAACTCTCTCTCTCTCTCTCTCTCTCTCTCTCTCTCTCTCTCTCTCTCTCTCTCTCTTCACAAAATTTTCTCTCCCACTCTACCCCCTGTTGGTTATTCTGCTTACTATTTACTTTTTTTTAATTCTTTGCCTTCTTTCATCTCTTCTCTCTCTATTTCTGTCCTCTGCTCTCCTCCCTCCCCCACACTTCTCCTACCTCCTTGCCTCCACTTCTCTTTATCTCCGTCTTTGTCTCCTTGTCTTTCTTGGTGTGCAGATTATTATCGGTCCCCCCCTCTGCTCCCTCTCTCTCTCTCTCTCTCTCTCTCTCTCTCTCCACATATATAAATGAATTTTGTAAGCGCCTCTCGATTTGTATTAAAGTATGATGACCTTGCATGGAACAAAGTCCATAACATGTCACTCAACATAATAATGAAATAAACGGTCGAGGAACTTCATAAAACCGTCCGCTGGTAGCCTGAATACACCTGACAACCCCACCACCTACTTAAAGGGATGTGCTAGATGGCCTTTCCTAAGCTGAATAAAATCGTCTGGGATAGCCTGCATGTCACTAGGGAGCCTGGCGGTGGCTTGCATAATACTACAGAGGACAGCATTCCAAAGCTTAATAAAATCGTGTAAAGTCGCACTGGAGCGGTGGGTCTTTGGTGAGTGAGGTCGGATATGATGGCTACTGTGAAAAGATTTTGCACAATGACGAGGAGAGGGAGAGGGAAGGAGGGCAGGGAAGGAAGACAGGAGGGAGGAAGGACGGAGGGAACTGAGAGAGGGGGAAGAAAGAGAGAAGGGAGGGGAAGGGAGAGTGAGGAAGGACAGGCAGAAGGGAAGGGAAAAGAGGGATGGGAGAAATAGAGGGAGAAAAGGAGAGGGAGAAGAACGGGTGGAGAGATGGAAAGAGAAGACAGAGAGACGGAGGACTGGATGAAAGAAAGGGAGGTAGTGACTAAAGGTTGAAGAGATGCGAAGAGAAAGAAAAGAAGAGAGACAGAGAGAGAGAGACCCAATGAAACTGAAAGGGAGGGAGAGTTGGAAGGAAGAGGGAGGGAAGGTAAGGCAAAAGGGAGTGAGATGAAGGGAGGCATGAATGGAAGGCAGGGGGAGGAAGGAAGGGGAAAGAGGGAGGGGGAAGGGGAGGGAGGGTAAGAGGGAGAGCTGAATCAGGAAGGAGGGGAGGAGAGGAGATGAAAAGGAGGGTAGAAAGGGACGAATTGTAGCAAAGGCAGGAATGAAAGGTAGAAAAATATTGTTGGGGCCTTTGACTGCCCAGGGGTCCTCTCCACTGAATGAAATCGTTCGGAGTCAGCCCTTTCACTTCGATTCCTCTTTTTTTTAATCTCAATCGTCTCTACTACGTGTTTCATTAAGCTTTATAGAAATTTCTCTTCGTAAAGGGGTTAATTTGGGATACGATATAACCTCGAAATATCTCTCCAATGCTGAATAAGGTTGTGTGTGTGTGTGTGTGTGTGTGTGTGTGTGTGTGTGTGTGTGTGTGTGTGTGTGTGTGTGTGTGTGTGTGTGTGTGTGTGTGTGTGTGTGTGTGTGTGTGTGTGTGTGTGTGTGTAATTAACTTCACTGCACTACAACGGGGTACTCAGTGTGAATGCCACTACATAGAGAGACAGACAGAACACGACATTACAAGGAACAACGCCACACGAGCGCTATGTCTTTCTCACGTACTTGGCCCAGATTTTTGTTCTTTTGCAGCTTATTTCATGCAGTTCAGCGGCATAAAAAGATAGTGTTACGGCTTTACATCCTTTTCGAAGCACTTCTTCGTGACTAGCATCATATTCAAGTGCTAATCTGTTGTTACAACTCGGCATTCGTGATGGAGAGATGGCAATTTTAGGCCAAGTTAGAGCAGAAAGAGTACAGCTACGTGAGAGGAACGATCGAAGAGGATTTACGCAAGTCTATGTAAAACAGGGATGACGCAAAAGGTCACATCATCCATGAGAACTATATGAGAAACAACTACGTTACACAAGTGCTACGCATAAAAGATGAAGAAGAAAAGTTTACTGAATGGAGGGCTGTATCATATGAGATGGATTACGTGAGAGGAAGAGTGAAAGAGGGATTAGTCTATGCAAGAGAGGGATTACACGAAGGGAAGCACATTATACAGTGACTGCTTAACCACTTCAGCTCGAAGGCATTTTTTTCTTTTGCCGTCAGATTTGACAAACTGAAAACTCTGATACGCATAAACACTGTCATTAACACAACACATTTTGATTCCCACATGCCTCACTCTCCCTTCATACACCCAGTTCTCTCTTCATATTTCACCAGCAGAGAGAAGAGTATTCCTGGCTACTAATCTCCCTCTAAAGAGCAGGTCCATTCATGTGGTGGACCTCATAATGGACCGTTACAGTTACGGTTTACAGCTACACTGTTTACACGGGTCAAACTGGTTGGCTGCATAATGATATTTACCCAATTTTACTACGCTCTACTAACAACAAACAAACGAGAGAGAGAGAGAGAGAGAGAGAGAGAGAGAGAGAGAGGAGGGGAGACTGATCAAGGCCTCAACACGATCCGTCCCACTGATAACCCTGCCTTAATTAACTAGCGTGATCCTAATAAGGGGTGCAGCAGCAGTGATAATGAGAGACCCGCCTCCAACCCACTACCCCCCCCCACCTTTCCTTATCTTCCTTATCGCCTCGGGGTCAATCCACTGTGACAAATTCTGATAACCGTGGGACGCGAACGGTTATCCGGACGTGGGTGGAAAAAGTCACGTATATTCAGCTCCCAAATGAAAGATCCAGAGTTTGTTTTTCGAGCAAGTCAGATTTTTAAATAAAGTTTGTTTCTCCCTTTTCCTTCTTGTCCCTGTTCACCTGGAAGTACAAATGGGGACCTGGACAGAACATCGATAGTTAACTGGTACTCTCAGTCCTTCATGTATGCAGCTGGTTGATTTTGGAGCTGTCTGGCCATGCGTTCTTCTCCCTCTACCTATGACATCCAGTCTTCTAAAAACTGTGTGTTCAGAGATCTGCAAATGAACGGATCTTGATTTTTGCTATCTTTTATTGTTTCATGGTAAGAATAACCTTTTTTGCAGACATCCAGCATTTGTCTTTAATATTTTCAGCATACTCGCTTCCACACCTTATCTCGGCCGTTCCTCATTACAATCCGCTGTTCGCACACCGCATTCTATAATTTTTTACATACCAAAACAAAGTCTCATTTTTCATCACCAGTGTTAGGTTTCAGTCAATTAATAAAAACCTCGCCACAAGCTTCCCCGTCTCTAGTGATCCGGCCAGTACAACTATCCCCTTACAGTTACTCACCTCCACTACTTCCTCACTCATTTCCACCACTGCCTTACTCATTTACACCACTGCCTTGTTCATCTTCGCATCTCTCTCTCTCTCTCTCTCTCTCTCACACCAAATCTCACCCTCACTTCCATCTGGGCACCATCTCCTCACCTCTCTCTCTTTCTCTCCCTCGGTCCCCCGGCTGATGAGTAAGATACAGCACGTAGCATCCAGCCCCGGAACAGGTCTGCCACGTTCTCCACTCTTATCCACTCCACTCCACCCCACTCCATCAACCTGCTTCATTCCACTCCACTAACTCATCCAAACTAGACTCGCTTCATGCCCATCTGCTCGCTGTACTCCATACTACTCCACTCCACACCATTCCTCACTGCATACCCTTCATCCACTTCCTCCACTACATCACTCACTCTTTCTTCACCACTCACTCACATCATACCACATCACCCACTTAATCCACACTGCTCATCCAATCCATACCAACGTTTTATGCGGATGAGAAGCAAAGACTTGGACTAAAGACTTCAAACTTTCTCGCTCCCACAGAAGTTACACAAAAGAAACCCAAAAATCAAGTTCCCGTTGATTTTAAGAAGCCTGAATACTGGATCTGAAAGACTAAATGGAGGTCGAAGGAAGGGAGGGAAAGATAAGAGCATGGATGACTGATTTTAGTCTGCCTTACACTTAGTCTTATCAGTCGCTCGCTGCACACACCACTTAGCCACTCATCCACGTCATTAATTTATTCACTTCAAACAAACACCTACTCCACACCACAACACTCAACAATCATTTCATACACCACTCGCTCACTTACCCACACCGTAAATCCATTCACTTCGTAAACACCCACTCCATGCACCACTTACCCACACTAAATACTCACACCGCACACCTACCCACACACCTACCCCCTACCACACATCTACTGCACACTACTCATACACACCACAAACCACTTCACACCACATACCCACACGACAGTCAAGCTCTCCCCACACCACTCACCCACCCCAGTCACCACTTATCAAATCAAAACCGGTAGCGCGGACTGTCGACCTACTGAACAGGGCTGAACCGGACCCTGGGGACCGGTATTAGTCACCACACCTTTCCTGCACAATTCTAGGACACCTCTGAACTACATCCCCCCCTAGGACACCTTCAGATTTAATCCTCCAGCTTCCAGAGTTCGTCCCACAGCTTTCAGAGTCCGTCCTCCTGCTTCCAGAGATCACTTCTGCTCCCTAGATGCCTCACAAATTTGTTGTCATTTTACTCGGAGGTCTATGAGGCAGTAGATAGCGATAAAGCTTACGATGTTATTTATCTGGACTTTAGAAAAGCTTTTGATAGGGTCCCACACGAAAGGTTAGTTAGAAAGGTTCGAGCACACGGTATAGACGGCGATATCTTAAAATGGATAGAATCCTGGCTGAAAGGACGAAAGCAGAGAGTATTAATAAATGGAACTAAGTCGGACTGGGGATTAGTAACTAGCGGTGTACCACAGGGTTCAGTACTCGGTCCCTTATTATTTATCATATATATAAATGATCTAGACTTAGGAGTCAATAGCAGAATCAGCAAACTTGCCGACGATACAAAAATAGGGCGTATCATTAACTCGACTGACGATTGCCATAACTTACAGAAAGACCTCGATACATTGTCCAAATGGTCTAAAACTTGGCAAATGGAATTTAACGTTGAAAAATGTAAAGTACTTAACGTAGGCAAGACCATTGGAGATACTAAATACAGCTTAGATAACAAAGAAATTAGTAAATCGGAATGCGAGAGAGATCTAGGAGTTATGATTAGTAACGACCTTAAACCTAGGCAACAGTGTATTAATGCGAGAAATAAAGCAAATAGGGTCCTAGGATTTATTTCGAGAAGCGTGAGCAATAGATCATCTAAAGTAATACTAAAACTTTATCTAGCATTAGTAAGGCCACATTTAGACTACGCAGTACAATTCTGGTGTCCTTACTATAGAATGGATATTAATTCGTTAGAAAATGTACAGAGAAGAATGACTAAAATGATACATGACGTCCGAAACCTGTCATATGAAGACAGACTGAAAAGACTAAGTCTGCATTCGCTAGAGAGGCGTAGAGTAAGGGGAGACTTAATTGAGGTGTTTAAGTGGATGAATGGTATAAATAAGGGAGATATTAGCAAGGTACTTAAAGTGAGCATACAGGATAGAACTAGAAATAATGGTTTCAAACTAGAAAAATTCCGTTTCAGTAAGGAAATCGGTAGAAATTGGTTTGGTAATAGAGTAGTAGACGAATGGAATAAGCTACCTAGTAAAGTAGTTGCTGCCTCTTCCATTGAGAGTTTCAAGCATAGGCTAGACAAGCATATGACAAATAAGGGGTGGATATAGAATAAAGAAAATCTTATAACCAATACTAATTCAAAAAATTTTCTTTTCAGGTTACACTATGATAGTCTCTATTCTCCTTTCACACTTTCCTGTAAAATGTCCACGCCAGTTTTTCTATACGGCGTGGTGTTCTTTCTGACTTTTTCCTGCCGGCTTCGGCTGGAGGGTTTGGAGGGCGGGGGAGAGCCTTCTTCTTTGCTGTCCTTATCTCATTCTAGTAGTTCAGTTACTCTTCTAGGAGCTGCCTAGCATGGGCCAACCGGCCTACTGCAGTTATCCTCTCTTCTTATGTTCTTATGTTCTTATTTCGTCCCTCTGCTTGCAAACCTCACATCCCAGAGTCCAGGTTCGTCCCCCAGTTTTCAGATTGCATCCTCCCCATTTTCAAAGCCCTAATTTTGTCCCCTAGTTTCACGATTTCCTCCTACTTATTCTTAGATTCCAGATTTCGTACCAGTTTCCAGTCTCGTTTCCTCATCGTTCATGTTTCGCCTCCCACTTTATTGAGGCCAGATATTGTCCCTTCAGTTTCCAGATCGTACTCAAGTTTCAAGATCCCCTTTCCGTAAGAGCCCAGATTTTCACTATTATTTTCCTACTTTCAGAGTCCGAAAAAGTCCTCAAAAGTCATCAGAAACTCCTCAAAAGTTCTCAGAAATCCTAAAATGTCCTCAAAGGTTCTCAGAAATCCCTCAAAAGTTCTCAGAAATCCTAAAATGTCCTCAAAGGTTCTCAAAAATCCCTCAAAAGTTCTCAGAAATCCTAAAATGTCCTCAAAAGTCCTCAGAAATAGAAAAAAAAATCTTCAGAAATTTTTAAAATTCCACAGCGGTCTTCAGAAATTTCATTAAAGAATCTTCAAAAATCCTCATACGTTCAAAGAGGAAATCTCAAAAGTCCTCAGAAATCCAAAGGAAAGTCTTCAGTGGTCCTCAGTAAAAAAAAAGAAAAAAAAAAAAAGTCCTCAGTGGTCCTCAGTAATCCCGAAAAATCCTCAGAATTCCATTAAGTCTAGATTTTTCCTTCTATTTTTCAGATTTCAAAAGCCAGATTATGTCCCCTGGCTTTTAACATTTCGTTCCCTCAGTTTTCAAATTCCAGAGTCCGTACCCTAATTTCCAGATGCCTTTCCTCAGAGTTCAGATTTCGTCCCCGGGTTTCCAGATCCAGTTTCCAGCACCGACCTTCACTTTCCAGGGTCGTCAGCTCATCACCTGGAAGCCGTGATCCAGCTTCCGTAATGCAGCCTGACTGAGCTGGGAGCCTTGGCGTTTTATTCCTTGTTTTACATTCGCCTTTTACTTGCTCTCTCTCTCTCTCTCTCTCTCTCTCTCTCTCTCTCACACACACACACACACACACACACACACACATATATAGATAGACAGACAGATAGATACATACATACATAAATAGACAGATAGATAGATACAGACAGACGTATATATATACAACAGATACACTGAAGAAATATTTATATACGGTGCGTGTATGTACTCCACCATCATCATACTCTGGCAACCTCGTCACAAATATAACAGCAGCAGTCGCTTCCACATCTGTCACTGTCATCACCATCATCACCATAACCATTATCTTCCCATCCACCCCTTTTACACCATTGTACTTGCGTGTCTCCTGGTTAAAGCATAATGTTCCTCGTTTGTCTCTTACTCAGCCTAATCTTGAAGAAGTATGGGGGTTGTGTCGAAAAAGCAGGCAAGGTTGAGGATACGATGAAGATTGACAGAAAATTGTGAGACTGACAAGGAAAGCACCCACAATTCTCCAAGACTACGACCGGCAACACCTAACTTAATAATCCAAATCCCCCACTTCTGTTATAGGTGCAAATAGCTTAGGGTAAAGAAGACCTTGCCACGGGTCACAAGGTCGTAGTGGAGGAATACAGTGATTCAACAGTCATAATAAAAATGCTACCAATAACCATAATAACTCTATATTATAACAAGTATTCGACAATAGATTTCCTCACAACACAGCTAAAACTCTACAAGGCAGCAAAAAATGTACCCTTCTAAATGCTTATATATTTATTTGTCAACTTACCCAGTTACCTACCCATCTAGCTTTTACCTACCTACAGGCCTCTCTCTCTCTCTCTCTCTCTCTCTCTCTCTCTCTCTCTCTCCTTACCTACCTACCTTCCTACCTAAAATTTCCCTCCTACCTACCTACCTACCAACAGCCAAGTCCTCCACGAGTAATTCCCTCCATATATTCCGCCCTCCTTCATTTTTCCTCTCTCTCCCTCCGCCCCCCCTCCCCTCTCTCTCTCTCTCTCTCTCTCTCTCTCTCTCTCTCTCTCTCTCTCTCTCTCTCTCTCTCTTTCTTTCTCTCTTCCTCCTGCCCACCCCTTACCATTCCCTCATTTCTATCCTCCTTTCTTCCTTCCTTCCAGCATCTCTCCCTCTTTTCCTTCCTCCCATTCTTTCTTCTTCATTTCCTCCTTTTCTCCCATCCTCTCTTCCTTCCTTCCATCCTCCCATCCTCACTTCCTTGCTGCCTTCCTTCCTCCCACCTACCTCCTCCACCCTTCCCTCATCCCACCCTCTGTTCCTCCCTTCCACCTTTCATTCTTCCCACCTACCCTCTCTCTCTCTCTCTCTCTCTCTCTCTCTCTCATCCTCTCTCCTCTTCCTTCTTCCCATCCTCTCTTCGTCCCTCCCTTCCTACTTTCCACTCTCTCTCTCTCTCTCTCTCTCTCTCTCTCTCTCTCTCTCTCTCTCCTTCCTCCCACCCACCTTTCCCTCCCACTTTTCTTGAGCCCCTCCCCCCAGCTATGTATCAGGGCTAAGGTTATAATTAGAAGGTAATGTGTCGCGGAGGCTGTTGTAGTGGGTAGTAAAGTAGCGGTAGGGCCGTGTGCTGAGCTGAGTCAGGCGGGGGTGAGGCAGGGAAGAAGGGAAAGGGATGAAGGAATGGAGGGGGTGAGGCAGACAGGGAGAGAATGAGAGAGAGGTTAGGGATGAAGAAAGGGAGGAGGTGTAGCAGGGAGGATGGGAGGTAAGGAGAAAGATGGAGAAAGGAAGGAGGTAAGGCAGGACGAAAGAGAGGTATGGATGAGAATGAGGAAAGCAAAAAGTGGGGTAGGTAAGGAAGGAGGTAAACAAGGAGAGAGGCAGGGAGGATGGGAGGCAGGAGATGAGAAGTGACAGGATGGAAGGTGGCGAAGGACGAAGGCAAGGTTGGAGGAAGGTAGGTAAAGGATAATGAAAATCAGAGAAGGAAGGAAGGCATGGTAGGTAAAAGATGCTGAAAGACAAAGAATGAAGGAGGCACGGAAGCCAGATCAAAGCGTAATGAAGGCAGGGAAGGCAGAGGGTAGGGATGGAGGAGAGGGTAGGACAAAATGAGGAAGGCAGCTAAGGAGGAAAAACAGAGGGGAGGCACAGGAGGAAAAGGGGAAGCAATGGACATAAGTAGGTAGGCAAGGGGTGTACAAGGAGAAACAAGCAGGGGGCTGAGGGGTAGTGACACGAAGATAGCAAGGGATGAGGGAAGAGCATGTTGCAGGGACGGGGGAAAGCAGGTAAGGGTCTGGGGAGAGCACGTAAAAGGAAGGCAGGCACGATCAAAGGAAGGTAGGCTGGGACGAAAGAGGACAGGGGAGAAAGATGAGAGGAAAGTATGCGAGAAAGGGCGAAGAAAATCAGGGAGAAAGGGGTGTGAACAGTAAATGGTGGTCGGGGGTAGAAAGATTTAGAGGGATAGAAAGAACAAGTGGAGCAGAGAGAATAAAGTATGACAGGTGGAGAAAGACGAAAACAGACAAGGAACAAGGGAAAGTGAAGCAAAACAAAGAAAGAGAAACCAGCGTCAAGCAGAGTAAGACAAAGTGGAGCAGAACTAAATAAGGCAGGGCAGGCCAAGAAATGTAAGGCATGGAAGGACAACCTAGGGCAAAGTAATAAAAGGCAGGGCAAAATTAGGAAAGGTAGGTCAAAGTAAGGCAAGGCAGGACATAACGGAGCATGGCAAGGTAGGGCAAAGCAGAGAAAGGCAAGCCACGGTAAGGTACAGTAAGACAGGACAGGACAGGGCAGGGCAGGACTAAGGCAAAACAGTGGAAGGCAAGGCAGGACAAGATAGGACAAAGCAATGCAAGGACAGCAGGGCAAGACAGGGTACAGCAAAGCAAGGCGAAGCAGTGTAAGGTAAGGGAGGGCAGGGCAAAGCAAAGCAAAGCAGTGTAAGGTAAGGCAGGGCAAGGGAGGTCACGTGACACCCTGGAGCCTTACTATACAATCAGCGGAAACAAGGGATAATGGCAGTAAAATCAGTGGAAGGCAAATGGCGTCGTCCATCTCTGGCAGTAATGGCTGGAGCTGCTATTACACGGCACCAGGCACTACTCGGCACCCCATCATCCCCCCACGCCACCCCACCCCTCCACACCACCTCCTCACAGCACCACACCACTCCCACACACCACCCACCTCCAAGCCACACCACATCACACCCCGCACGTTCACCCCTCCACACCACACACCACTATACAATGCCACACCACTACCTCACACCATCCTACACCACGCCATATACCACACCACACACCACACCACATCACACACCACACCACAGCACACACCACAGCACACACCACATCAACAGTCCCTTACCGCACCCGACACCATCCCACACCACCCCACTCCACCCCACACTACAGATAACCACCCCATCCACGCTATACCATCCGACACCCACGCCACATCCAACTCCACTACACCACACAACCACCTCACACCCATACCTTATCCTATAGTCACACTCACACTCACTCACACAGCCGAACACACTCCATCTCGCCTCGCTACAACACACTCCCACACCAAACCCACACTGCACCCTATTTGCACTGAGTCCACAGAAAACCCACACCATCTCATCACACCAAATCCATTCTCACACTACCACAGCCACACCATAAACAGACCACCCTTCCAGCTCACATCATAACCACACAACAAAAGCCATACCATCAGCAAACACACATACATACATACAGTATACTGTACAGCGACCCTCATTTAACACACACCATTACACTTAAAAGACTCCTACACACACATCATCCATCTCACTAACAACGCGTGCACACACACACACACACACACACACACACACACACACACACACTCACAACACAGTAATGACCCTACCAAAAACAACACAAATAACAAGACCACTATACTGTAACATACCCCCAGAAACACACAAGAACAACATATACCAGACAAACAAACTCACACATACAAACCCAACCAACAAACCTCAAACCATAAACTTTTCGCTCAACTTAAAACAAAAAAATTGGAACACACCAACCCAATTTTCGCTACTATGTCAGGCGTGTGGAAGCCGACTGTTAGAGCACATACATACAAACTACTCCATTCCACCTCGATTTACGGAACTGAAAAAAACAATTAACCTTTTTTTTTGCACTGCCAGGGACTTGCTCACCCTCTTTCTTTTTTTATTCAGAAGCAGGGAAGTTCGGCAGGTAGAGAGTCTTAATACCATCTACTTTAAGCCACCAGTATCCCATAGACTCATGTAGGTATTTCAGGCATGCTAACGCCAAACGATGATGTTATTCTGTATTCTATTCTGGCCACCTTCGGACGAGTTTCAGTTCACTTAGGGCCTCTCTACGATGACACTTTCTATTTAATTATTTTCTAGCTTCCTCTGGGCGATTTTATTACCCCAAGTTGGACCTCTTTGCCCAAAATGATAAGGAAAAAAAATCCATTAAGCCACTCACGACGCTGACGATTTTTATTATTGCTGTTACCGCCCGACGGTTTTGCTCAGCTCAGGAAGGGCCTCTCGTTGTGAGGGACTTACACCCTATTATCTAAGGACGCTGTTTTTATTTTATTCCTGCCATCTCCAGACGATTTTGTTAGATTAAGGGAATTTTCTGAACTGGAGGAGTTAGATTTGTCTCGATTAACTTCTTCAGTACGAAACCTCTTGCCAATGCTGAATAAGATCGTCTACAGGCATGACAAATACAACAAAAAAGGCGTCCTTGGGCTAAAGGTGTCGAAGTTAAAGGCAACGGTACTTCTTTTACTGACTATAAATTTTCTTGAGCTGAATGTGCTACAGGTAATAATACTTTACTTACCCTCTTTACTCGTCATATCTTTTATTATAGAATCCCACAATTACTCCATAACTACCACACCTATCATACTCCTCCTCTCCAGGCCACAGCCAATCATCTAGGTAAACCACAACTACACAACGCCACGATTACCGTACCACCTTCCTCTAACACTACAGCTACAACAATCCCCACAACTACCATACTGCAATAGCACAACTTCTGCAACCACTGCAACCACATATAACTACCCAAACCTCAATCCTACTCTATAGACGCGATCAAAAACAATATCCAGTTCCTGACATCCAAAGAGATTCATCGGCTTTGAAGTGAATGTGTTTATAATAACAATACTTTCTATGGATAAAGCAGAAAATGTCACACACAAATAATATGCGTATCATCATGAAAGCAGACCTACTAACGTGGCTTAGATTCAAAGGACATTTTGTAATATCAATCTTCTGTTATGTTAGATTGCTTAGCGCGGAAGTTGCACCTTTTTTTTTTTACCGATATTTTTAATTAAGTATACCATACAACATACACGAAACCTTACAGCCTAAACGGTACCGCAGTCCCTCCACAACTACCACAATTCCACAACCCCTACACTCCCATAACAACCCTCCCGTGATCCCTCCACGGCTGCCACAACTCCACAGCCCTTATACTCACTCCCACAACTATCAAATATCCACATCCCCACACTCACTCCACAACACCCACATTCCTTCCACAACTACCACAACTACACAACCCTGCACTCACTCCGCAGTTCCACACATCTCATACTCCCCCACAACTACCAAACTTCCACAACGCCACACTCGCTCCACAACATCCACACACCCTCTACAACTAGCACAGCTCCACATCCTCCACACCTCCTCCACAAGTAGCAGACCAACACCCCAGACTTCCACCTTCCACCCATCTCCCCCTCAGCACCCCAGCTCAAAATAGCCCCGTGATGTGTGTATGACCGCTCGCCGACACACAAGGGAAAAGCGGGAGGGGAGAGAGTTAAGGGGAGGGGTGGGCGGGGTGGAAGGAGGGAGGGGAGCATTAAGGAATCGGTGGGAGGGAAGGAAAATGTGGAGGGAAGGGAGGAAGACTGGCGAAAAGCAGAAGAGAAGAGTAGGAAGAGGAAGGAAACGGAAGAAAGCGACGGGAAACACTGCGAAGTAAAGAAATGGCGTATGATGGACAGGGAGGAGGGAGGGAAGAAGAAATGGCGAAAAGTGGAAGGGGAGGTAGAAAAGAAGGAAACAGGAAGGAAGAGGTGGGAGAGGTGGCAAAAGAGAGAGCAAAACGAAAATGATGGAGAAAGCAGAACTGGCGACTGATAGAAGACAAAGGTAGGGGAGGAAGAAAATTGGAAATAATGGAGAATGAGGGCAAAGGGGAAATACAGGATGGGAAAAAGCATGGGTAAGGGTGGATGGGGAAGTGGAAGGGAGGAAGAAATGACGCAGAGTGGAAGAGAGAGGTGGTAGAGGATGGAAAGAGGGAAGAGTGCTGAAAACAGAGCTATGGTGTGTGTGTGTGTGTGTGTGTGTGTGTGTGTGTGTGTGTGTGTGTGTGTGTGTGTGTGTGTGTGTGTGTTCAGAAGGGAAGGATATTAATATGGATAAGATTCTCTCTCTCTCTCTCTCTCTCTCTCTCTCTCTCTCTCTCTAAGTTTCCCCTCCCCCTCGAGCCAATATCGCGATGAGGTTACAGACTTACACAACACAAACACTAAGATACTGTTCCTACTTGGCACTGTGGATGGTGGTGGTGGTGGTGGTGGTGGTGGTGGAAGAGGAGGAGGACGAGGAGGACGAGGAGGAGGAGGAGGACGAGGACGAGGAGGAGGACGAGGACGAGGAGGAGGAGGACGAGGAAGACGAGGACGAGGAAGACGAGGACGAGGAGGTGGTGGTGAGGTTGAAGTTGCAGTTATTGTGGCGGGTGACTGAATTGTTGTTGTTTTGGTGGTAGCAGGGTTGTGTGGGTTGTATAGGACTGTGGTGGTGTGATTGTGGTTGTATGGTAGTGGTGGTGATGGTGGCTGTGCTTGCTGTGGTGGCTGTGGTAGTGTGGTGGTGATGGTTGTGGTTGTTATGGTGGTTGCAGCAATATTGGCTTGATCTCGTTCAGTAGGAGGTGAGAATGGTTGATGTTGAGGGGGTTTCGTGGCTGTAGGGTTGGCTGTGGTTGTAGTTGTGGTGGTAGTTGTGACTGTGGTTGTGAGGGTGGGTTTCTGGTGACACTGGCTGTGGTAGTAACTTTAAATGTGGTTATGAGAGTGGTACTGCATGAACGGCTGATGTTATAATAAACGAAAGACAAGGTAAGGCAGGATAATGCAGGAAAAGGCTGAGTAAGGCAGGTTGAGGCAAGAATAGGCCGAGTAAGGCAGAGTGAGGCAGTGTGTGGCAGGGGTCAGTGCAATGGTCCAGGCGGTACCGGAAGACAGTGGCGCCAGGCGAGTGTGGTGGCCTGACTCCCCACCCCCCCAACGAATCACTTTTGGCCATCAATCCCCCCCCTCCCCCTGGCTATGAATCCCCCTTCCCCTACCCAAATCACCCCCAGTTATCAATCCCCCTCCACATGGCTTCACTCCCCCCTCTTCTCCAATCTCCCCTGGCCATCACTCTCTACCTCCCCTCCCTCTCCAATCTCCCCTGGCCATCATTCTCACCTTTGACTTAGAGCTACGGCGTATCTTCGAGTTAAAGCCAGACTTACCCCAGATTCACGACTAGCACCAAATTTAGTTCGCCAGACACCATTCAGTAGTATTCAGCCTCGCTCAATCATACCTGTAGGCGAGAGAAAAAGTATTGTAGGGGAGTCAACAAGTATCATAGTATTGTATGGGGAGTCAAGAAGTACCGTACCAAGGCATTGTATACAGGGAGTCAAGAAGTACCATACTGCCGTACGGGGAGTCAAGAGGTACCATAATATTACTGTGATGAGAGTCCAGGGGCATAGTAGCAATGTAAGGGACGTAAAGAAGCGCCATAGCACTGTAATGGTAGTCAGGATGCAATGCACCACAGAACTGCAGAGTTGGAAACATTAAATTAAAAAAAAAAAATGGGGGAGAGGGGAGAAAAGCAAAAAAGGAAAGCACACTGTAGAAGAAGGGAAGAAAGGGACTGTATGAAGGGATGGAGGGAGAAGGACACTGTAAGGAGAGAGGGGAGGGAGGAAGGGAGAGGTGCATGTGGAGGGGGAAGGGGATGGGGAAGGGGAAGGGGAAGGAGATAGAGAACAAGGCGTCCTTCATCTTGTGTCACTGCGCCACCCTCAAACAAAGATCCTGGTTGCCTCTTCTTCTTCATTTTCCTCTTATATCATTGGTTTTATTCGCCTTCTTCTTCTCCTTGTATTCGCTCTTCTTCTTCTTCTTCTTCTTCTTCTCCTCTTTGTAACGTCCCCCTTCCATTTCTTTATCCATCTACTTTCGTGCTGAAATCAGTATTCTCTGTCTTTGTCTACCGTATACCTTCAGTTCTATACATACACTTTCGTCCTGGCTCCAGCGTTCTCTGATCTTTTCCATGCCTTCTTCTTTCTTCTTCTTTCATCCTGTTATCTTACTGTCATCAAATTTTCTTCATCTTCCAGAGTTCCTTTTGGCTTTCACATGGATAATCCCACCAGACGGAATGGATATCTTTCGTTTTCTCGTTGGCAGAGAAAGCCCGGACCGTAATCTAGGAGGCATAGGAGACTGTAGCTCCTCTTCTTCAGCAATTTATTTTACATATTTCACTTTTTTCGTACTATACGTTACTGGGACGGGTTCACGATTAAGAACTTCGTATTTTTTTTAGCTTACGACAGACGATTATATTTTACTAAAAGGTGAAAGGACATACTCGAATCACTAGCGCCCACTTAACTGTCACAGCAGACGCAGACCATGAAGTGGAGGCGCTATCACAGAGACATCTTGGCTCCGTGCCATTTAATCGTCAGCAGACTTTATGATGCTGGTACTGCTAGGCTTGCGTTAGACTCTGAGTATCCATGGTAAGATACACTTTTAATTCTAAATGCTAACACTCTTATACTCGTCGGTTTAGGCTTTCTGATACCTCATCCCATGTCATATATTTTGTTTACTAGCCTTACTAGCCTCTTATACGTTATTTAAGCTGTGTTCGTACCGACAGGTAGTACAAGTAGCAGTTCCATCCCAGGTTCATCAGAACAAGAACCTGGTGAACTGCAGGCTGAAAATGTCCTTCTTCCACAGTCCACCTTCCTCCCTACAAAGGATAAGGAGGAAACTGAGGTACGCTTCTATAACCAGAAAGCTCCACCGCCCGGTTATAATGGTGCCACCACGTGAAGGCGTCGCTTTCCAGCACCTGGCACCGACAAATATCGCACAAACAATATGCAAGAAAACACTGACGTGCAGTATGTAAATAGTGGAAAGGAAGACGTGATGGGAAGCCTCATTAACCGACGAGACTATGACCCTAAATGTAAACGCTGCCACAGAAACTACTACACCCACCACAAGCACATCGTGGCATTACATACTGCTGCGTGAGAGTTACACAGACTATGAACCCATTCCATTACTGAGGCCTACAGACTTGTGCGGGCATCTTACACACAATTAAGTTTTGTCAAACTTGTATGCAAATATTTGCCTTCACTCGACTTTCTTCACATTCACAGTGTTTCTTCTATGCCTCCATTATTGTTTCATGATTACTGTCACCTCTTTTCTTGATTTCCAATGTATTTCTTATATTTCTAATTTGGAAAGTCTCTCTCTCTCTCTCTCTCTCTTTCTTTCGGCTTCTGCCTGATATTCACTCTCTCCTCTTCCAGTTCTCCTCCACCTCTTCCCCTTCCCCCTCCACCTCCTCCTCCACCAAACCTCTCGTCCTACACTTGTCCACCACTTCTCTCTAGCACCTCTCACCCTCCCTCTCCACCCTCCCACCTTCTCCCCCTTTCCTCTTCATCCACAAACCCCCTTCCCACCCTCTCTCTCTCTCTCTCTCTCTCTCTCTCTCTCTCTCTCTCTCTCTCTCTCTCTCTCTGTTTGTACACACACACACACACACACACACACACACACACACACAATCATTATATATATATATATATATATATATATATATATATATATATATATATATATATATATATATATATATATATATAACAATCTATTTATCTTTTCTACCTGCTATATCTATCTATCTATCTATCTATATATATATCTATATATATATAGTTACTGTATATATATATATATATATATATATCTGTAGCTATATCTCTCTCTCTCTCTCTCTCTCTCTCTCTATATATATATATATATATATATATATATATATATATATATATACCAATCTATTTATCTTATCTACCTGCTATATCCCTCAGCCACTCTACACACACAAATACCAGCATGAACGTATCTTAGTGCACACTCGAGTATATTTATGTGTGGATGAAGACACGGGAGACAACGGGTAAATTGACACCCGGCGCTAATGAGCACAGGTGTGTCAGGAAGAGTGAGGGGGAGAGGAAGACAGAGATGGAGAGAGAGAAAGGGAGAGGGAGAGGGAGAAGAGAAGAAGAAGAGGACGTGGGAGACGAGAGGAAGAAGAGGACGAGGAAGACGAGCGAGGAGTGAATGGGAAAAAGAAAGAGAAGAGAGTACATGCGCAGGGGGATGGAGGAGGGAGACGAGGGAGAGACGAAAGAAAAAAAGAGAAGGAGGACTCGAGAGAAACTCTTTTAAAGGGAAGTGAAATAAGCGATGGAAGAAGGGAAGGAGAGAATGGAAAATGGGGAAAGGGGAGTGAGGGGGAAGGGTGGAGGGGGGAATGGGATGCGGTGACTAGAGAGAGAGAGAGAGAGAGAGAGAGAGAGAATGGGAGGAACAGGTAAAAGAGGTGAAGGGGAAGTGGATCGAGAGTGGGAGGGGTAAGGGGAAGAAGAAGAGGTGTGAATGAAGATGGAGCGCAGGGGAGGGGGAGAGGGTAAGAAGGAAGAAGGAAAGGAAGGGGATGTGATGGAAGGGAGGGGAAGTGGGAGAGGTATGAAGACATGGGGAGACAATGGAGAAAGGAGTGGGGAGGGGGAGAGGGGGAACAAGACATAAACATGTGTACTGCCTATCAAGAGAGTCGTTAATGTGTTTGTGAGAGAGAGAGAGAGAGAGAGAGAGAGAGAGAGAGAGAGAGGGGGGGGGATATTTATGAATAAAATAACAAACTAACATTACTTTTTTTCACGTAAGCCATTATAATCATATTACACACCACACGCCCACCCACCCATCCACCCACCCATCCATCCACACACACACACACACACACACACACACACACACACACACACACACACACAAAACCCCTGTTGCAATTTTAGAAAAACAACTCAACTCCCATTTTCTTTCAAGGGTAACAAAAATACCTTTCACGCCTGCATCAAAAAACCCAATTAACGAAGCCTCCGCGTTTGTCCTGCTTAACGAGAATTTATATTTTTTGGAGTCGAGGCAGGATGATTAGAAAAACGCTCAAAAAATTATATTCCAAACGTCCCCCCAAAAAAGAGAACAATGTAATTACCGAGAGATGAGTGAAAATTGACAAGAGAGTGATTAGTGTCTGTTTGTCTGCTGCCATTCTGTGTAGCGCATCCGACGGGAAATTCTAATGGAAATAATCTGCTTGATCCAGTGTTTTCAGGGCGATCGGTTTCTATTTTCGTACTGCCTTGTTATACCTGATTATTTTTTCCTACATATCTCTCTTCATTGACAAGAAATTATGCAAGCGATGAAAAAAAAAAATAACGACAAGAAAAATTAATAAACGTGATACTGATTTTCCAAGCCATCTTTTTAGAATACTTACTCCCTTCAGCCTAAGGACGTGATATTATTCTTACTCTTGCTGCCACTACATGAACTCTCCTATGTGATCCAAAACACGGCCCTCAAAATTACACGGCATATACTGTACTACACTGTTCGACCACCACTACCAGCACCCACTACCATCACTGCTAACAAAAATTACCAACACTCACTACCACTACTACCAACACTCGCTACCATTATCAACACCACTGCTACTACTACCACCAACACTCACTACCACCAATGCCAACACCCACTACAAAAAAAAAAAAAAATACCGGTAATAATTAAAAAAAATAATCCATTCACCACTGTTACTACTACTAGCATTCATTAACATCACTACCAACATTCATTACCACCACTACCAACAACCACTACCAACACTACCAACAACAACAACTACCACAACACCCACTACTGAAGTCTGGGCACTCAGCAAGGGCCAGGCCGTCTCCCACCTTCCCTTATTCGGCTCTCTCTCTCTCTCTCTCTCTCATACTTTTACACTGTTATCCACCCTTTTTCATCCATCTTCACTTATTTGCATTCTTTATCTTTTATCCTGTTCTCATGTTTTATCTTCCTCCTTTCTTATCGTCTTTCATTCTGTCATCTCATCCCGTTGTCCTTTCATTCCTTCATCCTGACATTCAATCCTTTTTTCCTTCATTTTCTATATAGTTTTACATTATTTCACCAACTTTCCATCCACCTCTTTCCATCTCTTTTCTTTATCATTTTTCTTTCTTTACAGTCTTCTTCATTCTGCCTTCCCATCTCGTTCTTTCAATGCTCTCTTACTTCTTTTTACAGTCTACTTCATGCTGTATTCTCACTTTACTTTTCCTTTTTCCGCCTCTCTTCAGCTGCTCTTTTTCTCCTCTCCCTCCTCCTTTACCCTTTCCATTCTTCCCTTCTTCCTTTGCTTCCTTCACTATATTTTGTACCGCCTTTCTTCATTCCCTTGTCCGTGCCCTTCCATCATTGCCTCCTATCACTTCCATCTCTCTCTCTCTCTCTCTCTCTCTCTCTCTCTCTCTCTCTCTCCCCACTTTCTAATTCCATCAATCCATTCCTCCTGCTCTTCTCCATCACTCCCTCTCACCCCCCCTCCTCCTGTATCCATCCACCCCCTCCTTCTACTCTTCCCTCCAGCCTTCCATTCCACCCTCTCACCGCCTCTTCTAACCACCTTGCTTTCCCTCCCTCTCCTCCTCCTCCTTCCTCCAGCTCACCATCCCTCCCGCTTCCTCTAAGTCCCTCTCGCGTCCCATCTCTTCCTCTCTCACTTCAGCACCTCAGCTCCCCCCCGCACAGACACAAACGCCCCCACCCACACCTGACTCACTCTTGCCCCCCTTCACATCCCCACAACCCTTGTTCATCAACTTGCCCCCACACACACATTTTACTCCATCTCCTGTCCACAAACTCATCCCACACCAGCTCCCTCCCCCACTTAACCCACCATAGCTCCCCATCCACACCTGGCCCACCAAAGCTTCCATCTCCCACTTTACCCATTATGGCTTCCCTCCTCCCCCCTTTACCAAAAACAGCTTCCCTCCCTCACCTTCCCAATCACAGCTCTCTCCCCCACGACACCCACCTCAGCTTTCCTCCCCCACTTTATCTACCCACTACATCTCCTCTCCCACACCTTGCCCACAACATCTCCCCTCCACTTTATCAGCTGCACCACCCCTCCCCCACATAACCCACTCCCCCCCACATTACCCACCCTAGCCCCCCCCCCTGCCCACGTACCCTAGCGGACGGCAGGGCACAACACGCGATCCAAGACTCCACCAATTCTCACACAAGGCCAGCCACCTCCTTGTTTGTGAAGAGAGAGAGAGAGAGAGAGACACACACACACACACACAACATTAAAGATAAAGAGGCGACGAACCTCTCTCTCTCTCTCTCTCTCTCTCTCTCTCTCTCTCTCTCTCTCTCTCTCTCTCTCTCTCTCTCTCTCTCACGCCGCCTTCTAATTCTGGCGGACGATTCAGCCTGTTGGAGACGGATTAGTGGTTGACTTACATGGATCGTGGTACAGTACACATGGTTTGGTGTACATGGATCTTGGTACACACAAATTAGGGTACACATAACCAGAGTATACATGGGCCAGGGCACACATGGTTTTGGTGTACATGTGCACGGTGGTTATGGGTCAGTGTACACATGATCGCGGTGCACACGGTTTGTCCCCCATAGTTCGGTATACGTCGGCCAAGGTGTACATAGGTCAAGGTATACACAGATCACGGTACACATGATCCAGGGTACACATGAACCAAGAGAACATGGTCTAGTTTACGTGGATCTGGGTACACATGACTGGTTTGGTGTACATGGATAGTTCGACCTACACAGTTTGGTATACATGGACCGTTTGCTGTGCACATGGCTTTGGTGTATATGGGTCGGGGTACAAATGGTTTGGGTTACACAGATGAGGGTGTACATGATAGCTAATGAACATAATCTCACGTACACGCGATATTGTGATCTTGTGTGGTATTAGGCCTAAATGTGTGTGTGTGTGTGTGTGTGTGTGTGTGTGTGTGTGTGTGTGTGTGTGTGTGTATTCTCTCTCTCTCTCTCTCTCTCTCTCTCTCTCTCTCTCTCTCTCCCCCTCCCTCTAAGAATGTCCCTGAAATCACGCTAATCCCACCCAAACCGTCCCATCCCACAAAGAGTAAAGGCACCGACAATGAACACGATTTGGCCAGGACGCTCTGTGAAGGTCGTAGTGAAGGGGAGAGCTGGATTAGGGATGACTGTCTCAGATCAGATGTGTTATTACGTACTTAGACAGATACACAGAGCACACAGACTTTTAAGTGCTTTACGGGGTACGTGGAGGAGGAGGTTGCACAGTTATTAGCAAAACACTTGGAGAAAAGCAGCTTTCCCTAACGTATCTATTTGCTCAGTCTCTTTAATCCATTTTTTTTTTTTTTTTGGGGGGGGGCTACTGTCAGATTATTTTAGTCTACTTAGCGGAGAAGTCTTGGAGCGGGGAGGATCAATGAAGGCTATATCTCACCCCTCCAACTCAAAAGGTTTTTCCAAAGTTAAATGAACCCGTCCGGTGATCACAACACTAAAACCGGTATCAAATAAATCATCAGAGTGAAGCAGTATACCACTCTAACGATGTGCTTCTCACTTCTGTTCTCACAACATACCACAAACTATACAAGCTGAGCAGGAAAGGAAACTTCACTCAACACCGAAGTTCGTTCTGGCACTGGCATTCACACCACCTGCCTGAGGATGTTACCAAAGCAACCAAAGGGAGGGGTTGACTATGGAGTTCCACGAATTACTGAGTAACAGTATATACACAAACGCTGTGTGTTCACACATAACCGCTGTGTATACACACAAGAAAGAAGAGTATACAGTTCACGTTAATAATTTCTTAACCTTCTGGCTCCGGAAATTTTTTTGGAACTTATTAAAAACGTTCGTCGCAAGCTGGAATAAAATAAAGGCCTTTCTTCGGGGCCCAAACATTGATCGTGAGGTTTCTTTTGTATTTAATTATTATTATTATTATTTTTTTAGATTTCTGGTGTTCTAGGCTTCTCTTGGCGTTAGCTAAATGAAGCGCTAAGTATGCAACGTCGCAGTTATACGAGTAACACTTCCAAGATTTCAGAATAGCCTAATAAAGCAAGAAATCCATCTCAACTATAGCCCTTTTTCCTCAAATTTGACTTAAAATTTCCCCTACTCTGCCTTGAATGCTGAATTGTAACAAGAGAGTAACACAATATGATGCTAGTTATAAAGTAGTAATGTGGAAATGCTAGAGCTTTTTTTTCTGCTAATATGTAACCTGAAATAAGATACAGCAGGAAAAGCTAATAAAGCGAAAGAATTATAGGTATTGTTGTTTAGTTCAAGAATAGTTCACTCTGTTTAATGACGGTATAACGGAACACCTGACCGCAACTGTGCTGTACAAACAAGAAGGGTGAGAGTTGCCTACAGGCACGATCAGGGACACAAGCTCGCCTAGTGTTTCACCTTTTCCGTTTCCATCTTTCCCTTCCTGGCTAATACAGCTGGAAGAGGCCTGATATGCTTCTCTGGCCATACATTATTCTCTTTGATATGATGCGCCAGGGAGGAAAGAGACGGACTTGCCATTACATGAGAAGTAAATGCAATCCAATAATATGCGAACTTTTGTCCCTGGCTACTGTTTATCAGCTTACTGTAGAGAGGCATGGTATGTTTCTCTGTCCATATGTGATTTTCTTTTACATTACGCGTAAAAAAACAAGGTGACGAAAATGTCTTTGATGTGAAAAGGACGTAGTGGTGCAGCAGACAAACTTTCGTCCTTTAGAGTACGAGTATAATCGACGTGTACAGCCTACGTCAACTGTGGAGGTAGTTATGAACCCTTACAATCAGCTTATCAGTCTTCCTCTCCAGGCGTCACCACTATGATTTATAAGCCGTTATCTCCTTATCTTCTTATCTGTCTCTCCCACACCGTCTCCCCCCCCCTCTCTCTCTCTCTCTCTCTCTCTCTCTCTCTCTCTCTCTCGTATTTGGTCAGTATGCGTGATCAATGAGAGATAAACTGTACACATGAGAAGAGGAAGTGAAAGGAAGAAGGGGGAGGAAGGGGAGGAGGTGAAGGTGATGTAGAAGGAACGAGGAAGGGAGGGAGGGAGGAGGGGAGGAAGGTGTGAAAGAGATTTTTAAGCATGGAGATCTAAGCTTCCAGAAGGGTGATAAGTGTGTATGAAAGAGGGCAAATTGGAATGAACTGGTTTATGGGAGGAGGGAGGGAGATAACTCAAAAGTCAATGATCTATGACAGGCTAGACGGGTAATACCTTGGGTGAACTTAAGTGTGATCAGCGGGTCCTGGTTCTAATGCTCTGAATTTTCTTTGGTGTTGACAGACCACTATATACGACTGATGAGAAACTGGATGTAGGCGAATAAGACTGCTTTTCCTACCTTAAGCCGCCATCCCACTCGTGCAAATAACAGCGAGCACATTATTTTGGTCTGAATCCCTGAGCTTGCTAATTACGATATCGCCAAAGGATGCTAATTAGGTTACCGGGCAAATAAAAACACTGTGTATTTTACATTGTACCGAGCACACGTCATGAGGCCCCGAATTCATACATTTTCTTAAGCTGAAGTTAGTGTATATTAGTTTTTTTTTTTAATTTTCATCTCTATTCATGCAACTACCATACATTTCACATCCAAATTTGAGTGAATAAAACTATGAAAAATAATTAAAAAACAGACTATTCATGACAATATTCCGGTGCGATGGGAATTTTTTTATCGCAAAGATTGGTTAAGATCCATTGTGAATTCTTGACCAGGATATGAGTGACTTCCTTATCTCGTGTACACTGTAATTTCTCTTCACTGATAAGGCATGGTTGATGGATTATGATAAGGGGATGTATTAGCCATGTCTCTCTCTCTCTCTCTCTCTCTCTCTCTCTCTCTCTCTCTCTCTCTCTCTCTCTCTCTCACACACACACACACACACACACACACATACACACACACTGGTAACGTTCTCGCTTGCCAACTGGTGGACGGGAGTTCGCGCCTCGCTCAGGTTGCGAAAAGTTTCACTGACGAAGTGGGTGGTTACTGTCCCCCTTGAGCAAGGGGACGGGTGTGTGCGTGTGTGAAGGTCACAGCCTTGCCCTTACATCGGACTATATGAGCTCTCAGCTCCCTTCCGGGAGGGTAAAAGCTGACAATCACGACCATCAAGTGATCCTGACCGACCCGGTGAATTACACACACACACACACACACACACACACACACACACACACACACACACACACACACACACACACACAGCCAATCCCCCAACACTTTCTTACTAACCTAACAGTAAACAGAGATGATACAACACCGTGGCGAGACTGCCGTCCGTCCAGACACATCAACACTTTCACCCCGCAGACGTCCTTTGCATTTAATTTTTCCTGCATTCAGACGGTTTTATTAATCTTAGAAGACACCTTTTGAAATGGAGGGGTTAGGTACAGGATTCCTTGACCCCACTACTAGAGATGGATGGATGGATGGAGTGAATGCGGGTTAGCGGTGAGATGGAGTGAGGAAGTAAGACATGGATGGACAGATGGATGGATGGATGGAGTGAATGCGAGTTAGCGGTGAGATGGAGTGAGGAAGTAAGACATGGATGGACAGATGGATGGATGGATGGAGTGAGGGTTAGCGAGTAGGAGAGACGGAGTGAGTAAGAGATGGATGGATGGATGGAGTGAGTGAGTGTGGCTTGGCGAGTGAGTAAGAAAGATGGAGCGAGTAAAAGATGTATGTATGGATGGATGAAGCGAGTGAGAGTGTTCAGCCTAGCCTCCCTCCTTTCTCCTCCCCACCAACATCCCTCATCTCCCCTACCTCCTCCTCCCCAGGTGCATGGGCGCCAGGCTGTCGGAGAGTCGGGGTCACGGCTCTACCGGCTGCATGACACGGCTCTTACCTCACTCTTGCCTCGTTCTTACCTCACTCTTAATCTTGTCTTTCTTAAATCGCTCTTATCTCACTCTTACATCGCTCCTGATTCACTCTTACCTCTCACTCTTTGTTTTTTCTTCACTCTTACATAACTGTCTCTTCTTACATCATTTTTGTCCCACTCTTACACCACTTACTTCATTCTTACATCACTCAATCACCATCTTACCTCAATCTTACACCACTCTTACCTCAAGCTTACCTCGATCTTACCTTCAGGTTCCCCTACTTCCTCCTCTTTCCTCCCTGCCCTCTCACCTCACCCTCAACCCTCTAGGTCACACGAGGGGAAATGGAACGCAGGAGAGGGGAGAAAAAAGAGGAGAAAAAAACGATAAAAAATAACAAAGGGGAGGAAGTAGCTAGAGATGCTGACAGAAGGGGAAACACGAGGTGCGGAGAAAAAATGGGAAGGGGGAAGGAAGAGGGGAATGGGCAGGGAAAGGGGGAAGAAGAGACATGAGAGGAAAGAAAGAGAAGTGAGGAAGTAAGATGAGAAGTGAAAGGCAAGGGTGTTAGTGGAGTAGTGCGGGATGTTAGAGATGGGGAGCTTAAACGAGAAAATGAAAGGAGGGGAAGATGGGTAAGGTAGGAGGGGAGAGGCAAGCGGGAAGGTTAGAGGAGAAGAATCTGGGGTGGTTAAAAGAGAAGGAAGAGTTGAGATGGACAGGAGTGAAGGGAGAGGTAAAGGAAGCTAAAAGAGAGGAAGGAAAAGGGAAAGATGGGAAAGAAGGTGAGGAGTATAAGAGTGGGGAAGGGGTGGGAAAGGCAGGAGTGGAAGGGACGAGGGAGGAAGTCGAGAAATTAAGAGGGGAAGTGAAGGAAAAGGGGAACAGGAAATGAAAGGAAGCAGGGGACTAAGAGAGGATGTGATGAGGAAAAAACAGTGTTGACGGGGAGCTTGGAAGAAAGACGCAAGAGGGGAGGGGACGAGAAAGGAAGGGAAGAGCGAGATGGGATGCTAACGGGTGAAGCAAGCAGTTATTGTTACTGTTGTTGTTGTTCCTTGTGTCATTTATAACTCTACTTGCGTTTTTTCTTGTTACACTAAAAGTCCTTGCTTAAGTACTGGTGTTGTTACTGGTTGTGGATATTACTGTTGTTGCAGCTAATTAATGTAGTTGTAAGCTATAAATGCCGCTGTTTTTGATATTGTAGGTGCTATTGCTGTCTGTAATTGCTTCTGCTGCTGTTTTAGTTTTAGTGGCTGTCGAAGGTGTTATCTAGCTATATGTTTCTGTTCAGCTCTAAGTCAATGGATTCCCAGGCACGCTAAGATCGTTCACAGAGGGGTTTTGTCGAAGGTATGTGGAAAAACTCTCTGTGATGTGGTAAATGTGTGTGTGTGTGTGTGTGTGTGTGTGTGTGTGTGTGTGTGTGTGTGTGTGTGTGTGTGTGTGTGTGTGTGTGTGTGTGCGTGCGTGCGTGCGTGCGTGCGTGTGCGTGTGTGTGTGTGTGTGTGTGTGTGTGTGTGTGTGTGTGTGTGTGTGTGTTTCTAATATCCACAAGTACACGCAACATTCACAGCGTACTCTAAGAAGATGCATTATATACAGTATATTCGCTTCCCCTAGTAATATTATACAATGAGTCTCCTTCACACAGTCTTCCCATTATTACAGTGGCTGCCCAATTCTCTGACTCCAATAGTTCATTTACACAATAGATAGGCACCACATCGTCGCACCACACATCCACAGCGCCACATCTACACAACACCACACAATCACAGCACCACATCTACACAGCACCACACATCCAGAGTACCACATCTACACAGCACCACATCTACACAGCACCACATCTACACAGCACCACATCTACACACCACCACACATCCACAGCACATCTACACAGCACCTATGATACCTCCACAGCACCTTACCTCACCTCGCACAGGCATCAGTGGGGAACACCTCTCAGCACCTCACCTGTAAAAAGAACACTAATTAACACAACTGACCTGTTATGGGCCTTTTATATTTATATGTCAATACAGGTTGCATCATCATCATCATCATCATCATCATCATACGAGTATCATCAGCCTAATAATAAGCGCAACAATAATCAACATCACCATCATAATCATCATCATCATCAACTACTTATAAATGGGGAGGTAACACAGGGCTTAGGAAAGACCACATCGCTCTTGAGGTGTTATGTAAAAAAAAAATAAAAATCCCTGAAATTACTAAAATCCTTAAAATGAACGAAGATCAAAGAAACACACTGACTCACACGAAGCAAACTGGCACATGAACTCATCAAAAATTCTTCAGTGTTTCTCAGAAGGCTGTGTTTTTCCTTTTCTTTCGCTCAACTGGACGTGAGGCAAGACCAAAGCTGAATTACAAGCCAGACTCCAGGGACGACAACAACAACAAAACAATAAAAATAAAAGCAACATCAACAGCAACAACAATAACAAGCAAAAGCAACAATATAAACTCACCTGAATCAAAATACAAATAGCCTACGCATATGATGATGATGATGATGATGATGATGATTATTCTTGTTGCTGCTGTTGTTGCTACTGTTCCTATCAGAGAGGATGAACAGTATTATTAAAACAAAAATGCCATGCCATACATTAACCGTAAAGCATAAAACAATAGCAATAAAATACTCACATTCACTTCGGCGAAACAGGAGGAATGACCTTAATGTGACCTATGTATTCTCTTCACCTTCTGCGCGCACACACACACACACACACACACACACACACACACACACACAAGGCATAACGAACATGACCGTATAATGGGTAACGTACAATTTGCATGGCTCTTGACGCGCTGATGTGTAAGAATGATTATTTTTTCTTTACATGTCTGTTCCATTCTTTTCGACGTTACTCGTTACCCTCTCAGTACAGTATTACTTATTTATTTTGCGAATGCCGGATAACTTTCCTTACATGACAGCCTCCCCAAATGACGTCACAATATTGAGCGGGTCAGTACGGTACTTGAAGAGTTGAGGGAAAGATGATAAAGGAATGAAGGAAGGACTGGAAAAAACATAAAGGAAGAAGAGAAGGAAGGATGGAAGGAAGGAAGGAAGTTACTTTTAAGAAGAAAATACGCACCGATACTTGAAATGCCAACTTTATATACCAGTCTTGCTGACTTCCCGGGAGACCACTTCAAGAAACGAATCACTAGCAGTAAGACTTTTACTGTGTGTGGAGAGCTGAGGAAGTGATGACAGTGACAGACATGTTAAGGAAAAGAAAGAAATACCAATACTACAAACCGAATACTAGCAGCAAGAATTTAGGTCAAGAAACAGGCAATGGCATTTGAAATAGGTGCATAGATAATAAACCGGAATGTACTTAGTCTTCCTGAAATACGTAGAAAGATATTTTCCGCACCTATCTTTCCAGCCTCCCGGGCAACCACTTCAAAAACGAGCCGCCAAAGGCAAGGAATTACCAGCTATGATAAGTTGTGAGGTGGAGTAAGGATTCTGGGGGCCATGAATGGTGGCCGAATGAGTGTGTGGCCCATTTAACTGGGTAGCCTTTAGGTTAGCTTCCCCTTCTGTCAGTTTTTTTTTTTTTTTCCTGGATCTTATCTCGCCCTATTCTTTGGTGGGAAAGGTGCGGATGATGACGATGATGATGATGATGATAATGATGGAAGGTGAGAGTGAGATGATGAGAAGAAAGAGCGCACTAGGAAAATAATTCGATACCGAGATTACCTGAAATACCTAGGTACGGTACCAGTACTTATGCTCCTATCTAGCACGCCTCACGAGCCACCACTTCAAAAACGAGCCACCAGCAGTCAGGATTTTGCTATCTGTGGAGAGCGGCAAAGATGAGAGAGAGAGGGCGGGAGGTGTAGAGCTTTGATGGGCCGCTCTTGTCCTTGTGGGTACAGTAGCATGGCCAGTGTGGAGTGGTGTGGAGTACAGGGACGATAATGTGGAGTACAAGGACAATAGTGTGGAGTATAAGGACGACGAAATGGATGAGACGGGGAGGAAGGTGTGCAGTTTTGTGGCGTTGAGGGACACAGTCCGATGTGCAAGGAAGATGGAGTGTCGGCGGGGGACGATGGAGTGACGTGGCGTGGAGTACAAGAAGATGGAGTGGAGGAGAGAAAAGAAGATGCAGAACAGTGTGGACTAAAACAGTATGGTGAAGTACAAGGAGATGGACTGGGGACGAAGGACGAAAGTGCGCAGTGATGTGGAGACGGTCAGCACTGCAGAGCTATTTGTTACAAGTAAGATATGACGACCCCAGTTAATGTACAAGAATAAAAAAAACAATCCCCGTCGCCCCCCTCCCCCGCACTGACAAACAAGCACCATAATGTACCTCACACACACACACACATACACAGACACACACACACACAAACTGAGAGAGAGACTGTACAAGTATACATAATCATATCCTCTCTCTCTCTCTCTCTCTCTCTCTCTCTCTCTCTCTCTCTCTCTCTCTCTCAGCTCCCCCCAGACACCAATTCCTGGACACAGAGAAGGACCAGTGGATTACAATAGCTCTCCCGGTTCTCGTGGGGGTGTGCTGTGTGCGGGAACAAATATATATTGGGAGGTGGTGATATTGAGGACCAAGAGAAACAAAAGGCGAGCTGGAATGGGGCTGGGAGTGGGAAGGACTGGGAGAGAAGGGGGGGAAGAAGAGGAGTGGGGTGGAAAGAAGTGGGGTGGAGGTGAGAAATAAGAGTGACCGAGGTGTGCTGTGTGCATGAAAAAATATAGCGTAAGGTAGTGATGGTGAGAACCAATATAAACAAAAGGCGGGTTGGAATGGGGCTGGGAGTGAGGTGAAGTGGGAGAAAGATGAGAGCTAGGATGGAAGTGAGAAAGATGAGTGGAGAGGAGTTGGAGGACAAGAGTTGGGAGAGAACGATGGATTGGGAGGAACAGGAAGAGAGCACGAAGAACAGGGGAAGAGGGGTGAAAGTGACAGGGTGGAGGGTTGTCAGAGGATACGTAAAAGTGGGAGCTACAGAGGGGAGTGAGAAAGGAGGCGATATTGAAACCAAGAGAAACAAAAAGCGAGCTGGAATGAGACTGGGAGGGGGACGGATGGGTAGGGAGAGATAGGGAGGGAGGTTGGAGTGAGAAGTGGGATGTAGAGTGAGAAGCAGGGAAGATTATGGGTGTGGAGTGGAGTGAAAAGGAATGGAGGAGGGGGGGTACTGGAAGAGGTAAGTGTGGGTGATATATACATATATATATATATATATATATATATTGGGTAGTTGCGGTATTGGATGAAGACAAAAGACGAATTGGGGGAGAGGAGTGGGAGGGATGGAGTGGGGGAAAGAGTGGGAGAGAGGGATGGAATGGGAGAGAGAGATGAGGGGGGGGGAGGAGAAGATGGGTGAGTAAGAGGGAGAGAGATAGGGAGCTATGAGTGAGAGGTAAATGGTAGAGAAGGAGGGAGCAGGGTGAGTGGCATGGACAAAAGTGATAAAACTGAGAGGGAGTAGGATGTTGAAGGGACAGGTGAATTAAGGCAGAGTAAGGTAGGGTAGTGTTGGATAGGGAAGGGTAGGGAAAGAATAAGAAGGGTAGGGTAGGATAGGGTTGGGTGGTAGTAGGGTAGGGAAGGGATGGGAAGGGCAAGGAACGGTAGGATAGGGTAAGGTAAGTGAGAGGTGGGACTGAATCACTGGCGGGAGCATGGCAAATCAAGATGGGCGTGGTATGGTGAACCGGGCGGGGCTGAGTAAAGGGTGTGGTGCGGGCAAGAAGGTGCCGGGCAAGGCAGGGCGGCACAAGAAGGGTAGGGTGTGGTATAATTGGGTTTGGTATGGTTTGGTGGTGTGGTGTGGTGTGGTGTGGTGTGGTGTGGTAAGGTGAGGTGTGGTGTGGTGTGGACGGTGTGGTGTGGACGGTGTGGTGTGGACCGTGTGGTGTGGTGTTGTGTGGTGTGGCAAGGTGTGGTGGGGCTGAGTGTGGCGAAGCAGGGAGAGAAGGGGAAGGTCAAGACAAGATAGGGCAGAAGGAAGGGAGTGCCATGGTGTGGTATCGTGTGATGTGGGCAGGGCAGAACATGGAGAAACAAGGTAAGGAAAGGTACAGATAAAGGTAGAACTGGGCAAGGCAGAGCAGGGCAGGAGGGCATGGCAGAGCAGGGCAGGAGGGCATGGCAGGGCAGAGCAGGAGGGCATGGCAGGGTGGAGTGGGGTACGGCAGTGCGGGGTAACAAAGACAGTAGGTCACGATAAAGAGGTACAGTTATCAGAACCTCTCGTGCCTCTCCACCTGCTCCTTCACCTGCCGCTTCTATGACTCATCCAAAGGAGGAGAAGGAGGAGGAGGAGGAGGAGGAGGAGCGGGAGCAGGAGGAGGAGGAGCAGGAGGAGAAGCAGGAGGAGGAGGAGGAGGAGGAGGAGGAGCAGGAGCAGGAGCAGGAGCAGGAGGAGGAGGAGGAGCAGGAGCAGGAGCAGGAGGAGGTGAAAAGAGAAAGGAGAATGGGAAGTGGAAAAGCACACAAGAAACCGGCTTTCATCCAGAGAAAAGGAAAAACAAAACCAACGAACCAGACGCGAACAAAAGCAGCTCAAATGAATGTGCGGCAAAGAGTGAGCCAGACAATCACAACGTGGCAAAGAAACGAACAGCATCAGTAACTCTGGAAAGGTGAGGAATTGTCCTAAAACCTTATAGATGCCATACGTACAAAAAGAGCAGTAAATTCTGATATTGATGATGATGATGATCATCATCATCATCATCATCATCATCAGCAGCAGCAGCAGCAGCAGCATTTTCATCATATGGCATGAGATCAGAACGGTATAAATGTGTGTGTGTGTGTGTGTGTGTGTGTGTGTGTGTGTGTGTGTGTGTGTGTGTGTGTGTGTGTGTGTGTGTGTGTGTGTGTGTGTGTGTGTGTGTGTGTGTGTGTGTGTGTGTGTGTGTGTGTGTGTGTGTGTGTGTGTGTGTGTGTGTGTGTGTGTGTGTGTGTGTGTGTGTGTACACCCACAAGAGTACAGGCACATATTTTAGGGTACAACCTTACTTTGCTATTTTCACTATGCCTTACTGGCGCAGGATGGCATAGTGGTTGCAACGTCCCAGTCGGAATAACGGCCACCCATAGGTTCGACTGGCAAGAGTTGGCTGGAAGGTTTTCGATCCTGTAATGCTACCCAAAGAAGTAGACTGGACTACAGTAACCTAGCCATGAGTGAGAGTGAGATGGGATGAATGTGAATGCAGATGGAGGTGTGAGTGAGGGTGTGGGGTGGGGGAGAAGGTGTGAGTAAAGTAGGCAGTGTCAGAGGCAGCTCACACCCTCATCCATCACGATACACATCTGAGACATCCCGGCCTCTACCCCCCCACCCCCCATCTTTCTCTCAGCTCTGGTTCCCTTCCTCCCTCACCCTCACCCTCATCCTCAGCTTCCCACTTCCTTTGACGTTTGTGTGTGAAGTTTAGCATGTGGCGTTTGTGTGTTTACCTTTGCCTTTTAAATCTATTCTTGGTATTTGGCAGCAATGACCTTTAATGTTAAACTGCCACATTCAGTTTTTCATACTCGAATCAGACATTTTTTCATTTCCACCCTCTTTTCACACTCTTCACCCACTTCCTTACTCTTCTTTTAACAGCTCCATTCCTCCCTCTCCCACCCTCACCTTTAACTACCCCCTCCCCTTCCTTTTTTTTTTTTTTTTTTTTTTAGTTTCACTTCTCAAATCTCCCTCTCTCACCCTCTCTTCCCCCTCCCCTCTGCCCTTTTCTGGTTTCCCCCTCCTTCCTCCATACCGTCCTCTCTCCCATACCCTCGACTTTTGGTTTCACTTCACCCATCTCCAACCTCTTCCTTACCTCCACCCTCGACTTCCAGCTATCCTTGATTCTCCTTCTCCATCACCCACTGTCACCCTTATCAGCACCTAAACCTTCATTCTCGAGCACTAACTGTTAATAATAAGGACGTTACACTCACCACCAATCCCTTGTACACCTTTAATGACACCCATACCCACATATACACTCTCACCTACAATAAAAATTTCAGCTACACTCATTCACCCCACTTAGCACATCCATCATCACCGTGCATATATCCAAACTCAAACGGAGCCAACCCTTCTCCACACACTCAACATCTTAAGCCCAACCAGCCCAAAAATATCACTTGTTTATTATTCTTATTATCTCGTATATGATTTTTTTCAGTTACTCGGTTATTCGTAGTGAGAGTATAGCCAATATCATTAATCACACTTACCTCAACCAAACATTCACCCCTAACCACATTCGCACCAATTTACATCATCAGTCACATTCACCTTAACCACTCTTAACCACAACCACACTCACAGAAACCATCAACCACATTCACTTAATCACTCCATCACCCTTAACCATCTCCATACCCATATACACTGGCCATTATTCATAGCTCAACCACTCCTTCAACCTTAAACCACATCCACACCTACAAAAATTATCACACACTCACACTCTCACTTCAGCCACCCTTTCAACCTAAGCCACTTCCTCATTCATATACACAAGACTCTATTTAACTTGGCCAAGATTTTCGTCCCTCTGCAGCTTATTTCACATAGCTCAATGGCAGAAAAAGACAACACTACAGCTCTATATCACTTCTATAGCACTTCTGCTTGACTGACATCATATTCTACTGTCAATCTATTACTACATTTCAGAATTCAGGATGAAGAGATGGCAACTTTAGGACATGTTGAAGCAAAAAGAGTATAGTCATCAGCCACTAACCTCAACCACCTGTTCTCTCTTACTCGCACTCACACTGCATCATTTCCCACTAATCCCACAGCTTCCCATGCCTTAGTCCTCTCTACAGTGTCCTTCATCATACACAAACATTGTCACTCATTCACACTTCAACCATTCATAACCTCACTCACACTTAAGAGAAAAGTTTGCCTGTCTTCTTTCTCACCCACTCATAGATGGTATAATTCTCTCTCTCTCTCTCTCTCTCTCTCTCTCTCTCTCTCTCTCTCTCTCTCTCTCTCTCTCTCCAACACAACTTTTCCCAGCAACCTCTCTCCTCCTCTCTCCCTCGCATCCCTCCCCCTCTCCTCCCTTCTCCACCTACCCCCTCCCCCTCCCCCACCCCCTTCAAGCCGGCCCTCTCACTCCGGAATGCGAGACATGTACGACGGTAGAGGCCGGGCACCACCTCACACATTTCTCACCAGCAAATTGAAGATACATATGCCGCCATTTTGGATACTACACCGTCTTTTTCATCTTTTCCCAAGGTGGTGATATGTACAGGTATCATCCCTCTACCTAGCCAATAACTCCTTCTGTCAGAGGATTTTTTTTATTAATTTATATCGGTGCCATACTTATCACTTCCAGACGATTTTATTTAGACTGGGTGAGATTTAGCCTACATTATCTCCCTCGCTATTTGGGGGCTTTTCCAAATTGACCAGAAATGTGTAGAAATAAAGAATAAATAAATTAATACGTCATCTCATTCAACGATAAACCAAGTGACAGGTCCATACAACAGCATTTTTTTTTTTCAGGGTAATGATATATTGGGGTGTGGTCGTGTCATCCATCAGATCAGCCACTTAATGATGCTGTTCCTCTAACCCGTCACTGTCATTCCTCCCTCCCCCGTCACCCGACTCCCGTCACCACTTGTCCGTCACACGATCCGTCCCCCCGCTGAGACAGGACCGATGCTGCCACTCTCTCTTCCTCTTCCCGTCCCTCACTCACACTTGCTTCACATTCCTTCAATACCAGAGCTTCCCTCCACACAACAACACCGACAAACACTGCGACACACACACACACACACACACACACACACACACACACACACACACACACACACACACACACACACACACGCAAAACACCTTCAGTCCCCAAACTTCCTAGCCTCCACACATTAACACATGCATACAAATAATACCGATACACACACATACACACGAAGCACACACACACACACACAATACCGATACACACATACCGGTAGAAAAAAACAGACACGCAACACCAATTCCTCTAGCTACCTGCCCCCTCCACACGTCAGTATACACAAAACACCTGTCCTGAGTTACACATAGCCACACAGGGGAAACAAACTATTTTTGGTGTTATACCTTCTTTCTCTCCTCTCCCACCCTTTCACACTTGCTGCACATTCCTTCAGTGCACGTGTTTTCTCCCTTACTCCTTCCCCCCCTGCCACATATCAAAACCAAGACATCACCTGGGCAGAGTCACATATTTGTTTGGGGTGCATGGAAGATTTTGTCTTTCGTAACGACCCGTTATTTATTTTATTCTTCCTTATCTCCAACAGTATTATTAAGCTCACTGTGTTATTCGACAGATGAATAAAATCGCCAGCATGCGGAAGGAATGCAATACACAAGACGTCATTATACAGAATA